>NC_133651.1:57312149-57645050 GCF_009905375.1 Apium graveolens
TCATATCTTATTCCGTTAACTCTTATACATATCACCCTTTAGCCTTGTACATACTTGTAATAGTTGTAAGGTTCGAGTCCTGTACATACTACCCGGCGTCTAACCTTGTATGCACACCCGGAACCTCCTATGTAGTTGAACCACTCTGAGTGAGCTGTAAGTTAACCGAATAATAGAGAAAAGGTTGCAAATATCATTATTTCAGGGTAAATGTATCAAATGTCACAAACCGAAATGGCCCCAAATATCACTCTAAAACACTAGTTTAATTACGTTTTGAGTTTAATTACCTCTTAATTGTGACGTTTTATGACTTTTTTGTTTATTTTTAATTAATTACATAAATTTAAATCACGTTTTTAGACCGTAAACAACACTCGATATTACATTTTTAATAACAAAATATAACTTAAATGTATATTTTCATTAGTTTCTATTAATATTTTATATTTTCATACCCTAGGGGTTTAGAGATATTAAGATTTTAAATTAATTTTTTAAAATTCAAGCGTGGGCTGATTTAACAAATTCCCATTTGTGTTTTAGAAACGTTTAGAAAAAAAATAAATACATAACACAACGATTTAGGGTTTAGGGTTTACGATCCTAAACCCTAGGAATCAAACTCTAATAGTGTGTACCCGAATTGTAGCGGTTGCGGGTTACCTACGATAAAAAAAGAAAAAAAGATTATTAACCATTCTTAATATTTTAGGGTTCACCAATTTTTAATCTGGATTTCAAAGAATAGTAAGATATTTTACATATATATGAATATAATACGAACAAAATACCCCCTGAAGTACAATTTTAAAGTACAAAATTGCATTTCAAATTTGAGTTTTGAGAGAGAACGCTATATAGACTAGCGTTTAAAAAAAGTATAACACAACATAAACTTGTGTTTTATCTTTTTAAAAATTAACAAAAAGGTAAAACGCAACTTCGTTTTGCGTTTTGGACTAAAGTTTTAAACGAGAGATGATCTTCCATTTTTAGGTGATATTTGAGACTATATTTTCAGGATGTGACATTGAGGATGTGACATTTGAGACAATTTTCTCCTGAATAGTGACATTGGGGCCCAAACCTATAATAATACACTAATATGAATGTCATGTATATTCTATTTTTTTCTTGTCAAGAAAGGAAATATTTCCATTGATTAAGGCTCCGTTTGGGATTGCTGGTAAAAATTGCTATGTTGTTATAAAAAGTGCAGGTAGAAAAAATGTTGTTGTAAAAATCAGATAACTATTAGGTAATATTTTTGATTTTCGCATATTTTTTGTTATGATATAAATAAATGATGCTTTTGGTGAGTTTTGATACTGAAATCAGTAACTACTTCCCGTAAAAGCTGAAAAACAGCTTATTTTAAAAGTATGGGGGCACCTAATTTCTCCAAAAGCAGCTTTCTGACCAAAAACACTTTTCAGAAAAGCTACTTTTGAATTTTACAAAACAATTTTTTACCTGCTTTTTAGTAAAAGGTTGTTGTTGCTGTCTGCAACAACAATGCCAAACATAGCCTAAATCAAGAATACAATCTGGAGGAACATAGTATCCTTCATTCATAAAAATTTATCATCTAACCGAAAAGTTAGCAAGTATACAATATCACCTTTAATATCTGAAAAGATAACTCACAAAAAAAGGTCTCGTTAAAATCTTGCAAGAATAAAACCCTATGGGAAAAACCTCAGGGAGAAAACAGAGTGACTTTTAAAATTGCAGCCTTTATAAAAACTAATAAAGTAATGTCATCCGATAGTTACAGGAAATTCATCATATTTTTAAAATTTGTAACTAAACTATCTTGTACTCCGAGGGCCTTAGATAGATCGTGCTTTAAAATCTGACAAGAGAATACCTATTAAATATTCTTCACGTATCCTGAAATTAAGAACAATAAACAAGGAGAAATAAATTAAAAATAATAAAATTATATTCAAAAATATTAAATTATAAGAAATGTTACGACCGGCATTTTATGTAATATTATTTGTGGATTAGGTATAATATTAAAGTCAAATGAAAATATATTCAATGATTGTATGCTAGTGTGAGTGAAAATTTCTGCATTATAAATTTGCTTTGTGTAGTATATGATTTTTCAAATCAAGAGTTTATTTAATTTCTTTATTTTTGATTTATAAGGAATATTCTAATCTTTGGAAAAATTTTCTTTTAAAAGGTATTTTGTTCACAAATTTTGAAAATGATTTTATAAAGTCTCTAAAAATCCAAGTTATTTTATGGTATAAATTTTATAATTTTTGAACTTGTATTTTATTTTATAAAAATAAATCTTTATAAATTTTATTTGTTATAATTAGCAAATTACATGGCTACCCTTGCATGCAAATACTCTTCCAATTCAACTAAGGGGCAAGGAAGACATTTCCAACCCCACTCACTTTCATTCTACTAACCAAATTACCACTTTACCCTTGCATGCAAATCTACCTAACTATATGGGAAGGTTACTCTTGTAAAATCTCAAATCCACTCACTTTTATGATTATTACTCCACATTCACCCCACCATTTCCACACTCCTCCTTTCCTCCCCCTCCCCTCTCGGCAATTCCCAAAAACCGAGCCCCCATCCCCTTCTTTCTTCATTTCTCACTCAAACAATCATCCTATTATCAAGTAATCCTACTCCCTACATGTTGTTCTTGTATATCTTAAGAGTTTAGAGTAGAAAAACTTATGTGTTGACCTTGCATGGTGGTGTTTTGTTAAAACTCCAAGTGAATATCCTTGATTCTTGTGAATTCAAGGCTTTCACCATGAGTCATAGTAGCAAAGGGTTGAGAATGGCTAGTCATGAGTATGCTACACTCATGCAATTGTTGTTTTCACCCTAATCCCTTCGGCCATGACTTGATAGGAGCCGAATGGATGGTGATTTGGTTGTCATGTTCCACTTTGTGTGTTTTTGTGATGATAACATGAAAATCTTACTGAAGTCTTGATAAAACTCTTTGCATGCTAAGTGATCATCTAGGTATATCTTATGCTAGGCTTGCATGTCAATTTTATGATAGAACATATGTAGAAAATGTGTTGTTTTGGTTTGAAAAACCCGAAGGCATGCATGCGTGTGGATTTCTCTTAGAATGTTGTAAGATTTTGATCATTTGGAAAGATTTTATTAGTAAGCCTAAATTTCAGTAGGAATAATGTGTTAATATTGATTTATGCTTCTTGTTGCATGGTAATAATTCGTGGTTATCTTTTATAAAAAATATATATATCTTGTTGTTTCAAAAGCATGAAGATTTGTGATTTGTGAAGTATAATCTCTTTTGTTTTGCCATAATTATACCTTAGGTAAGGATGATCTCACCAAGGTTATTTTGAGAATAAGGGAGTTAGTTCAGTAGAATACCATGTGTAAGTCTTGGTTTAAGTATTGAGTTGTTGTTAGTTGAGTTGTCAAGTCAAAACCTTGGAAAATGAGAGTTATAGTTTCTGCAGAAAAATCAGTATAGCACCCTGAGGTTTAGAGTGAGTTTTGACCATGTCATTGGTGTGCACTTTGAGGCCCAAGTTACCAGAAGTTAGTATTGGGAGTATATAAAAGGTCTTAGGAGTTGATTGGAGGTTTTCATGTCATTTGGTTAGGTGCACAAGTAGAATAACAAAATCTGTCCAGCAGGGGACAGTTTTGTTGCAACTTAGAAATAGGGAGATTTGACCATGTCATGGGTAGGCCCTCATTAGGCCCAATTGGGCCTTAGTTAGAGGGAGTGTCAGAGAAGTTTTTACAACCATAGTTCATAGGATATGAGTTAGAACCATGTGTCACAAGTTAATTCAAGTCAGGGCATTTTCTGCCCAGAAAAACAGGGGAACCTTGGACTTTTAGCTTAGGCCCAAGAAGGCCCAAGCCAGGCCCTTGAGCCACATCAAGTTTGTGAGATGCCCTTAGGTCAGGAGAGTCTTTTGTAAAAGTTTTGAAGGAAAACTTGTAGTTTAAGAGTGTCTAATGTACTCAAGAAACCATAGTTGTCATTCTGAAATTTGCACCAGTGAGCACTTTCACTTATCATATAGTTTTAGAACACTTAGAAGTGAGTATTAGGTCGACCACCATAGTTGTAAGATAGTATAAGGTCAGTAGAGCAAAAGACACAAGTGAGGGTCAATAGGTTTTGGATAATTTAGGAAAGGCACATCGAGTTAGGAAGCCAAAATTTGAAGATCTTGTCTAGTTTAGCGACCAAGTGACTTAAGTTGTGAGTCGAGATCATTCAAGCCTAGTCTTGCATTATGGTGTTATTTGGTATTAATATACGATATGTGATTATGTGGCTACGTGTGTGCATTTTGAAATATAAAGGTGGATATAAACTAAGTGCATATAGGCCTAAGTGCCATCCTTGTTTAATTTCGGGTTGTAAATAGGTTGAGATGGTAAGAATATATTTTAATGAGGATTATTATTATTTATGTAGGATCTCGAGACGAGGGAAAACTTGCCATAAAAGTCGAGTGAAGCTCCAGTTGCTCCTACCAGTCAGACCAGACCATCCTATCTCAAGGCAAGTGATTCAACTTGACCTTCATATTTACTATAAACAGTTCATATTTATCGATGCAATTATCCTGAGTCATTTTGATATGTATAAATCAAGCGTATCTCTCGCTTATCTTTGAATTACATAGAGATGCCATGAACCCTCAAGTATGTACTGCAAGTAGTTCAAAAGTCTTTTCATGATAGTTAAATGCCATGATAAAATAAAGAGTTGTTATATTACTTGATTGATCCTCTTGATTAACATGATGATGATTCCTAAGTATTGATATCTCATCCTGATACTTGAACCCCTATAGAACCTTACCTTGAACTCTGATAGTCAGAAACTTACCAACATGATTCCTCATTGATTGATACCCTCTTTCCTATCCTAAAGCTTGACAATTCTGATATATCCTGAGTTAAAGATCATTTCTTCATACCTTAACACCCTTAGTATTCATGAAGCTTATCTTCTTGATGTTCTAGCACCTGTACCTTGATGAGAAACCATTGCTTTGAGCCCAGTTTGGCATTACCCCTTCATATTATCCATTAGCCTCACCATATTTTCCTGTCCAAGTTCTGACATATGAAAACCTTTTGGTTACCCTAATAGAGTAAAGTTTTGTGAATCATGGCCCTGAGATTTAGTACCATATTTCCGTGTTTCGAGTTGATCTATATTCCCTTAATAGAAATATTATTGTTAAAAGAGATTTTGTTACAATTCGGCATCAGCTTTTGAAATAAATAAAATGTGGGTTTTCAGTCCCAAAGGGGGATAAATGTTTTATTGAATAGTGGATCTGGACTGAGACGCGAGTCCTTTCCACACTTATATTAGGCTTAAAAGTTGCCTAGGGATTCCCGTTAATGTTTTAGAACCCAGCGAGGTTCGGGATTACTTCGCGGCTGATCACCGGCTGTAATCCGTAGCGTCATAAAATGATTTTGATTAAGACATGATTTTTTTTAAAATTGTTTTGATACAAGCAAAATGATGCCATCTTACATAGTTTTATCTCTCGTTATCATTAGTTATGTCTTTCCATTGTCATTCTTAAAAGTATATCTCAATTTATGTTTTGTGTCGTACTGTTAGCACTTGTTGAGCATTTGGTTCACTTCTTGCTTTACCCTGATATTACAGCTAGCAGCTATGGTTAGATTCAAGCAGACTGCCCGTAAGACCTGTGATGCTGATGCTTATGTTCGAGCTCAGGTAGAATAAGTAATAATAGTTGTGTGAGGACTCGGTATTTGTAACCAAATGTAATAGTTGGTAGTGTTGGGCTGTTCCAAACCCTAAACTGTAAGATCTTGGATTTGGTTGTGTATTCTTCATTAAAATGATGTAATAGCTATATTTATTTTGCTGTTAAAATTGGGGGTGTGACAGGTTTTGGTATCAGAGCTACGGTTTAGAGTCCCTGGACAGCCCAAATAGGTTATAGGATATGTGTGTAGGTTATAGATATTATGCGAGAGAGTAGGTTAAGTAAATTATTATTAATACTCCTCTTATTGGTTGTCAGCAAAGGGCGCATTCCTCGTCATCCTCTGGGTCGGATGACACTATTGCTTTCACAGTGTATGCTGAGTTGAGGCGCGAGTTCGACATGATTCAGGGCAAGTACGACCGATTGATAGACCGACTGAAGAACGTGTATCCGGACAGCCGAAACTACGAAGGGAAGCCCAAGGAGCAGATGACTGCGAGACTTGAGACCTTGGTTCAGTACGTCAACACTAAGCTTGAGGAGATGCCAGCGCACCGGGATTGTACCAGCCAGTATGTCATTCAGATGGTGGCAGATGAGCTCCAGAGCATTGTGAAGATGCTTCGAGAGGAAAAGACTACCAAGCCCCGTTCATATGGAGTGGAGCCTTAGTTCTTTCCATTTACCTTTCATGTTGTTGTACTGTCAGACTTTGTGGAATCCCCAGTTGTTTCCGTTGTTTCCTTTATATAAACCTGTTATTCCTAGAATCAGACCTTGTCCTAATCCTATGTACTGTGACCTTTAAAATTTCAATAATTATGTGCTATTGTTCCATTTGCTCTCAACTGTTATTTTATGTTTTTATCATCATATCTGCTTAATTTGGAAACTTGACCCCATATGTAAATGAGAATGCCATGCGATACCCTCGAATTATTTTATCATTCATATTTGTTTTGACACAACTCTTATTTCAGGATCATGCCTCCCAAAAAGAAGAACCCAACAACCACCTCCACCACAGACCCAAATATTCTTCGACTACTGGAAACCTTGCAACAGCAAACCAATGCTATAGCTCAACAACAACTAACTCTTCAACAACGAATTGAAAACCAAGATAACCGTGAGCCACACCAACCACCTGAACCACCAGTACCACCTAGAAAAATTGTCACTTTCAAGGCTTTTTAGAATGTGAATCCACCTGTATTTCATGATACCACTGATCCAGTGATAGCTAACACATGGATCAAGGAGATGGAAAGGGCTTTTGAGTTGGTACAGTTAGGAGACGATCAGAAGACGTCGTATGCTACTTACTTCTTGAAGGGAGAAGTCATCTATTGGTGGGAATCAGTAAAGGCTATGGAAGTCACTCAGCAGGTTTCTTGGGAGAGATTTAAGAAGTTATTTCTGGACAAGTATTACCCTAAGTACATGCAGAATAAGATGGAGCTAAAATTTCTTGAGTTGAAGCAAGGGAACATGACTGTATTGGAGTATGAGAATAAGTTCACTGAGTTATCAAGGTTTGTGACAAAGTATACCAGCACTGAGGAGGAAAAAGCAAAGAAATTTCAGCAAGTATTGGAGCCTTGGATCAGAGATAAGGTGGCTATGTTTGAGCTTGAAACTTATACGGGAGTAGTACAGAAAGCTTTTCTGATTGAGAATAATGGGATGCAGTCAAGGAAAGAGAGGGATAACAAGAAGAGGAAGGTTCCATTTTATGGAGAAAAGTCTGAAGCTGGAAGTTCGCAAGATCGGAATATAAAGAGGATTGGTTTCCAGAAGGGCGGAAATTTTCAAAAGAAGGGAAATTTGGGCAAAAGGCAAGAATCAAAAGGGAACAACCAGGCAAGCCAAGGGCAAGTTGGAGAAAACAGGTTCTAGAGACCGGAATGCAAGCACTGTGGAAGAAGGCACCCCGGAGTATGCAATAAGATGAGCATGACCTGTTATAGGTGCAATCAGAAGGGACATTTATCGAATGAGTGCAAGATGCCGAAGCCTGGAGTTACGTGCTACAAGTGTGGGAAGACTGGACACATGGCTAGGGAGTGTAAGGCAACAGGACCAGTCAAAGCTCTGATGAATGTGGCAAATGCTATTGCGAGTGTGCCAGTTGAGGTATTGGCATTAGCTCCACCACCCGCACCAACCCCGCAAGCAACAGCAAGGACATTTGATTTGAAGATGAAGGATGCTGTTCAGAATTCTGAGGTGATAGCAGGTACACTTTTACTCAATAATGTCAAAGCTAAAGTATTGATTGATTTGGGAGCAACAAGATCTTTCATATCAGAATCTTTTGTTGATAAGCTCCAATGTGATAAAATGGTTATGAGTGAGGTAGTAAATGTGGTAATTGCGAACCAAGAGAAGATTCTTGTGAATCAATTTTGTCCAAAGTGTGAGATTGATATTTCGGGGTATAAGTTCTCAGCCGACTTAATACTCTTCAAGTTGGGAGAGTTTGATATAATTTTAGGAATGGATTGGTTAGGAGAGAATAGCGCTCAGATAAATTGTAAGACCAAGAGAGTGTATTTAAAGACGAAGAGTGGAGAGAAGGTAGTATTTAAGGGGCAGAGGCAAGAGCAACTATTTCTTACAGTTGTTCAGGCTAAGAAGTTACTTAGAAAAGGTTGTGAGTCGTTCCTAGCATATGTAGTGGATTCAGAGAGAGGCAGCCCCAGCATGGAAGATATTCCTATAGTTAACGAGTTCCCCGATGTGTTTCCCGACGAACTACCAGGCTTACCACCAGATCGACAAATTGAGTTCGAGATCAACCTTGCTCCAGGCACGGAACCAGTTTCAAAGGCCCTATATAGGATGGCACCCGCAGAAATGAAAGAGTTGGCGAGCCAGCTACAAGAATTACTGGATAAGGGAGTAAAACGACCAAGTATGTCGCCATGGGGAGCACCTGTTCTGTTTGTAAAGAAGAAAGATGGGAGTATGCGTCTATGCATAGATTACCGGGAGTTGAATAAGGTGACGATCAAGAACCGCTACCCGCTACCAAGGATAGATGACCTTTTTGATCAGTTGAAGGGAGCAAAATGCTTTTCGAAGATTGATTTAAGATCGGGATACCATCAATTAAAGATCAAAGAAGAAGATATTCCTAAGACCGCATTCAGGACCAGATATGGGCATTATAAATTCCTAGTAATGCCGTTTGGATTGACCAACGCTCCGGCCGCATTTATGGATCTGATGAATCGGGTATTTAAGAAGTATTTGGACAAATTTGTCGTGGTATTCATTGATGACATCCTTATTTATTCTAAGTCGGAAGAAGAACATAAGCAGCACCTCTGGATAGCATTGGAGATACTCCGACAAGAGAAGTTGTATGCCAAGTTTACCAAATGTGAGTTTTGGTTAAAGGAAGTTCAATTTTTGGGGCATGTTATTGGAAATGAGGGAGTTAAAGTGGATCCAGCAAAGATTGAGGCAGTTATGAGCTGGGAGAGGCCACAGACTCCTACGGAAGTGCGAAGTTTTCTAGGATTGGCCGGATACTATAGAAGATTCGTCAAGGATTTCTCAAAGATCGCCACGCCATTGACCAAGTTAACCAGAAAGAATCAAAAGTTTGAATGGAGTGCAGAATGTGAAGATAGCTTTCAAGAGTTGAAGCAAAAGTTAGTAACAGCTCCGGTGTTGGTACTTCCAGATGATCAAGGAAATTTTGTAATATTTAGCGACGTTTCACATAAGGGTTTGGGTTGTGTGTTGATGCAACACAGCAAAGTGATCGCATATGCATCAAGACAGTTGAAGCCGCATGAGTTAAAGTACCCGACGCTTGACTTGGAACTAGCCGCCATAGTGTTCGCACTCAAGATCTGGAGATATTACCTCTATGGAGAGAAGTGTGAAATCTACACGGATCACAAGAGTTTAAAGTACATTTTTACTCAGAAAGAGCTCAATATGAGGCAGAGGAGATGGCTGGAATTGATTAAGAACTATGACTGTTCGATAAATTACCATCCTGGAAAGGTGAACGTAGTGGCCGATGCTCTGAGTAGGAAGGAGAGACTGAATATGATGATAACATCAAAAGAGTTATCTGAAGAAATCGAAAGATTGGAATTGGAACTTTGTGCTTATGGAAAAAACGAGGAAGTTTATCGTGCAATGACCTTTCAGCCAACACTAGTGGAAAAGATAAAGAAGTGTCAAGAGGAAGTAATGGAAAAAGAGAAGAATCAGTTATCTGGAGAGGAGATTAATACTCAAAGGGATGAGCAAGGGATACTAAGGTTTTCATCCAGAATATGGATTCCCCATGTACCTGAATTAAAGATGAGATCCTCCATGAAGCCCATAATTCGAAGTTTTCAATCCACCCGGGAAGCACCAAGATGTATCGAGACTTAAAGAAGAACTTTTGGTGGCCAAATATGAAGCGAGACGTGGCAGAATGGGTTGCAAAGTGCTATACTTGTCAGAAAGTAAAGGCAGAACATCAACGACCAAGAGGATTAATTCAGCCCCTGAAGGTTCCAGAATGGAAATGGGAAAATATCGCTATGGACTTTATAGTAGGACTACCGCGAACGAAATCCGGACATGACGCAATATGGGTTATAATTGATCGTCTTACGAAGTCGGCGCATTTCCTTCCAATAAATGAGAAGTCGTCACTGGACAAATTGGTTCATCTGTATGTGCGCGAAATCGTACTAAGGCATGGAGTACCCGTATCAATAGTTTCAGACAGAGATCCCCGATTTAACTCAAGATTCTGGAAGCAATTTCAGGAATGTCTTGGCACAAAGTTGAATATGAGCACGGCGTACCACCCACAGATGGATGGCCAGAGTGAAAGGACAATTCAAACGATTGAAGACATGTTGCGTAGTTGTGCAATCGATTTTGCAGGAAGTTGGGACGACCATTTGCCGTTGATTGAATTCTCTTACAACAATAGCTATCATTCCAGTATCGGCATGCCACCATACAAAGCTTTGTACGGGCGAAAATGTAGATCACCAACAAGTTGGGATGAAGTAGGAGAAGGAAGAATTCTCGGCTCGGATTTGGTACAACAGTTGCATGACTCGGTGAAGTTAATTCAGAAAAGGTTGCTTGCTGCTCAAGATAGACAGAGGAAGTATGTGGATCCAACGCGTAAGGACGTTCAATTCCAAATTGGCGAAGCTGTGTTGCTAAAGGTGTCACCTAGAAAAGGGATGATGAGATTTGGAAAGAAAGGGAAGTTAGCACCTAGATACATAGGTCATTTTGAGATTTTGAGTCAAGTGGGAAAGGTGGCCTATGAGTTGGCCTTACCACCTCAGTATCAGCATGTGCATAATGTGTTCCACGTGTCGTTGCTTAAGAAGTACAATCCTGACGCTAGCCATGTGATAGAATATGAACCTGTAGAAATTCAGGCAGATCTGTCATTTGTGGAGCAACCGGTTAAAATACTCGACTGGCAAGTAAAGAGTCTTAGAAATAAGTCAGTAAAGTTAGTAAAAGTACTTTGGAGGAACCCTAAGGTCGAAGAGTCGACCTGGGAGTTAGAGTCTGATATGCGTTCCCGGCATCCTCATCTTTTCTCTTAGATTCTGGGGACAGAATCCCTTAAGGGGGAGAGGATGTTATGACCGGCATTTTATGTAATATTATTTGTGGATTAGGTATAATATTAAAGTCAAATGAAAATATATCCAATGATTGTACGCTAGTGTGAGTGAAAATTTCTGCATTATAAATTTGCTTTGTGTAGTATACGATTTTTCAAAGCAAGAGTTTATTTAATTTCTTTATTTTTGATTTATAAGGAATATTCTAAGCTTTGGAAAAAATTTCTTTTAAAAGGTATTTTGTTCACAAATTTTGAAAATGATTTTATAAAGTCTCTAAAAATCAAAGTTATTTTATTGTATAAATTTTATAATTTTTGAACTTGTATTTTATTTTATAAAAATAAATCTTTATAAATTTTATTTGTTATAATTAGCAAAATTACATGGCTACCCTTGCAGGCAAATACTCTTCCAATTCAACTAAGGGGCAAGGAAGACATTTCCAACCCCACTCACTTTCATTCTACTAACCAAATTACCACTTTACCCTTGCATGCAAATCTACCTAACTACATGGGAAGCTTACTCTTGTAAAATCTCAAATCCACTCACTTTTGGCCAAATAAAAACCAAACTAACATGATTATTACTCCACATTCACCCCACCATTTCCACACTCCTCCTTTCCTCCCCCTCCCTCTCGGCTTTTCCCCCTCCCCTCTCGGCAATTCCCAAAAACCGAGCCCCCATCCCCTTCTTTCTTCATTTCTCACTCAAACAATCATCCTATTATCAAGTAATCCTACTCCCTACATGTTGTTCTTGTATATCTTAAGAGTTTAGAGTAGAAAAACTTATGTGTTGACCTTGCATGGTGGTGTTTTGTTAAAACTCCAAGTGAATATCCTTGATTCTTGTGAATTCAAGGCTTTCACCATGAGTTATAGTAGCAAAGGGTTGAGAATGGCTAGTCATGAGTATGCTACACTCATGCAATTGTTGCTTTCACCCTAATCCCTTCGGCCATGACTTGATAGGAGCCGAATGGATGGTGATTTGGTTGTCATGTTCCACTTTGTGTGTTTTTGTGATGATAACATGAAAATCTTAGTGAAGTCTTGATAAAACTCTTTGCGTGCTAAGTGATCATCTAGGTATATCTTATGCTAGGCTTGCATGTCAATTTTATGATAGAACATATGTAGAAAATGTGTTGTTTTGGTTTGAAAAACCCGAAGACATGCATGCATGTGGATTTCTCTTAGAATGTTGTAAGATTTTGATCATTTGGAAAGATTTTTATTAGTAAGCCTAAATTTCAGTAGGAATAATGTTTTAATATTGATTTATGCTTCTTGTTGCATGGTAATAATTCGTGGTTATCTTTTATAAAAAAATATATATCTTGTTGTTTCAAAAGCATGAAGATTTGTGATTTGTGAAGTATAGTCTCTTTTGTTTTGCCATAATTATACCTTAGGTAAGGATGATCTCACCAAGGTTATTTTGAGAATAAGGGAGTTAGTTCAGTAGAATACCATGTGTAAGTCTTGGTTTAAGTATTGAGTTGTTGTTAGTTGAGTTGTCAAGTCAAAACCTTGGAAAATGAGAGTTATAGTTTCTGCAGAAAAATCAGTATAGCACCCTGAGGTTTAGAGTGAGTTTTGACCATGTCATTGGTGTGCACTTTGAGGCCCAAGCTACCAGAATTTAGTATTGGGAGTATATAAAAGGTTTTAGGAGTTTATTGGAGGTTTGCATGTCATTTGGTTAGGTGCACAAGTAGAATAACAAAATCTGTCCAGCAGGGGACAGTTTTGTTGCAACTTAGAAATAGGGAGATTTGACCATGTCATGGGTAGTCCCTCATTAGGCCCAATTGGGCCTTCGTTAGAGGGAGTGTCAGAGAAGTTTTTCCAACCATAGTTCATAGGATATGAGTTAGAACCATGTGTCACAAGTTAATTAAAGTCAGGGCATTTTCTGCCCAGAAAAACAGGGGAACCTTGGACTTTTAGCTTAGGCCCAAGAAGGCCCAAGCCAGGCCCTTAAGCCACATCAAGTTTGTGAGATGCCCTTAGGTCAGAAGAGTCTTGTGTAAAAGTTTTGAAGGAAAACTTGTAGTTTAAGAGTGTCTAATATACTCAAGAAACCATAGTTGTCATTCTGAAATTTGCACCAGTGAGCACTTTCACTTATCACATAGTTTTAGAACACTTAGAAGTGAGTATTAGGTCGACCACCATAGTTGTAAGATAGTATAAGGTCAGTAGAGCAAAAGGCACAAGTGAGGGTCAATAGATTTTGGATAATTTAGGAAAGGCACATCGAGTTAGGAAGCCAAAATTTGAAGATCTTGTCTAGTTTAGCGACCAAGTGACTTAAGTTGTGAGTCGAAATCATTCAAGCCTAGTCTTGCATTATGGTGTTATTTGGTATTAATATACGATATGTGATTATGTGGCTACGTGTGTGTATTTTGAAATATAAAGGTGGATATAAACTAAGTGCATATAGGCCTAAGTGTCACCCGTGTTTAATTTCGGGTTGTAAATAGGTTGAGATGTTAAGAATATATTTTAATGAGGATTATTATTATTTATGTAGGATCTCGAGACGAGGGAAAACTTGCCATAAAAGTCGAGTGAAGCTCCAGTTGCTCCTACCAGTCAGACCAGACCAGCCTATCTCAAGGCAAATGATTCAACTTGACCTTCATATTTACTATAAACAGTTCATATTTATCGATGCAATTATCCTGAGTCATTTTGATATGTATAAATCAAGCGTATCTCTCGCTTATCTTTGAATTACATAGAGATGTCATGAACCCTCAAGTATGTATTGCAAGTAGTTCAAAAGTCTTGTCATGATAGTTAAATGCCATGATAAAATAAAGAGTTGTTATATTACTTGATTGATCCTCTTGATTAACATGATGATGATTCCTAAGTATTGATATTTCATCCTGATACTTGAACCCCTATAGAACCTTACCTTGAACTCTGATAGTCAGAAACTTACCAACATGATTCCTCATTGATTGATACCCTCTTTCCTATCCTAAAGCTTGACAATTCTGATATATCCTGAGTTAAAGATCATTTCTTCATACCTTAACACCCTTAGTATTCATGAAGCTTATCTTCTTGATGTTCTAGCACCTGTACCTTGACGAGAAACCATTGCTTTGAGCCCAGTTTGGCATTACCCCTTCATATTATCCATTAGCCTCACCATATTTTCCTGTCCAAGTTCTGACATATGAAAACCTTTTGGTTACCCTAATAGAGTAAAGTTTTGTGAATCATGGCCCTGAGATTTAGTACCATATTTCCGTGTTTCGAGTTGATCTATATTCCCTTAATAGAAATATTACTGTTAAAAGAGATTTTGTTACAATTCGGCATCATCTTTTGAAATAAATAAAATGTGGGTTTTCAGTCCCAAAGGGGGATAAATGTTTTCTTGAATAGTTGATCTGGACTGAGACGCGAGTCCTTTTCACACTTATATTAGGCTTAAAAGTTGTCTAGGGATTCCCGTTAATGTTTTAGAACCCAGCGAGGTTCGGGATTACTTCGCGGCTGATCACCGGCTGTAATCCGTAGCATCATAAAATGATTTTGATTAAGACATGATTTTTTTTAAAATTGTTTTGATACAAGCAAAATGATGCCATCTTACATAGTTTTATCTCTCGTTATCATTAGTTATGTCTTTCCATTGTCATTCTTAAAAGTATATCTCAATTTATGTTTTGTGTCGTACTGTTAGCACTTGTTGAGCATTTGGCTCACTTCTTGCTTTACCCTGATATTACAGCTAGCAGCTATGGTTAGATTCAAGCAGACTGCCCGTAAGACCTGTGATGCTGATGCTTATGTTCGAGCTCAGGTAGAATAAGTAATAATAGTTGTGTGAGGACTCGGTATTTGTAACCAGATGTAATAGTTGGTAGTGTTGGGCTGTTCCAAACCCTAAACTGTAAGATCTTGGATTTGGTTGTGTATTCTTCATTAAAATGATGTAATAGCTATATTTATTTTGCTGTTAAAATTGGGGGTGTGACAAGAAATGAATATACATATATTTCTTAAAAGAAGAGAAATAAAATAAAGACATATTTAGATGATGGTACTATAATTGGGGATTCATTTGAGGTTTCTAATGCCTTGTCTGTTATTTCATTAGCGGGGCAAGAACTGGGTTTGGAGTTGAATATAGGGAAGACTGAGGTTTTTTGGCCTATTACTGACTCTTGTGTTTCCCGAGATGGACTTTTTCCTCCTAATATAGGCAGGCCTCAAGTAGGGTCAAACTTCTTAGTGGTACTATAAGTATGGAAAGTGAGTTTGTAGAGGATTTTGTTAAAAAAAGTGTTGAAGTGTGTAGAGCTTATGGGTGTATTAGACTAACTTAATGATCCTCAATGTGAACTTGTGCAACTTAGGGCTTGTACGGGACTAAGTAAATTATATTATGTTTTACGCACTTGCCCACCCCAATTTTTTGTAGAACATGATACTCACTTTGATATCGTATTGAGGAGGAAACTAGATAATATTATAATGTCTGAAGGTCCTGGATTTGGTGACCTTCAGTGGAGGTTGGCGACTCTACCTATCTGTCAGGTGGATTGGGTGTGTATACTGCATGTTACGCTAGACTTTATGCATTTGTGGATTCTTGTATCCAATCTATTAACTTGCAGGATCATATTTTACTGGGATGTGATGTGGTTCCAATTGGGGATCAATTTATTTTAGCACCGAATTCTCTGCAAACGATACTCTCAGGTGTGGATTTGGATAAATTATCCACTTAAGGGTCTGTCCCCCCAAAATTATTGCACTACTTGGCAGACCTTTATTTTAGTGGTATTTGTGCAAATCTACCTATTAAATTTGATTTTTCAGAGAGAAATTTAGCAGTTTATCAGTGCTTGGGCGCTAAACATGCGCAAGATTTTCTATCAACCACTCCTTTTGAAGGATTCGGGCAGCGCACGACGCTAATGGAGTATTAGATGATTTTGCATTATAGACTCATGATTCCTTTATTTGTAAATGGAGCACAATGTTCTTTGTACACGAGCCATATGAATGTATTCAAAGATCAAGCTATTCATTATCAAAAACAACCAGGGTTCAAATATCGGCATGATATGGTAAGAGATGTGCTATATGATATCTTGTGAAGAGCCGAGATTCCGGCTAAAAAGAAGGCACACGTTAATTTTCTTACCCCTCCAGGCGAAGTCAGATCAACTCCTAGACCAATTAATGTGTTAGTTTACAGTTGGAATGGAGAAAAACATACATGTGTTGATCTTATAGGGGTTTCTCCATTGAGGGGATTGGGCAATGGTTTGCAGTTGGTCAGGCGGCTACAAAGGCAGTTGAGGCAAAGGTGCCTAAACATGACCAGGAAGGTAAAGATAATCAATACATATTTATTCCTTTTTCTTTTAACACATTCAGATTCCTGGCTTCTGACGCTGTTGAGTTTCTTAGGAGAGTTCAGAAGATCATGAATAAGAATGTTATGACTACAGGTTCGGTAGAGTATGTTTTTCATAGAATAGGATTTGATATTCAACGAGGTATTGCAGCGCAGCTTATTGCTCGCTTACCTCGTACATTTTTATAAATAATTTTATCCCTCATTTTTTAATAAAATGAAATAGCATAAAGATTAAAAGAAAAAAAATAATGTGTACATAATCTAACTTAAAAATACAAACAAACCAACAAACACAAACAATCAAACTAATCGATAAATGTTCGAGTTCGATAACCTTGTTCGATGTGTTATCGAACTCGAGTTTGGATAAGAAAATATGTTCGATTATAATGTTATCAAATATTTTTCGGTTAATTAAGATTATGCTCGAGTTCGAATTCGATAATATAAAATTCGATTCTTTAATGAATTGTTCAAGTTCGGTTCGATGTGACTCGTTTACAACCTTATTATCATCAACTCTCTAATGTTATACTATAACACTTTTATTATTTTCTAAATCATTACAAATCCGAGTCTGCAAAAAATTGTTAGAGTGTGAGATTGAAAGCAAGAAAAAAGTACATGCACAACAAATATACCAATCTAGGAAAATTAAAGCAGAGTATGAATGAATTAAATTACGATCTGGCATTTAAACATTCTTGATGAATGCTTTTAGTTTCAGCTGTTGCATCAAAATATTGAAGAAACTTTGCTGCATTGTCTTTGTTCATGACTAACAATAGATCACTCTCTTGAATATCCCTAATCAACATTGAAATTTACAAGATCATATGACTCAATTAAAAGACCAAAACAGAGGATGAAAACAAAATAACCACAATATATTTACCTGGGCTTATTGTTCGCTAGATTCTTGAAAACCAAAGAAATAATATGTTCAACTTTATGCTCATGGCTGAGAATTTACTGCTTTCAACTTTATCACAAATGGTATGTAACCTTATACGATTTCAAAGTAGGCATTACTCAAAAAGTTGTTCTATAATAAGATTCCAAAAAGAAATATACTTAAATTTATTATTTATTTTTTACAAGGTATTTATCTTTAGAATTTAAGAGAGGATAAATGGGATAACTCTACACAAATGGCATGTTCAGCGTTAATGGAAAAAAAAACTTTTTTTAAGCCGGTTTCTTAATTGAAAATATTCGCGGTTATGGAATGAATTGAGAACAAAATGAAATTTATATTCGAATGAGATTAATCAAAATATTTACAGTATAATATAACTTTTTTTCATTCCATTTTAAAGTATTTGAATTAACACTTTAACTTACATATTTTGAAAGGAATATTTCAACCCATTTGTTTTTATCATTTTTCCTAAAATACTCATCATAAATTTATTTTATTTTATTTATGTTTATTCACGATTCACTCAAACATTTTTCTTTTTTCTTATCTCCAAATAAACAACCTAAGCTCTCCTCTTCTTGGTGAAAGCATAATACATTCTTTCTCCTTGTCCTTTCTCTTTTTTCTGTGTGTGGTTGGTTAGGGTGTGACCGGCATAGCAGCACAGGTCTCAAACTTCTATAAAAAAAATTGATGGAGAAGAAATTTTGGATGCCAGAACTTTAACTATAATTTTCTTTTGTAGTTCTACTTTGGAAGGTTCAAATCTTGTATTAGATCGAGGAATATAATATTGGTATGATTTGATGGAGAACTGTTTACAAGAAAAGCATCAAGGTTACAGGACCAAGATCCAGAATTATACCACCATGAATGTCTTCTGGAATTTCTACTTTGATGACAATGAGTCCCATGAAGCAAATGTTGCTACTATTAAAGTATAACTTTACTTTAAACTCACATCCAATTTCCATGGATAACAAACTTATTAGGTTCTTCCTATTCATTTACCCTTTCATTTCATCCCTACACACTTCTCTTTGGCATTCATTCTGTTTAAAATTAATTATTTTATCTATAAATTATTTAATGCTAATTGAGATAAATAGAGACCCCCGAGACACTTTGAAATTTCAATAAGGTCCTAACTCCTAAGGATGTAGAATTCAGTTTGCCTGAAATTATGTTCGTCCAAAAGAAAACTTCTTTTAAGAGAATGGGAATGTCCGCGTATATTCTGCTTTGTTTGGCCAACCTGTCTTCTTTTTGCAATCATACTTCTGTTAGAACATAACCTCCTTTCCCATTAAACTTCTGGGATTGGTTTTTCTTCTTCCTGGTGAAATCTTAGAAAAGAAATTAGCAACCTCCTTTTTCATATCTTCTGTGTGTGGTTGGTGGGAGGGAGAAGAAGGGCATGAACATCTTGCAATGAAAATTGATAGCTAAAGAAATAAAAAGAAAGAATCTTGAGCATAAGGGTGTTTAGAGAAAGAGCAAGACGTAGTAAATAACCGAGTAAAAAGTGAGACACACAACACTTGAAATCCATAATAGCACAACACCATATGTTTTCATGTATAGATGGGTGCAGGTGCGTGTGCATGCACGTTGTATCCATAATATCTTGTTATTGCTGCAATCTAGTAAATTTTATTTACAGTTACTCATTCTCTAATGAGAAAGACTGCTGCAAGTGCTGGTTGCCAATGATTTTGCAAATAAAGAAAAAAGTTTGCTTATGAAATTTTTCCGATACAGATATGTATGTATGTTTTCTCTTATCAACCATTGAGTTATCCTATTTATATCTCAATCTTCTTACGTATTTTCTATTTAACTTTGTTTTTTCAGTTTTTGTTTAACAAACTACTCTAACAGTGACAAATTTAGTTTTACATTCCGTAAATTGTCCAAAGAAGCCTTAAATGACTATTATTTGGAAAGTAGTGTTGGGCATGCTGAGCATGCCTAACTCCATATTAGTATGATATTGTCCGCCTTGGGCCGAGCCCGCACGGGTTTGGGCACCTCCCAAAAGGCCTCATACTAATTGGAGTTGTCTGGCTGCTTATATTCTAGCAAACTGCCACTCCCACAAACGATGTGGGACAACTCCTAACAATCTCCCCCTTCACACATCGGGCCCGACACTTGTCGATTCTTCCTCCTTCAGTGTGACCAGGCTCCCCCTCAACCCATACTAAAAGTCCATCAAGCTATCTGCTCCCCTAGACCTATACTGGAGGGCCCGTCTGCCTTTTCCTTGAGCCCATTCTGGGGAAAGCCCATCTGCCTCTTCCTAGGTCACTTCTGGAACCCTTCTGAGATTGGTATGGACCGTTTATAACCTAAAGCTCGGATACCACTTGTTGGGCTTGCTGAGTAGGCCACTCCGCATTAGTATGATATTGTCTGCTTTGGGCCGAGCCCGCACGGGTTTGTTTTTTGGGCACCTCCCAAAAGGCCTCATACTAATTGGAGTTGTCTGGCTGCTTATATTCTAGCAAACTGCCCCTCCCACAAATGATGTGGGACAACTCCTAACAAGTAGGCACTATAATATTTTGCTCCTGTGCAGGCTTTATATGCCTCTCAATGAATTTGCATATCTTTCTGTGCATTATTTGAACCAGATTTTTTGGGGTTATTAACTAGGTCTATATAATTGTTTAAGTGAGAAAATCGATAATAAAAGGCATAAACAAGAATGAAAAAGTAGAGGACAAGAACAACAAAGGAAATCGACACAAGTAATTGGTGACGCGGAAAACCCCCGTGAAAGGGTAAAAAACGCGAGTGGGACTCTCCCCAGCCAAAATGATCCACTATAACGATGTTACAATGTTTACAATTGAAGAAGATGAAGTACAATACAAGAATTATAGAAAATAAGTTCTAGATGGCAACATTGGGGTAAAGTAGTGGGTTGATGTCGATGTATGTAAGTAGAAGTGTAAGTAATTGAGAGAGCTTATCCTCCTGTTGATCTTCACTTTGGCATGTATATGATGTAGCGTGTGTATGTTCGTAGTGGATAAGAATGGTTGCTATGATATGATATAGGTTTAGATCATAAGAAAGTAGGTTAAGCCATATAATACGTGTATGGTAGTGTATATTTTTTGATATAAGAGAGTATAATTGTATATATAAGTGAGTGATATAGAGTTGTATATATTATAGGTATAATGATTATGTGTTTTGTAGAGAATAAAATAATTACCAAGAAGAGAACTAGGTTCATCCCTAGAATAAGAAGGATGAGAGTACGTATAATTATGTTATAGTTGATGAAGGTTGTATAAGTGTGTGTATATGTTGTGTTTATCCTCCATATATATTGTATATATAGCCTTCACTTTTATCAACACGTGCCTAGCTTGTAGGAGAATAATTCTCCATGATCCTATTAATTAGAGATAAGATGCTAACCCACTCCTAAAAACTAGGACGGTTATTGACTGTTTCTAACAGCTGCTAGGTTGACGTCGGACGTCACTATTCTTATCACGTCCTTGGTGTCAGCAACAACTTTTTACGTAAACATTACTATCATCATGCCTAGATGTGTTTATGTCTGAACGGGTAAAAATCTGGCATCAACAATTGCCCCTAATTTCATTGGGATAAGAACCCTTTACCCAATGAAATTCACTTCACTTCGTGTCCTTGCCAATTCTGATCTTTGCAATACCATCTTCAAAGAATGATTTGTCTTTACACTTACTTTAGTCGATTTGGTCTAAGTCCTTCGAAGGCTTTGATTGTAGATTTGGTTATTATCTAACTAGGACGTCGAACACCGCAAGTTCTGTTGTTGTCCTGTTGACGGATAGAGTTTGTTCAAGTGTCGACTTGGAGAATAGTGATGTAGATTTCAATTACCGCGTTAGTTCTAGAGCAACCTTTTCATGTTGTTATTTCCCATAAAACTCATATTTCTTCCTTAATATGCCGTGAAAAATTCTGCACTTGTCAAAAGACCAAGAGGTAATTTATTTAAAAAAGCAAAACGTTGGGTTAGCCTCTAAACGTCTTTGATAAAAGTATTAGTCATCAACTCCAAGATTACTTCGATTTGTTCTAGAATAGCTTTTACTCTTCTTCTTGTAACCATGTGGCTCGTAAATTAGCAAGATGAAACAACAAACCTGATTTTGAAGGACAAAGTTTCATATCACAGATTCATAACATGTCAGAATTTTCTTCCTAGTCTTTAACGTATCCAGTGGATTTCTAGATTGTATTTTATAATGATATTTGTCATTATTATTTTGGAACCCTATATATGGAGGTAGTTTCCGATGTAATCATTGAATAATCGTCGTAATGCACCATCTTGACCATTTTCATGTTGATTTTTATGTCTTTATTGACAGATTATCGTATCAAGTTAACTCGAACTAACCGGTAGAGGTATTGTAGACACAATATTGGATATGCCTTTTGAGAACAAAGTATGGCCTAATTACATTGGTAGGCCCATTCCTAACTCTATTCTTGTCAGTGTGGAGGATTTTGTTGAGAATTCTTCAGAAAAATATCGTAAATAAGAATTTTAATACTTCCAAAACGCAGGTAACAAGGAGGGTTGCTGCAAAAGACAAATGCAAGGCTATTGAATCTTCTGCTATCGTCAATTGAGTTGTAGGCATGTCATCTGATTCGATGACTAGCTTGTCATTGTTAGAATAGAAAGTTGTTATTAGGAACACTTCAAGCACATATAGCGGAAAAATTTTAAGATTCTTAATAAGGCCTTTCCTGATGACACTTTTACATTAGAAAGCAGTGATGTCGATTATGGTGCCCACCAGAGTCGTAACATTACTCTAATAAATCATAGGGTACCTAATGACAGTGACGACGGTTAATAGTTTCTCGTCCTTATTCATTTAGTAACTTTCAATCTAGGACTTTGGCAGTATCTTGAACAAATTACTGACACTACTTGTTTCGTTGGAGGTTTATCAGTTCATGTTTCACTTTGAAAGTGAGAAACCTTCGTTTCTACCCCTTGTGGCAGTAAGGTGTTCTTGATTACTCGTTAAATTTTGTTGAAATTTTCATACCATCTCTAATCACTACAAGAAAATGGTTAATAGACATCGCCCCTTTAACATTGGTTGAAGTTTTCACTAATGTTAAAAGACTTTAAGATATAGCTTATTTGATAACCAATGTTAAAACTATTTTAGACATCGATATAATATACAACCGATGTCTTTAACATACAAAAAAAAATGCGCGCTACCCATCTTTTCCCCCGGTTAAAGCCCAAACTTTCCCCCCTTTTAACAAATCTATTCCCCCTTAACCCTTTCCCCAACTTAAAAATTAAAACATAATATTTTTAAACATAAAAACATTACACACTAACATACAAACATTTCCCCGACTCCCCCCTTTTCTCCCCAAACTTAAGAACCCTAACCCCTTTTTTTTCTCTCAGTCCTAATTAGGTGTTCAGATAGTGCTTTAGTGCTCGTATCTCAGGTCGTGCTCGTATCTCAATTCTAGTCATTCTCGTGCTATGATGGTCATTTTTGTTCAACTCGGAATCTCAATTGGGTTATCTTGAAATCTTTTCAAGTGGGTAAGCTTTTAATTATATGTAATATTTCGATATAGATAATATATAGATATAGATTTACTAATGATATCCCATCCAGTAACCCGTAGTATCGACCCGATTGTCTGGTTTACCCAGTTGAAAATATTAAACATATTTAGGGTTTTACCTTGATTACTCAAGTTGCTTCTACACCATCACTTCCGCACCCAAATCTTTTTTCAAGGTATTTTATACAAACCCTTCTTTCATTCTTTCATATTATTCGTATATATCTAAAACTTCTACAATTTATTATTTATATTATTGTTTGTACTGCTCTTTGTTTTCAAGAATGTCTGAAGAAGAGCAACAACAATAAGAGACAAGTAATGTTTCGAACAATTTTTGATTTTTTGAAAATTTTATAAGTAGTTGAATGATTTTGAAAGTGGGGTTTTTGATTGGAGTATGCCTGTCTAATTTTTTTGGCAGATGCTGCTGCTCAATTAAATCGTAAAAAGGCAGGTGGGTTTCACGGACAGAAATTCTCAGAAGGGTATGTTTTAATATATGTTATAAGGACTAGTTAAATGTTTATAGTGTACTCCCAAGAATCGAAAGTCATACACAAAAAGGAGCTTGATATCGTGCGAATGGAGACACTTCAATATATTGAAGGATTTATGTGAAATGATCTTTTTTCCATATTGCATATGAACTTGAAAGCGAACTTTAGTTTGGGTTTAGCTAGCTAGTAGTAATATATCTAGTTATCTGGCAGGTGTTATATTGTGGTAGTTTTGACTAGCTAGTACTTAATTATGATACTAATTAATGATGTAAATTATGGTTTCCATTTTAAATATGGCATAGATTGTGGTTTGGTTATGAAAGTTGAAGTTCTGGTATCATTACAATGTATTTTTTTTAATCTTTTCTTGGCTTTTGTTTAATTGTTTTTGTGGCTTGGCTTTGTGTTTGGTTATTTTTAGTAGTTTTTTGGGCAGATATATTAATGAGAAAAACAGGTGTATGTATATCACAAAGGCATCAGTTTGTATAAAACAAATGATGTCCAAACAAATCTAATACATCAGTTTCTGAAGAATAACTGATGTTAATGTTATAATGATACATCAGTTAAAAATAAAATAACTGATATCTATATAAGTATTTGACATCATTTTAAAAAATTAGACTGATGTCTATTGATATATTTGACATCGTTTTGAAAAACCAGATAGATGTTTGTATATGTATTTGACATCGTTTTGAAAAAAAGGACTGATGTCTGTATAGATATTTGACATCATTTCAAAAAAGTAGATCGATGTTTATTAGATCATTTAACATCAGTTCAAAACCAATGTTAAAGGGGGGGTACCTTTCTCTATACGCACAAAGACATCGGTTGGAAAGAACTTAGACATCGGCTAAAAACCGATGTCTGCCACTTTTTCTTGTAGTGAATCGTGGATTTCCTTTACATCAACTATTATGCAGAGTCTGTGTGATGCAATCATCATTATGTCACATAGATTGTTGTTATCAAGGTCTTGCATAAAATTTTTGTCATAAATAACTTGTCTTAACCCTGCTATGTCGTTATCTAGTTCATCGTAGATAAATTATCTAGCCATCGTATATGTCTTGCCATGATGTTGATTTTGTCGAGTGTTGGGATTTGCATAATTGTGATATTCAGGTCGTCATATTGTAACATTTGTAAAATAAGCCAATGTAGCGAATCGCTTTGCTTTTGCGACGATGTTAGTAGTAGGTTTGTTGAATAAACCTCTGTGTGTGCGTATACCCTTATGCTCATTATTTGTCACGAGCTGTTATTGTCATACTTGTTGTCGTACTTTGGTAATTGTTGTCATGTTGACAGTTGAAAATTTATTACTAACAATTGCCCCTAATTTTATTGGGTGGAGATATACAACCAATAAAATTCTTCTTCATAACTTAGACATTGAAGATAATCTTGTCATTGTCGGTTACATATCTGTACGCATCCATTTACTAAAATGACTTGACAACAGGTTCATGTGTCTCCGTAATTTGGAGTGATTATAGTATAGAAAATAAGAGTGTTAACATGTAAGATATATTGTAATGTGTCTTGAGAGAGTAACATGTAATTTGCAGACAAAACGTGTAACTTGTCATCGTAATATGCCATTTGTAATTGCGATATGTGTTTTATCTCGTATAGTTGACAACTTGTAATACGTATTTTATCATATGTAACTTGTCGGGTGTGACTTGTAACGTGTTAAATGTCAACGAGATGTATAACTTGCAATTGTAATATGTCAAAATGACTAGCAATTCATAGAAAGCCAACGCGACATGTAAATTATAAAATGTTGTGTCAATGTGACACGTAAGTTTTTCACGTCGTATGTCAATGTGACGTAATTGTAATGTGATAATCGAATCTTATCGAGTAGATTTGTATGTGGATGTACTTGTGACACATGCAGTACATCATATGTGTAATGTATGTTGTTGGATATATTTGAGATGTCATGTTTAATATGTTTCATGTTTAGTTTTCAGATCTTAACAAACAGGAAATATCAGTTCTTACTGGAATCAGTACTTACTGAAAGTCAGGACTTAGTGTCATATCAGGACTTAAGGTCATATCAGAACTTAAGTAAGGGATGACTTACAGTTAAGGAAGGAAGTTGATTAACAGTAGAAGATCGAGACTAATACAAGACGAAGATATGCAAGGAAAGAGTTAGAGGACTAGAAGAATTATATAAGATATCTGATTGATATATTTTAGGAAACAGAATTATATTCCATATCAATTAGAAGTTATCTTGTAACTGTGTACTATATAAACACAGACATAGGTTTACACTATATGTGTTATCATTATCGAGAAGATCATACATTGTAACCTAGCAGCTCTCGTGATATTTGTTCATCACTGAGAGAGGACAGTTCCATTATAACAGAGTTTATTATATCGAATACATCTGTTTTCTGTTACTTGTGTTCTAAATTATTTGATTGTATTAAACACTATATTCAACCCCTTCTACAGTGTTATGTGACCTAACAAGTGGTATCAGAGCCTATCTGTTAACACACATACAGTAAAGATCCAAAACAATCATGTCTGAAGAAGCAGAAAATCCAACCAAGCCCGCCAAAACTGAAGAAACTCCAAAGACTCAAACCCACAGTCGATATGAGACTATTAGGGTTCCTATGTTGAGACCTTCTGAGTATCCTATATGGACAGTGAAGATGGCTATGTTTCTGGAAACTACAGATCCAGAATACCTTGACAGAATTAATGAAGGACCACATAAGCCAACCAAGCTCTCTGTTGTAGTTGCAGATCAGCCAGCAAAGACCGTACCAAAGGAGAAAAATGAGTATACAGCTGAAGATATCTCATCTATTGCCAAGGATGCAAAGGTAAGGCATTTGCTGCATAGTGCCATTAATAATGTCATGTCAAACAGGGTAATTCACTGCAAGACTGCAAAGGATATATGGGATGTTTTGGAGACAAGATGCCAGGGAACTGATGCAATCAAAAAGAACAAGAGGACTATACTCACTCAAGAGTATGAGCACTTTGACTCAAAAAGTGATGAGTCATTAACTGACTTATATGACAGGTTTGTCAACCTCTTGATTGATCTGTCACTGGTGGACAAGGAATATGATCTTGAAGATTCAAATTTAAAATTCCTTTTACCTCTTCCTGAAAGTTGGGATTTGAAGGCTACTATATAAGAGACAACTATGCTCTTGATGAAATTTATGGTATGCTCAAGACTTATGAACTTGAGATGGATCAAAGAAGCAAGAGACAAGGGAGAAAGTCAAGGACAGTTGTTCTTAAGGCTGAGGAGGAATTCCCCAAAGTGGTTGTCTCAAAGAAAGGCAAAAAAAAAGCTCTCATCATAAAATCTGATTCAGAATCATCAAGTTCTGATGATGATGATTCATAAACTGAAAGTTTACCTGAAGTAGATGCTGATGAAAAGATGATGAAATTGTGTGCTCTTATGGTGAAGGGTATCACAAAGATAGCCTACAGGAAATTCAGAAGGGGAAAGAAGTTTTTTAAGAAAGGTGGAAGTTCTGATAAGAAGGGTTTCAGAAAATCTGAAGGCAGAGGAGGAAAGTCTGACAGAGGAGATTACTCAAATGTCAAATGCTACAATTGTGGTGAAAGAGGCCACATATCTCCTGATTGCAAGAAAGGAAAGAGTGACAAAGGCAAGGCACTTGTCACAAAGAAGAAAAGCTAGACAGACTCTTCATATTCTGAAGATGAGGTGAACTATGCCTTGATGGCAAATGCTGATGGCATCCCTGAAACTGCCGAGTTAAAGGTACCTCAAACAACTTATGCCTTTCATACTGATGATATTACTGAGTTGAGATTATATCTTAAAACCATGTTTATTAGCTACAGAGATCAAACTTTAGTTAGTTATGTTCCATCAAACTTAGAAAGAGAGAGATGATGCTTTTTATGTTAGAGATGAATTGCTGAAATTGAATAAATCTCTAAAAATTGAGTTAGAAAAAGAGATTATCAGGACTTGGACTAACTCTGGCAGAACAACTCAGAATTTATTAAGTAGTGGAAACTGGAAAGAGGGCTTAGGTTATGGAGATGACAAAAGTGAAAAGGGAACTGAACAAATTGAGCCAATTGTTGTTAAACAAACTGTTAAGCCAAAGGTAAATCCTGTTAAGTTTGTAGCTAAAACTGTAAAGTCTGATTCTGAAAAGATGAAAGTGTCTGTGACATAAGTTAAGGAGAAGTCGACTTTTGACAAATTAGAACATGATAAACCAGCTGAAGTCAACATAGACTTAATGACAAAGAAGCAGCTTAAGCATAAGCTGGAAGGAATAAGGAATGTCAACAAGGTTAAGGCAGTCAGGAATAATAGGAATGGAAAGGAAGGTGTGAATAAAAGCAATAATTATATGCCTATTCCTAATGCTCCTAGAAAGAAATGTTATAACTATGGAAACTCTAACCATCTTGCTTCTTTTTGCAGGAAGAATAAGAATATAAACTCTTTATCTCCTAAGTCAGGAGTTAAGAGTCAGTCTGTTAGGTTTAAGCCACAAAATCCTTATTTTCATTGTGGTAGTTTATGGCATTCCATTTATACTTGTAAGGAATATCATAGTTTATACTATGATTATTATCAAATAAAACCTTCTTTGAAGAAAGTTGCTTTAATTCCTTCTAGTGTAAAATATGAAGCAAAGTCTGATATAAGTTTTGATAAACAACATGTTAGCATAAACTCTGATATTAAATCTGCTGCAAATGCTAACAAACTTAATAAGGCCAAAGGATCCAAGCAAGTCTGGGTCCTTAAAACTAACCATTAGTGGTCTTTGTGATTGCAGGGCAACATGAAAAACATCCTAGTACTGGATAGTGGATGTTCAGGACATATGACTGGAAATAAAGCCCTGCTCTCAGACTTTATGGAGAAAGCTGGCCCAGAAGTTTCTTATGGAGATGGCAACATGGGAAAAACTGTGGGATATGGAAATATTAATCTTGGGAATGTCATCATTGAAACAGTAGCTCTTGTCTCGGGATTTAAACACAATCTGTTGAGTATAAGTCAAATTTGTGACAAAGGTTATCATGTGGATTTCTTTGAAAAACACTGTGAAGTTATAAGCAATTCTACAGGCAAAGTGGTTCTAAAAGGTTACAGGCATGGTAACATTTATGAATCCAAACTTTCAACAAGTATTGATGGTTCTGCAATCTGTCTGTTGAGTAGAGCATCAATTGAAGAAAGATGGAATTGGCACAAAAGACTCTCTCATTTAAACTTCAACAACATAAATGAGCTTGTAAAGAAAGATCTTATGAGAGGATTTCCAAAGTCAGTTTTTTCTCCTGATGGCCTTTGTGATTCATGTCAAAAGGCAAAACAAAGAAAATCTTCTTTCAAGAGTAAAACTGAGTCATCAATTCTTGAGCTTTATCACCTATTGCATGTTGATCTATTTGGTCCAGTCAATGTCATGTCTATTGCAAAGAAGAAATATGATATAGTTATAGAGGATGAGTT
Organism: Apium graveolens; assembly: GCF_009905375.1. Taxonomy (NCBI): domain Eukaryota; kingdom Viridiplantae; phylum Streptophyta; class Magnoliopsida; order Apiales; family Apiaceae; genus Apium; species Apium graveolens. The sequence goes on from NC_133651.1 coordinate 57,341,510, forward strand.
CACAAGGTACACTTGGGTGTACTTCTTGCACAAGAAGAATGAAACTGCATTTACTCTAACTGATCATGTCAGACAGCTGGATAAATTGATCAAAGATTCTGTTAAAATTATAAGAAGTGATAATGGCACTGAGTTCAAGAATTCGATCATGAAAGAGTTCTGCAAAAAACATGGAATCAAACAGGAATTTTCTGCATCTGGAACTCCACAGCAAAATGGAGTTGTAGAAAGAAAGAACATAACTCTCATTGAAGTTGGATTTCCTTGCACTCAACTCCGTTTTTGGTGCCTCATTCTCTGATCATAATAAAACCATGTCAGATTGTAATTTTTTCATAGCCAAAATCATGTCATTGTCCGTCGTCATATTGCCTTGATTTATAGTTTGTTGATTGTCCTAAATCGTTATTGAATTCATATAGACTCTTAGCTAATTGTCCCACTTATGGCGTCAATTGTTTGAACCAGATTTTTTGGTCTTAACTAGGTCTATATAATTGTTTAAGTGAGAAAATCAATAATAAAAGGCATGAACAAGAACGAAAAAGTAGAGGACAAGAACAACAAAGGGAATCGACACAAGTAATTGGTGACATGGAAAACACCCATGAAAGGGTAAAAATCACGGGTGGGACTCTCCCCAGCCAAAATGATCCACTATAACGATGTTACAATGTTTACAACTGAAGAAAATGAAGTACAATACAAGAATTATAGAAAATAAGTTCTAGATGGCAACAGTGGTGTAAAGTAGTAGGTTGATGTCGATGTATGTAAGTAGAAGTGTAAGTAATTGAGAGAGCTTATCCTCTTGTTAATCTTCACTTTGGCATGTATATGATGTAGCGTGTGTATGTTCGTAGTGGATAAGAATGGTTGCTATGATATGATATAGGTTTAGCTCATAAGAAAGTAGGTTAAGCCATATAATACGTGTATGGTAGTGTATATTTTTTTTATATAAGAGAATATAATTATATATATAAGTGAGTGATATGGAGTTGTATATATTATAGGTATAATGATTATGTGTTTTGCAGAGAATAAAATGTTACCACTGCCACTCTAGATCTAAGAAAAGTGCAGAGAAAAAGGAAAGGATAAAGGAAAAGTAATTCATTAAAATAACAACATTCTTCTTCATAATCCTACAAGAGAGTTGGTGGCCTTATGTATACAGACCAGTACACAATGGATAGCTGGCTAAAGACAAAAGGGCCTGTGCCATAAACCTTTAGTACTAAAACAACATTGTACTACCTCAAGCTAATTAAATAATCAGAGACAAGGGTTCCCTCCAACTCAAAAATGACAACGTTTGCTATTCAAATTTCCCGCCCCCTTCTAATCAAATATGGGTTTGGTAAAACGTAACAACTGCCCCTTTCTCGAAATCATCCTTGTCCTCAAGGATGAAAATCTGGAAGTCTTTTAGTCAGCTTGTCCCACTGCTCCCAAGTCGCTTCTTCCGGGTTACCATTTTTCCATTGGACTTGTAACATAACTACTGGAAAATTACCTTTCTTAATCATCTTCCTGCTCAAAATAATCATTGGTTTTGGATTCATTTCACCTTCTTCTGTCACTCCCGGAAGTGCAGTTTGTAAATTTTTCTTTGATCCCAGTTTCTTCTTTAGCTGTGAAACGTGGAAAACATTGTGGAGTTTGCTGTCAACTGGAAATGCAAGTCGATAAGCCACCTTACGAATCTTCTCAGTGATTGCATATGGTTTATAAAATTTAGCAGACAACTTGCTATTCCTTCTAGTAATTAGTGAGTGCTGCCTATAGGGTTGCAGTTTAAGGAACACCTCATCCCCCACTGAAAATTCTCTGTCAGACCTTTTCTTGTCAGCATACCATTTCATCCTCTCTTGTGCCTTTAACAGATTATCCTTAACCAGCTGTTGAGTAGAACTCCTTTGCTACAGTATCTCATTGACTGAAGCATCTTTAGCTCTAGCATAGTGGTATGTCATCGAGGGAAGGGTTTTTGAATATAATGCTTGGTATGGTGACATCCCCAGGGTACTGTGGTGGTTGGTGTTGTACCACCACTCTACTAAGGGCAACCATGTCACCCTGTCATTAGGCCTGTGACCCGTCATGCAACGCAAATACATTTCAATGCACTGATTTACACGTTCAAATTGACCATCCGTTTGAGGGTGATAAGCTGAACTTAACCTTAGTTTGGTTCCCAGCGTAGTAAATAGTTCCTTCCAGAAAGCACTCACAAATATAGTATATCTATCCGAGATGATTGCTTGAGGGATACCATGCAGTTTGATTACATTGTTGAGCAGTTCTCGAGCTACTATGTGTGCACTGTATAGATGGGACAGAGCAAGGAGATGATAGTACTTAGTTAACTTATCCACCACTACCAAAATGACATTCCTTCCTTTAGACTTAGGCAAGCCTTCGATAAAATCCATAGATATTACTTCCCATGCTTGGTCAGGAATAACAATTGGCTGCAGTAAGCCGGGAGAGTGCACGTGCTCTGGTTTATTCCTTTGACAGATTTCACATTCTTTAATGTAGTTGGTTATGTCAACCTTTATTTTGGGCCAGTAGAAGGTTCTTTCAGCGTGTTTGATTGTGACAGCTATACCAGAATGACCACCCTCAGCATTATAATGAACGGAAGCACATAGTTTGGCCCTTAGATCAGTACTGTTACCAATATAGTATCTACCCCCTTCCTTAATTCACAATTCTGTAATATAAACCCCTCCACCCCATGAGGATCAATTAACAACTGGGCTATGATGTTTTGTGTATCAGGATCACCCTGTAAACTGTCCTGCAGTTCAGTTTTGCATAGTGGGGTGATTTGTTGATAAACCATGCTTAACTCAGGCTCTTCATATACTCTAGAAAGTGCATCAGCAGCTTTATTTTCTTTTCCCTTCTTAATAGATGGTATAATCATACCCAATCAGTTTAGATAACCACTGTTAGATATATTTGTGATGTCATGTCTAATTATGATTTGTGTTTAGTTTTCAGATCTTGACTAACAGAACAAATCAGGACTTAACTGGAAATCAGTACTTATACTGAAGTCAGAACTTAAGATATCAGAACTTAAGTTATCAGAACTTAAGATATCAGAAGATATTCATCAGGAGATAATATTAGGACTTAAGAAGACTTTCAGATAAGGAAGGCGGCTGATTGAAAGGAAAAAAGATCAAGATTAACACAAGAAGGGATATGCATGGAGAAGAATTCTATGAAGAATAGAAGACTTGGAGGAAAAGATAACTAACTGATATATTCTAGGATGCAGACTTATATTCGATATCAATTAGAAGATTATCTTATAACTGTGTGGTATATAAACACAGCATAAGGTTTACACTAGAGGTGTTATCATTATCGAGAATATTATTCATTATAACCCTAGCAGCTCTTGTGATATTTGTTCATCACTGAGAGAGAACGGTTCCATTGCAATACTGTTTTATTAATAAGATTATTCTGTGTTTTATACTTGTGTTCTTAATTCGATTTGATTGTAGTATACACTGTATTCAACCCCCTTCTACAGTGTGTGTGACCTAACAAGTGGTATCAGGGCCAATCTGTTAACACATATACAGTAAAGATCCAAAACAATCATGTCTGAAGAAGAACAAACTCCAACCAAGCCCACCAAAACTGAAGAAACTCCAAAGACTCAAATCCATAATCGATATGAGACTATTAGGGTTCCCATACTGAGACCTTCTGAGTATCCCATATAGAAAGTGAGGATGACTATGTTTCTGGAAGCTACAGATCCAGAATACCTTGACAGAATTAATGAAGGACCACATAAGCCAACCAAGCTCTCTGTTGTAGTTGCAGATAAGCCAGCAATGACTGTACCAAAGGATAAAAGTGAATATACAGCTGAAGATATCTCATCTATTGCCAAGGATGCAAAGGTAAGGCATTTGCTGCATAGTGCCATTGATAATGTCATGTCAAACAGGGTAATTAACTGCAAGACTACAAAGGAGATATGGGATGCCTTGGAAACAAGATGCCAGGGAACTGATGCAATTAAGAAGAATAGGAGGACTATACTCACTCAAGAGTATGAGTACTTTAACTCAAAACCCGGTGAGTCATTAACTGGTTTATGTGACAGATTTGTCAAACTCTTGAATGATCTGTCACTGGTGGATAAGGAATATGATCTTGAAGATACTTATCTAAAATTCCTTTTAGCTCTTCCTGAAAGTTGGGATTTGAAGGCAACTACTATAAGAGACAACTATGTTCTTGATGAAACTACTCTTGATGAAATTTATGGTATGCTCAAAACTCATGAATTTGAGATGGATCAAAAAAGCAAGAGACATGGGAGAAAGTCAAGAACAGTTGCTCTTAAGGATGAGGAGGAATCCCCCAAAATGGCTGCCTCAAAGAAAGGCAAAGGAAAGGCTCTCATCACAAAGTCTGATTCAGATTCATCAAGTTCTGATGATGATGATTAGGATTCAGAAACTAAAAGTCTATCTGAGATGGATGCTGATGAAGAAATGATGAGATTGTGTGCTCTTATGGTGAAGGGCATCACAAAGATAGCTTATAGGAAATTCCGAAAGGGAAAGAAGTTTTCGAGGAAAAGTGGAAGTTCTGATAAGAAGGGTTTCAGAAAATCTGAAGGCAAAGCAGGAAAGTCTGACAGAGGAGATTACTCAAATGTTAAATGCTACAATTGTGGTGAGAAAGGCCACATATCTCCTGATTGAAAGAAAGGAAAAGTGACAAAGTCAAGGCACTTGTCACAAAGAAGAAAAGCTGGACAGACACTTCAGATTCTGAACATGAGGTGAACTATGCCTTGATGGCAAATGCTGATAGCAGTTCTGAAGCTGCTGAGTTAAAGGTACCTCAAATAACTTATGCTTTTCATACTGATCATATTACTGAGTTGAGATCTTATCTTAAAACCATATTCATTAGCTATAGAGATCAGACCTTAACATGTGATAGGTTAACTTCTGAAAATCTGGCTTTTAAGAAAATGAATGACTATTTAGAAAAAAAGTTAGTTATGTTCCATCAAACTTAGAAAGAAAGAGATGACACTTTTTATGTTAGAGATGAAGTGTTAAAATTGAATCAATCTCTAAAAACTGAGTTATAAATGGAAAGAGAGATTATCAGGACTTGGAATAACTTTGGTAGAACAACTCAGAATTTGTTAAGTAGTGGAAACTGGAAAGAAGGCTTAGGTTATGGAGATGATAAAAGTGAAAAAGAAACTGAACAAATTAAGCCAATTATTGTTAAACAGACTAATAATCCAAAGGTAAATCCTGTTAAGTTTGTAGCTAAAACTGTAAAGTCTGATTCTGAAAAGATGAAAGATATTGAGACAGAAGTTAAGGCAGAGTCAATTTCTGATAAATTAAAACAGGATAAACCAGCTGAAGTTAACATAGGCTTAATGACAAATAAGCAGCTTAAGTATAAGTTGAAAGAGATTAAGAATGTAAACAAGGTAAAGCCACCTAGGAAAAATAGGAATGGAATGGAAGGTATGAATAAAAGCAATAATTATAAGTCTATTCCTAATGCTCCTAGAAAGAAATGCAATAACTGTGGAAACACTAACCATCTTACTTCTTTTTGCAGGAAGAATAAGGATATAAATTCTTTACCTCCTAAATCAGGAGTTAAGAGTCAGAATGTTAGGTTTAAACCACAAAATCCTTGTTTTCATTGTGGTAGTTTATGGCATTCCATTTATACTTGTAAGGAATATCATAGTTTGTACTATGATTATTATCAAATAAAACCTTCTTTAAAGAAAGTTAGCATTATTCCTTCTAGTGTAAGTTCTGGTGCAAAGTCTGATACTGTAAATTCTGATAAGAAAAATGTTAACATAAACTCTGATGTTAAATCCGCTGCAAATGTTAACAAACTTAATAAGGCCAAATGATCCAAGCACGTCTGGGTCCTTAAAACTAATCATTAGTGGTCTTTGTGATTGCAGGGTAACAGGAAAAACATCCTAGTTCTGGACAGTGGATGTTCATGACATATGACTGGAAATAAAGCCTTGCTATTAGACTTTGTGGAGAAAGCTGGCCCGGGAGTTTCTTATGGAGATGGCAACATGGGAAAAACTCTGGGATATGGCAATATCAATCTGGGGAATGTCATCATTGAAAAATTAGCTCTAGTCTCAGGACTTAAACACAATCTGCTGAGTGTTAGTCAAATATGTGACAGAGGTTATCATGTGGATTTTTTTGAAGAACACTGTGAAGTTGTAAGCAAATCTACAGGCAAAGTTGTTATGAAGGGATACAAGCATGGTAACATTTATGAAGCCAAGCTTTCAACAAGTTCTGATGGTTCTGCAATCTGTCTGTTAAGCAGAGCATCAATTGAAGAAAGCTGGGATTGGCACAAGAAACTCTCTCATTTAAATTTTAACAATATAAATGAACTAGTCAAGAAAGATCTTGTGAGAGGACTGCCAAAATCAGTATTTGCTCCTGATGGCCTTTGTGATTCATGTCAAAAGGAAAAATAAAGAAAATCTTCATTCAAGAGCAAGACTGAATCTTCAATTCTTGAGCCTTATCACCTACTACATGTTGATCTATTTGGTCCAGTGAATGTCATGTCTATTGCAAAGAAGAAATATGCTATGGTCATAGTAGATGAGTTTACCAGATACACATGGGTGTATTTCTTGCACATAAAAAGTGAAACTGCATCTATCATGATTGACCATGTCAAACAACTGGATAAATTGGTCAAAGACTCTGTGAAAATCATAAGAAGTGATAATGGCACTGAGTTCAAGAATATGATTATGGAAGAGTTCTGCAAAGACCATGGAATAAAGCAGGAATTCTCTGCTCCTGGAACTCCACAGCAAAATAGAGTTGTTGAAAGAAAGAATAGAACTCTTATTGAAGTTGCTGAAGCTGTGCAGACTGTTTGTTTTACTCAGAATGCAACACTTATCAACAAGCATGAAAAGACACCATATGAGGTGGTGAAGAAAAAGAAGTCAAATCTGAAGTACTTTCATATATTTGGATGCAAGTATTTTGTTCTTAAGACTCATCCTGAACAGCTATCCAAATTTGATCTAAAAGCTGATGAAGGAATTTTTGTTGGATATCCACTTTCCACAAAAGCCTTCAGAGGCTACAATTTAAGAACAAGGGTTATCATGGAATCTATCAATGTCTCTTTTGATGATAAGAAGATTACCGGACTTGAAGATTTCAATGATCATGATCAGCTGAGATTTGAGAATGAAGTTTTAAATTCTGATTCTGTAAATTCTGATAGTCTAAATCCTGATGCTACAAACTCTGATGGGTTAAACTCTGATGTTATTGAAACTGCGGTGACTACGCCAAAAGAAAATGCACTTGTGTAGGGGGAGCATATTGAAGATCCTATCACATCTCAAGAAGCATCAGAACCTAGAACAGGCTCTTCAAGTTCTGATTCATCAAGTTCTTATGGGCCAAGTTCTGATAATTCTGGAAACTCAAATTCCGATTCATCAAGTTCTGATGGGCCAAATTCTGAAAATTCTGGAAACTCAAATTCTGAAGGATCCAACTCAGAGAGCATAATTTCAGGGGGAGTATCAGAAAATGTTGATGGAGATAACATGGATCATGGGGGAGCACCATTTCTAGAGATAACCTTCCATCTGCAAAGAAGTGGGCTAAAGCACATACACCTGACTTGATTATTGGAGATCCTGAAGCAGGTATTAGAACTAGAACAACAACATCAAATGAATGTCTCTATCATTCTTTTCTATCTCAGAATGAACCAAAGAAAGTGGAAGAAGCTCTTCAAGATGCTGATTGGGTGCAAGCAATACAGGAAGAGCTAAATGAATTTGAAAGAAATAAAGTCTGGACCCTAGTGCCAAGACCAAAGAATAGATCAGTTGTTGGCACAAAATGGGTGTTCAGAAACAAAACTGATGGTGATGGCATAATTACAAGGAATAAAGCAAGGCTGGTTGCTAAAGGCTACTCTCAACAAGAGGGTATTGATTATGATGAAACATTTGTACCAGTTGCTAGATTAGAAGCCATAAGGATCTTTTTGGCTTATGCTGCTCACAAAAAGTTTAAAGTCTTTCAAATGGATGTGAAAAGTGCTTTTCTTAATGGAGAATTGGAAGAAGAGGTATATGTTGAACAACCTCCAGGCTTTGTACATCCTAAATTTCCCAATCATGTCTACAGGCTTGATAAAGCTTTTTATGGCCTTAAGCAAGCTCCAAGAGCATGTTATGAGACTTTAGCTCAATTTATTCTGGAAAGTGGATTTCATAGAGGTAAAATTGACAAGACTTTATTCTACCTCAACCATGGAAAGGACTTACTTTTGGTACAGATATATGTTGATGATATCATATTTGGTTCTACAAATGCCAAACTCTGTGAGAAGTTTGCAAAGCTAATGCAGTCAAGATATCAAATGAGTATGATGGGAGAACTCAGCTATTTTCTGGGCCTTCAAGTCAAGCAAAATGAAGAAGGCACTTTAATCTGTCAATCGAAGTACACCAGAAATTTACTGAAGAAATTTGGAATGCAAGATTGTTCAACTGCATCCACTCCCATGGCCACTACAACCAAGTTAGATAAGGATACTGGTAAATCAGTAGATATTACTAACTATAGAGGTATGATTGGCTCTTTACTCTATTTAACTGCAAGTAGACCTGATATCATGTATGCTACCTGTCTTTGTGCAAGATTTCAGGCTGATCCAAGAGAACCTCACTTAATAGCTGTGAAAAGAATTTTTAAGTACCTTAAGGGTACCGCTGATCTGGGATTGTGGTATTCTAGAGAATCAGATTTTAAGCTAATTGGTTACTCAGATGCAGATTTTGCAGGATGCAAAATAGACAGGAAAAGCACTAGTGGAAGCTGCCAATTTCTTGGAGGCAGATTGGTTTCTTGGTTTAGCAAGAAACAGAAGTCAATTTTTACATCAACTGCAGAAGCAGAATATATTGCTACATGAAGCTATTGTGCACAGATTCTCTGGATGAAGAATCACTTACTGGATTATGGGTTAGAATTTTCTAAAATCCCTATTTACTGTGATAATCAAAGTGCTATTGCTATGACAGGTAATCCAGTTCAACACTCAATGACAAAGCACATAAGCATTGGGTACCATTTCATAAGGGAACATGTGGATGAAGGTACAGTGGAGTTGCATTTTGTTCCAACAGATCAACAGCTAGCAGTTATCTTCAGTAAACCACTCTGTGAAGCTACTTTTATAAGATTGGTAAATAAACTTGGAATAGTTTCAGGTTCTTTCTCTAAATCTGCTTAGTTTTTGTTCTCATGCATCAGCTTTTATGATCAGTATTTACAGATTATTTTATTTTCATATAATCTGTGCTAAATTTGGAAATTCATTAAATGCTGATTATTATCTGATGTGGATCTATATACTCTGATAAGTGTTTTAAATATTCTGTGACTATTCAATCCAATGAGGATAATTGTGATAGATGCTGACCTAGTAGCCTTTAACATACTAAAAATCCCATGTTTGAATTAGTTGTTTATGTTGAAACTCATTAACACAAGCAAATTCTGATTTTGAGTTTAGTCAAGTTTACTTTGTGTATCTTATTACTAAGTCACAAACTAGATTATTGCTTCTTATCTGTTAGATTCTGATGTCACTAAATCTTAAGGATGAACTACATGCTGATAAGCCTCACTTATCAAAAGAAAAGAAAAGAAAAGAATAAAAGTCAGGTACTCCTTTGAGATCTAGAGTAAATAAGTGGAAGGGAAGACCCAAGGGCATTGCTGGTATTAAGTAATATGCATTATAAAAGCAAATAAATTTTCTTTGTGACTTTTCATATTCTCTGATTACTGGAGAAATACTCTGATAACAGCATAAATTGATAAGCAGTCGTGACTCACTTACACTGAGAAACCACTGTAAAAAGGAAATTCAAAAGATGCATAAAATGAGCATAAACAGTTGAGGTGGACTCTTGCATAAATTCGTTCTATAGTAGACTTCATGATTGATGACAGATTTTAAGCATTTTTCTGAGTTATGCCTTATTTCTAAGATGTACTAAAGTTTATCAGACTTTAATCTTTATCTGATATTTTTCTAAATACACACACTTTCACTCCATATGAATGATGAAAACTACTGTGGTGATTAAGTTGTTTTTGACAAACAGTTAAGTGTCATTTGCATAAATTCTGAGGACAAGTTCTGATAGAAGTTCTGATGATTAAACTTTAAAGAAAACAAGTCAGTCCTTGTAAGAAGAATTACTAAAAAAAATATTCACTTTTGAGTACAGAAGCCAAATTCTGATGACTGGTAAAATCTGATATAAGTTAAGTTCTAATATTAAATCCTGATGGAATCCTTGATGCTTATGTGGCATTATTCTTTACTTGACTTATTTGTGGTAAAATCTGAAACAGTCATATTTAAATCAGAATATATTTGGGTAAGATAAAAATAATCATAATCATTTTGGGTTAGTGGTAAACGTGTTGGTCTTGAAAAACTGCATGTGCACGGTAATTATTGCTTATTTTACGTGCCCATTAACTCCTGCTCTAACCGTTTACTGACTGTTCACATGTTGCCAGGTGTAAAGTGTATCCCATGCTTCAAAAATATAACTGTTGAGTGGAGAGAGTATATATATGGGAGTTAAAGATTTTCTAATCTTTTATCTACTTTTCTATCCTTAATCTCTCTTATTCTCTCTCTCTCTCTCTAATATTCTCTGAAGCTCAGCCATCTACAGTCAAATATCCAATTTTAGATGCTGAGATACCATCTACATCAAAGAGACCAACTCTGGAGATAAATTCTGATGATTAGAATTTAGATGATGTTATTCTTGAATCTCCAGTTTCATCACACACTCTTGTACTGTCAGAAAATGATGAAACTTCCTCAAGTTCTGGAGACAGTATTTCTGTTGAAACTCTAGTTCCTATTCTGGGAAAGGAAGCTTTGGTGAAAAATTTGTTAGACTGGATGCTCCTGTACCGTGGGAAGAAACTCACAGGGGAGTTGAGTGGACCAAGAAGTGGAATGAATCAGATTTTATTCCATGCACCAAAATTCTGACAGAGCATGTATCAAAAGATGATGGTTATTATCAAATTATGATTTTAAGACTCAACTCAAAGTTACAGCTATGAGTACAAGAAGTCTTCATGGTCTACATTCTATTACTCATGCTAAAGTTGATACAATCAGGGAACAAGCTGATAAGCTAGATCTACAGCTCCATCTTGATAATAATAGGTATGTCAGACCTACTCTTGAGAAAATTGAAGCCATTGAGAAGGTTCAAGAGGAGCAACAGACCCAAATTGCCGAGGTTCTGGTTAATCAAGCTTCTCAGAAAGCTCAATTGGATGAATCCAATCTTCAGTTGAACTTCTTCTCTCTCTCTCTCTTACTTCCTGATGATGCTAAAAAGGGGGAGAAGGTAGTTAAGTCCAAATACTCACCTACTCAAGTACTGAAGAAGAAGGATGATAAAGGTGATGACCAGGGAAACTCTGAAAAGAGCAGAGGTCAAAAAAAAGTTTAAGGAAAATCTTCTATACAGAACAAGTCAAGTTCTGATGTTCTGAATGCTCAAAGTCTGAAGTCAAGTGCTGATAAACAAAGTCTGATGTCAAGTTCTGATATTCTCATTCAGTCAGGATCAAAAGACTCTCAGAAGTTTATGCAAACTCTAAAGCTAAAAGGGAAGCAGACTACTGTTTATTACAGATATCCTAAAATCGAGACACTTGATGAGGAGATAGCAAGAAGATTATTTCTGAAATATAATCCAGGAATGGATTTAGAAGCTCTTAAGGAGGAAGAAGCTAGATTTGCAACTGAGAAGACAAATTTTAAGTCTAAAGCTTCTGATGCAAAGAAACCTCCAAGGCCTAAGGAAAAAGGCATTGTGATCAAGGAAAAGTCAACTTCTAAAATTTCACAGTTCAAGACTAGATCACAGACTGAGAGTGATCCCAAAGACAAAGGGAAAGGAAAAGTTGATGAACCAATCAAGTCACTGGAGATGAAAAATTCTCAAGTTCTGATGAAACCAGTATGCAAAATGGTTCAAGTAACTGATGATAATCTTGTTGAAGATGAAACTGTTCAAATTCTGAAAAGAAGAAAGATAATTGAAGAATCTAAAACAACCTCTGACATTGCTCAAGTAGTTCAAAATGAAGGACAACTAGCTACAGAAGAAACAACAAATTCTGATCAAGTTGATTTGAATAAAATGACTATTGCTGATAAGAAGAAGTTGTTATGGAAGAAAGCTACTCCAGTTGAACCAAAATCCAATCTCATGATTAATCAACTTGCTACATTTGGGTTGAGAGCCAAGCAACCTAGAGATAGAGCTGGATTAGGTTCTGATGAAGAGAAGATTCAAACAGGAGTAGAAGTTACTCTAAGAGATCCTTTCATGTTGACAGACAAACCATATGAACAAATCAAACAAAAGCACCTTGACAAGGTGTTGTCTGCTCAAGTTGTGATAAATGCTCATGATAAGGAGAATATAAAAGAGAAATTGATCTTATTTCTCGATGATGGAATGAGTTATAGACTAGCTGATACTGATGTACTAAAGAAGTCTGTCAGAGAGCTTCAACATATTCACTATCTTCTGAAAGTAAAATCTGATGTTATAAGAAGATGGTCAGAATACATTTTGAAGGGTATAAGAGATCTACTCAGAATCTCTGGTACAAAGACTTCTCATTACAGTCCAATGATTACTGAAGATGATGGAAGAGAAATTCCTATGCTGAATAATTCTGCTAAGGTGGAAGTAATTCTGAAAGGAAAATGCTTATATTTTAATGAAAACTCTTCACATTCTAAAGTTATCAGACTTGGTGATGGACTTGAAAGAACATCCATTCAAGCTCTCAGAACAGCCATTTATCAAATTGGTGATAGTAAAGAAGAAGAACTGATGCAGGTCAAAGCACAGTTAGTTAAAGTTCTGAGGAAAGCTGAAGATAAGCTGGTGAAAGATTTTGTTAAGAATCATTATGGATTCAGATTGATCTGGTAATGTTGGTAAAACTGGATGTTCTGTAAGTTGTAATTGATAGTCTTATTAAACTCTTATTGCATTTGAACTTAAATGTTTTTGACATCATCAAATCTATTAACTTGTATATTCTTGCATAATTTACAAGTTGGGGGAGATTGTTGGATATATTTGAGATGTCATGTCTAATATGTTTCATGTTTAGTTTTCAGATCTTAACAAACATGAAATATCAGTTCTTACTGGAATCAGTACTTACTGAAAGTCAGGACTTAGTGTCATATCAGGACTTAAGGTCATATCAGAACTTAAGTAAGGGAGGACTCACAGTTAAGGAAGGAACCTGATTAACAGTAGAAAATCGAGACTAATACAAGAAGAAGATATGTAAGGAAAGAGTTAGAGGACTAGAAGAATTATATAAGATATCTGATTGATATATTTTAGGAGACATAATTATATTCCATATCAATTAGAAGTTATCTTGTAACTATGTACTATATAAACACAGACATATGTTTACACTATATGTGTTATCATTATCGAGAAGATCATATATTGTAACCTAGCAGCTCTCGTGATATTTGTTCATCATTGAGAGACGATAGTTCCATTGTAACAAAGTTTATTATATCGAATACATCTGTTTTCTGTTACTTGTGTTCTAAATCGATTTGATTGTATTAAACACTGTATTCAACCCACTTCTACAGTGTTGTGTGACCTAACATATGTTGTAATAGATGTATGTCACTTATAGTTTTTGTCACACGTATAGTATTAATCATAGGTTGTGTCTTTCAGATGCAATACATGTAATTTATTATATGTACTTGTAGTTCACGTTATGTAGATCATTATATACGTAGGTGCATGCACACGTTTACGTTGCTAAAAAGTCTTCCCCTCTTGAAACAAACTTAATTTATCGTAATTGTTTTGTGTTATAATAACAAAGCTCGTTGTCATAAGGCGTTCGTCTTTATTATTTTTATCATATATGTGATATTAGGGTTGCCCCTAGTCGTCGTCCGTATGTTGAGGGTGATCAACCCTTTTTGTTCAGTAGTGTCAGGATACTATGCCCCTAATTATTGTTATTATTATTGTCAATGCAGAGTTTGTCATGCGTATAGGCAGAGTAAAATAAAACTTTAAATATGAAAAACATGTTAAGTAGGAAGCGTAAGCAATGAGAAACAACATGCATATTTTATTATACTTACTAGATAAACCACGTAGTTGATAAGCAAGTTGAGCACATAAATTCATATAAGGCATCACGTATATTATTCATGCAAGAAGTACTAACACATTACGCAGGTGTCAAGTCAAAACAAAGAAAATGGCATGTTATATAGCACATGTATTGACATGATAAATGTATTAAGAATTAAAACATTCAAAAGATAGATAAGAGATTACTTGTGATACGAATTGGGTTCCAACCCCTTGAGATTTGTATACCATCAAGATTAGCTACTCCGTATGCCTCTTGTCCAGCACTAGTGTCGACTTAGTATAGTCTTCCCTATGTAGCAGCGAACTTGCTCCTCATCCAATGATGTCGTCAATTTAGTAATGTTTTTCTCATGTAATGGCGAATCTGCGTGTGTTGATGTCAACAATGTTTGGGAAGACCCTCATTAGGACAAAATCAATCTCCCGAAACCTCTTGACACATATGTGTTATTGTAACTATTAGACATCCTCTGTTGGTAGGTTCAAATTCGTAGCTTGGACAAGTCACATATTTTGTCAACTATGTCCAAATCATTGACATGTTCTTCTTTTTTCATTTTCATGTGTTAGTAAGTCATAACAAGTTGTTTAAGTTTGAACTTCATTATAAAAGATGGATGTTGTCATGTAGTTGACGTGTAATCAACAATAACATATTTATTGATTTGTTGATGTCAGTAGGTTACATATCGTTGGACAAGTAGTCTTTTAGTTATTGTTTCCAACTCGTCATGCCAGTGCACTGTGTTACAACATTCATGATTTCTTCCAAGATGTCATCTTTCTCAGTTGCTGGCTTGAAGACGTGTATGATTGAAATGTTGGACATGTTGAGATGTCTAAATATTTCCCCTAGTTTAGTCAAGATGTCAGCTTGTGCGTTGGACTCACTTGGAACCTATCGTATGTAGAATGTTTCTTTCAAGTCCTTGACAGATATTGGTGACGTCAACTCAAAAGCTTCTGTCCAGTGTTCAACAAGATCAGCCATGTTCCTTGAATTCATGTCATCTTGGCAAGTTGTCGAAATGGTGTGCCTGCGCTCTTTAGTCCAAATGGCATGATGAAGTGTAAATGGACATTATTTGTCTAGTATAGTTGTTAATTTCTCTTTTGTGTGTAGGATGTAGTCGAAGCAGGTTAAGGTCGTTGGACGCTTCCAGAGATGTCAACGGCTTAGTCGTTGATTTTACCATCGCGTCAGTTTGAATCCGTCAGTGAGCCGATGAAGTTGGACTCCATCTCTAGATGTACACCTTATCATTATGTGGACTTGTCGTCACAATATGCGCATCATTACATAGAGTCGACGTGTTCCCCTTCTCGTTAATCCCTAGAGTAGGGTCTGTAGTCCCTCTTCGACTTTCTACTAGGGTGATAATAGTTGTCAGAATCCTCTCGTCTGTCTTCTTCAAGTGTGAGTTGTGTCATTATTTTGGCTTACATGTCGTTTACCATCCTACAGGGGTACCTTGTCAATTCACTGTAAAGAGGAGAACCCCTCACTAACCCTCATTGAAAATTTTGATTGTCAACTTCTTCTATTTGAACCTGGACAACTAACCTCTTAAAGGCTTATTATAACGTTGGCCAATGCGATACAGGTCACTTGTCGTCTCTTCAAACTGTCTGTTACTTTTGTAAAGTAGGTTGACACATCGACAAGATCTGCAGGCAAGTTGACTGTCGGATAGTCCCATAACTTATTGTAATGTTATATTGGTCAACGTAGCTTTTGATATTTTGAATTGTAAACATTTGTTGTCTACATCAGTTGCGTCGTCATATTAATTTTTTATGTGTAAAACAGAAAATCTTTTTGGCATGTCAATACAAAAAAGTAGTATCATTAGTAAATGCTGAATTCGTGTAGCATGCAAGCGCCATTTCTCTAAAAGTTTGGGACTTTAGGAACATGTTATAAATTATCTTTCTTAATCTGAGCTAATGATATTGACAAGTGATATGTGCAAATAAAAGATAAGGAAGCTAATTTAGACAAGTCTACGTATGTAAAGATGTCAAGGATACAAGAATGAATATTACGAAGGGTCGTACCTATAAGCTGACATCTTTTATTTTATAAAGTCAATGACTAGTATTGTAATATAAACCAGATATGTACAGGGATGTGGTATTCATTCACACATTCCTTACCCAGTTATAAAATAGCCATGTGGTTGTGTTGGACCGAGACAAAACGGCCCAAAAAAATCACAGTTAGAATAATTATGAAACATTATGTAAAGTCCAAGAAGGCCCAATTTGTAAGATAAAACCCATTTGAGATTTGGTATAAATAAAAGATAACAACCTCATTGAAAGGGGTTGACTCATTAAGTAAAGAAGATCATCTCCTAAAATTATAGTCTAACAATAATAATATTATTGGTACATCATTTGGCGCTAGAAGGAGGGGTTTACTTTCTAAGTTCTAACCAAAGATGATCGTTGAAGAGATTGATCCGAACAGCCAGACCAACTCAGGAAAAAGAACCACTGGTAGAGGCTATCTCTAATCCAAAGGGTCACGAGGCGCAAGAGCCGCCCAAACAGTCGACTCTGAAGCCGAAGTGTCTGTTCCCCCCCCCCCCCGGGAAGGATCTCATGATCAGACGCCGAAATCGTTACAGGCTACTCAGCGAGATAGGAAGAGGAAGTTCAAGTCGGATCAAAGACAAAGGATCCAGACATCCAAAGGAAAAAAAGTGTTGTCAAGCGACATGCGACTTCACCTTGAGAATATTGAGAGGTCGAAGGCTGAAAACAATGAGGATCCGGAGGATTTGCCATACTCTGATGAGGAACTGGAACTCCTAGAGCGGGAGACACAGATGCTGCAGGCCAAACTTGAACGACAGCGTGAAATCCATCGTCTCCGTCGTGAGCTTCAACAAGCTTCGATTAAAAATCAAGAGCAAGGCAATGATCACTACGTCGATAACGAAGACGCCGATTACGAGTATGAGCTGTCAGCTGAATCGACATATTCACAATCTCGAGGACGTCGACAGCGCACAATATCATCTGCCGACGCTTCCCAGCGAACTACATCCACAGAATCTATCTCCCATGAAGAGTTTGCCAAGATGCAAGAAGAAATCGCGCAGATGCGTACCATAATGAGAAGCCAGTCTGGGTTTGAAACTGTATCTGAAAGCCCCTTGTCATTGGTTCTTGAAAAAGCACGCATCGACAGGACGTTGAGAACGCCTGCTCTCGATCATTTCGACGGATCCTCGGACCCGTTAGCATTTCTAAACACATTTGATGGTCGCATGACTTTCTTCGGCCACTCGGAGAACGCTAGGTGTCAGTTCTTCTCCACTTGCCTTCAAGGCATGGCTCTCTGATGGTACAGTAACTTGCCACCTCGGTCAATCGACTCGTGGACAACTCTGAAAAGCAAGTTTCAAGTCCGATTTTCCAGCAACTATAAAGGAATCAAAGTTACAGCATCCTTGATGACAATGCACAAACGCTCCGGCGAAAGTCTCAGGAGTTTCCTAACCCGGTTTAGAGAAGAGATAGCAGAAATTCCAGACTTAATAGAACAGATTGCTGTCAATTTCCTGACAGCAGATATCGATAAATCCAGGCATGGCCTGCTTTTAGAAGAGATCTTTGAAAAAAGGCCAAAAACCCTACAGGCCGCGTTCCAGATTATAGAACACCGCATGATGATTCAAGAAGCAGTAAGCTGTATACAATCTCCACGGAGGTCGTCAAAATATGAACGACGCCGAAGCTACAGTCCACGATCCCCCGCGAGGGAAAGGCGCCGGGAACGTCGTAGGTCGCCCCCACCACGCACATCGGACCTCCCTCCGAGGGATAGAAGAGAAAGAGATTGGCAGCCCCACAATCGATCTGAAAAAGAGTTCCCTAAACTCAACACCGAAAAAACGACAATTTTAGCGGTGTTAAAAATAGAACCGGATTATCGCCCTCCAAGACCCATGAAACCAGGAAGACCCCCAAGCTCCAGATATTGTGAATATCATGAGGATACTGGCCATACAATATAGCAATGTTTTCAGCTTAGCAATCTCATCGAAGGAAAAATTCGTCGAGGACAACTAGTCCACTATGTGCAACACGATGATGAACCCAGACGTCACCATCGAGGCGAGGACGATCGTGTAATCGACGTTATTTTTGGAGGTATAGCCGTCGGGGGCCTCTCCCACAACTCTCGCAAGCTTTATGCTCGAGAAGTTTTTAATGTCAATCCCTCGGCAGCTAAACGCCCTCGAGCGAATCCCTCCCCAGTCATCTCTTTCTCCGATGATGATTATCGTCCCGGTCTCATCGAAGGCCATCAAGATGCTCTTGTCATCACAACGCGTGTGGGAAACAACACGGTTAAGAAAATGTTGGTCGATAATGGTAGCTCCGTCGACGTGTTATATCATCATGCTTTTTCCCGAATGGACATAGGAGATCGAAGACTCGAGAACTCCCGAACCCCGTTATACGGGTTTACAGGCAATGAGGTTCATATGGTAGGAACCATCGACATGCCAGTGCTTTTTGGTTCCCCACCCTGTCAGTTTTGGAAAATGGTCAAATTCCACGTGATTAGTGCTTCCTCAAGTTTCAACTCCATATTGGGGCGAACAACGATTACCGCACTCCGAGCTATAACATCTATCTCCCACTTAAAAATGAAATTTCCCACAGATTTCGGCGTGGGAGAAATGATTGGTGATCAAGTAACAGCAAGACAATGCTACTTAACCACTGTGTCTCCAAGAAAAAAGATTGACGAAGAGTTCGATCTTAATCAAGTGCTTGACATCGACCCCAGGGACCTTGTGGAACCACCCACTAGCAATTCTTGCTCTCCCGTCGAAGAAACTGAAGAAATAGAAGTGATTGAAGGAAATCCTGAGAAAACTACAAGGCTCGGCAAGAATCTCCCTGATCAATTAAAGAAAGATATCACGTGCCTTATCCGTGAGTTTTCTGATATTTTCGCCTGGGATCCAAAAGATATGCCTAGAATTCCCGAGGCTGTCGCTCGACACTCTTTGCACATCAGTAAAAATATCAAGCCGGTGAGGCAAAAACATCGTACCTTCTCTGCCGAGAAAAGGGCAGCCATCGACCTAGAGATCAATAGATTGCTCGAGGCCGGTTTCATCGAGCCAGTACAATTCCCCACATGGATCTCGAATGTGGTCCTGGTCAAGAAAAGTAACGGAAAGTGGAGAATGTGCATCGATTACTCAGATGTTAATAAGACATGCCCTAAAGACTTTTATCCACTCCCAAACATCGATCAACTTATTGATGCAACAGCGGGAAACGAACTTCTCTCTTTCATGGATGCCTTTTCGGGGTACAATCAGATTATAATGGACTCGCAAGACTGGCAGCAAACCGCATTCATCACATACCGGGGAGTCTTCGGATACCGAGTGATGCCTTTCGGTTTAATCAACGCCGGAGCTACTTTTCAACAAATGATGGATAAAATATTCGGCACACAAATTGGAAGAAAATGCTGATATATGTCAACGACATGATCACAAAGTCGAAGATTGCCTCTGACCATGTGATAGACCTCCGCGAAACATTTGAAAATGCAAGGAAAAACAACATGCGGTTAAACCCAGCTAAATGCTCGTTCGGTCTTACTGCCGGAAAATTCCTCGGTTTTCTGGTTACACAAAGAGGTATCGAGGCAGATCCATCCCAAACAAGAGTGATCTTGGAAATGGAAAATCCAAAATCAGTAAAAGATTTGCAAAAGTTAACCGGTTGCATCGCCGCACTTCGAAGGTTTATTCCCCAATTGTCAAAAAGATGCCTCCCCTTTTTCTCAGCAATAAAGACAGCTTCCAAATCATCACACTTTGAGTGGAACGAGGAGTGCGAAAAAAATTTCTCCAAGCTAAAGGTATTCCTTACAAATCCACCCATCCTCACTCGGCCCTTGCCAAATGAGCCTCTGAAGGTATACCTCTCTGCATCCGATGAAACGGTCGCGACCGTACTGATTCAAGTCAATGAAGGAAAAGAAATCCCAGTATATTACATTAGCCACTCTCTTCGAGATGCCGAAGTCAGATACCCGCAAGTAGAAAAATTGGTCTATGCTTTAGTTGTCGCAAGCCGAAAGCTTAGACATTATTTCCAGGGAAGGGAGATGCATGTGCTTACAAATCAACCCCTGAAGAGGATCCTACACAAACCCGACATGACAGGTAGACTTGCCGCATGGACGATCGAGTTAAGTCAGTTCTATATCGAGTATAAGCCTCGAACTGCGATAAAGGCCTAGGTTCTTTCAGACTTCGTTGCTGAGTGTCAGTTTCAGACCAAAGCCCAGAGTTTCGACGAAAATCATTTAAGACCATGGTTGCTATTTATCAACGGGTCCTCGATGGCTGACTCCACAGGAGCAGGAATTATTTTAATAAGTCCGGGTGGATTCAAAATCCAGCAAGCTCTAAAGTTTGAATTTCCGGCAACAAACAATGTCGCCGAATACGAGGCACTCATCGCAGGCTTAAAACTGGCTATGGATCTTGAAGCTGAAATTATTGACATATTCGGAGATTCTCAGTTAGTCTCCGAGCAAATAAGCGGGGAATTCAAGGCACATAATGAGAAAATGGCTCAATACCTGGCAAAAACACAAGAACTACTCAAGAAATTCTCCTCATGGAAACTTTCCAATATCAACAGAGAAGAGAACCAATGGGCCGATCATTTAGCCAAGTTAGCCTCCTCGAGTCTTCCAATCAATCCCAATCCAGTGTACGTAGATGTCCTAGCTAACCCCGCCATCGATGAGCTTTCTATCAACCAAATCCAGAATAACTTCGCTGGCGAAAACCGTTTTTCGAGTACATTATCGACAACAAACTCCCGAGCGAGAAACGCGAAGCTCGCTCACTTATGTTCAAGGCAAGAAGTTACTGTGTAATTGGTTCGTCGTTGTACCGGCACGCCCTATCTGAACCATTACTCCGATGTCTGACATTAGAAGAAGCCCATCTAGCGATGATCGAGGTTCACACAGGAATCTGTGGCGACCATCTCGGAGGAAAGAACTTGGCTCTCAAAATAATCAGGCAAGGTTTATATTGGCCCACAATTCGGAAAGACTGCGAGGAATATGTCAGAAAATTCCAAGCATGCCAGCTACATGGAAACATGGATCACCGACCCACGACCAAGCTCAATTCTGTCCTCGCACCATGCCCTTTCTTTCAGTGGAGCATCGATATCGTAGGACCCTTTCCAAAATCTAAGAACCAGTGCCAATACATAATTGTAGTGGTGGATTACGCTACGAAATGGGTCGAGGCAAAACCACTTTCAAAGATCAGAGAGAAAAAAATGATTGAATTTTTCATGGAATATGTGGTATTTCGCTTTGGAGTCCCGCGAATCCTAATTTCAGATAATGGCACACAGTTTGGGGGGCTCAATTTGAGAAAACTGTAGAGGAGTTAAAAATCCAACACATCAAGGCATCAATGGTATATCCACAAGCCAATGGGCTAGCAGAGGTAACAAATAGAACCATCCTACAAGGGTTAAACAAGAGAATTGAAGAGATTCCCCGCTGCTGGGTCGGCGAACTGCCAAATATGTTGTGGTCATACAGGACGACCCCTCGCAGCTCGACAGGAGAGACCCCTTTTTTCCTGGCGTATGGCGTTGAAGCGGTCTTACCAGTTGAAATAAGCCTACTTTCCCCAAGGGTCAAGGTTTTCAATCCCTCCCTCGCACTCGAGGGTGTGCAGTTTCACAATGACTTACTAGAAGAAACAAGAGAGGAATCCCGTCTACGCATGATCGCACAACAAGAGAAAACTGCAAATTATTTTAACAAGAAAGTCAGGAGCAAACACTTCAAAGTGGGAGACCTCGTCCTCTGGGACTCCGCGGCATCCCAACCCACTGTCACTGGAAAGCTCAAGCCAACGTGGGAAGGCCCGTACAGAGTTTCGAAGGTTATTAGCACGGGAACATATGAGCTTTCGCACCTCGACGGTCAGCCTATTAAGAACGCCTGGAACGATATTCACCTCAAGAAATTTTATCAGTAACATGCTCTTATGTGTAATAGTTGAAACTTCAAGGCTATAACTGTACTACAAAAATTAACCCTCGATGCAATGAGGGTCGTTATGAGATCCCCATCGAGGGAATTTAAGTTATGAAAGCTTTAACTTATTTTGATATCTTGCTTGTACCTTTAAAAAAAGACGAACAACGACAGTCGACATGCCAAGAGCTAACCCACATCGAGGGGCTTTAAATTATAACAATTTTAACTTCCCAAGAGCTTATCTACACAAGGCAAACAACACAACACAATTCTTTCAAGTATGCACACTAAACGACATGGAGTTTGTTAAACACATTCTTAACGATTTCAAAACAGATATACGAAACAACTAAAAATGGGAAATTAATGCGATAACGAGGAACAAAAAGCATAAATTCGGATATCTTTTAAACAAGATCGTTCATCTACCACAAAAAAATACTTCAAGGAAAAAATCCCAAAGAAAACCAGATCGTTGTAGGGTCTAAACAAAACATGGAGAATACAAGTAGCCAGCAACAAATAGGAAACACGAGTCTTTGAGAATAAACATAAAGATAAATCACTCACGGGGCATTCCCCGCCTTCAAGAGCCTCCAGCTGGATCATCAGGTCGCGAGGCAGCAAGATCGCGAATATAGTCCTCGAAAGAATGTCCCGTCGTGTCGAGTCCTGCATTTTTCATGCGGACAACACACCGCCCATAGCCATCCCCAAGAGCACTAGCGATGTCCTCCACAGCTTTCTCCACTTCCGCCTTTAGACTGGTATTCTCCTCAACAATCAAACGGTAAGAAGAATCCATCCCCTCAACGTGACGCTCCAAGCCCTCACACTTTCCCTTCAGCTCATCTCGCTCCTTCTCCACTTCAGAAAGCCTTATCTCGAGCTCCGAGACTGTGGCATTCTGCGACTGCTTCTCAACTTCCATCTCACCCACCTTCTTCGACAACGCGGTATTATCCGCCATCAAATCTGACGATCTTTTTTCCAATTCTGAATAACCTGCCATGAGTTTTTTTCTCTCGACCCTGAGAGAACTCACCTCCGCCTCTAATCTCTTACAAGCCGCATCATTGCCGTCAGTGCAAAATTCTTCTACAATATGCATAAAATCTGCGAGGAACTGTCACAAACCACAAATCAAAGTAAAAAAAAAATAAACAACAACAAAAATTTTATAGCATACCCTTACAGCTCGGCTCTTACAACGATCCGCTAAATCCTCTCGACGACGCCCATCGAAAGCAATCGCATCTTGAGGAAGATGAAAAAGATCGAAAACCCTCAGCGGCACAGTTGTTCCACCTGTCCAGCGTTCGTGGGGCTGAATATCAACCCTCATAACTCCTTTCTTCTGTCGGGGGTCGATGGTAAGGGCCATTGTTGTCCTGTTACCAACCAATGTAAGGGTCCTATTCACCCCACCAACCGACGCGTCCACTTCAACAATCCCACCATCTCCACAATTCTCCCCTTCGACTTCTTGACGACCCCTCTTGCGAGGATTCAAATCAGCTGGCTCCACGTCTGGCATAGCCTTCTTAACATCTTCCACGATTCTATTTCCTTGGTCATCCAGTAACTCAATTTGTAACGACCGAGAATTTTGCGTCGTAATTAAGAAAGTAAAGTATGTATGTATTATGTGATGAGATTATGTGATTAAGTGGTGATTATTTGTCTTATCTGTATACTAGAGTTAAGGAGCGTGGATAAAAATGTTCCAATTTAAAGAGTCAGCTTAAAAGTCAAGCTGTGGTTTCGGGCCGTCAGGTAGAACGGAACCCGTCCTAGTATGAAAATTAAATAAATAAAATGTGAATTATATGTGAAGTAAATGAATGAAGTATTTCGTCTTAAGAGACGTGTTGATTGGCAAAGGTAATGAGAAGCGTATTCGAAACGCTGAGCGTCGGGCCGTCAGGCTGAACGTGACCCGGTACGCGTAAAAAGAGAATAAAGATTAAAGAGGGATAGATTCTATGATCAGAACTGAGTCGTTATGTGACTATATATGTGTGATTGCTTGACTGTGTGCATGATTATATGTTCTGTGTTAATTTCTGTGAATTTTAAAGGAATTATGTGATTTATATAAGGGTTTATTTAACCTTCGTGCATTTTTATAAAATCATCTGAGATGGATAAAAACATGGGATTCGTTCTGTTATCTTCGTAGAGGTCTTAGAGACTTTTTAAAAAATGATAAGTGAATTTAATTGTGGGTCTTTGCATTTTTAAATTGATTTTATGTGGAAAAGGTATTTATTAAAGCGAGTTTGCGAAATTCATATAAAATCAACCGCTCGCTCAAATTCTTATTATGAGTAATGAATGAAAAGCTAATTTCGAGACCTACGTGTTAAAATTGTCATTTTCAATAATTCTCGACTTTCCGAGAGAGAAATATTTTTATTTTGAATTTTGTTACATTTGAGTAAAAAGAGAAACAAAATGCAAATTAAAAAGGGAGTTATTAGATTACCATTTTGCCCTTATGTTGGTGGAGTATAAATTACTCCTTCCTCCCCATTTTCTTCTTTCTTTTCCGTCACTCACTCTTTTCTCTCCTCTTTTTCTTTCACTCTCTCTCTCTCTCACTCGAACAACTCTCTCTCGGCTCTCTCATCAATTTCTCTCGGTATCCTTCCATTTTCCTTGATCAAACTCATCAATTATCCTTAATTCTTCATGATAAACACTTATGTGTAGGTAGAAGTATGTGCATGTGTGTATTGGTGCTTGCATGCCGAAGTGTGTGTGTTTTGGGTTCGGTTTCAAGCCAAGAACCGAGGGCTTGCTTGATTAGTTCGTATCCTATGATTATTGTGCTGAAATCAGTTTGCATGTGGTGTTGATGCATTTCTTTTGAGAAATCGGGGGTTTCGTGGTTGGACACCCTCGAATGAGGGCACCACCGTGAAGCCAACGCCACCGGTGATGAACTCCGGTGAACCGGTGGTGAGCTATGATGTTAAAAACTAAGCCCTAGAACCTTAAGATCACTTATTTATATTTGCATGTGGTGTTTTGATTAAAAGGCCGAATGGCCCTTACTATTTTAAGGAAATCAAGTTGATTATATTGAAATGCATGAGTCATTGATTTGATGTTGAAATATAGGTGGATTTGTGATTCAAGAATTAAGAATATCAAGTTGCATGATTGTTTTTGAAAAAGGCCGAATGGTTTTAATCTTTAAGGTTGTTTGATTTGAATTAACTTGTTTAAAATGATGAGGGATTGTTATTAGATTAAAAAGGAATGAAAATATTGTTGCATGCTAAGTTTAGGTTCGAATTTTTGTGTTAATAAGAAAGGAAATTGATTTTTGTTGGATAATCTTGGTAAACACTAAGTATAAATGGACTAAAAGTGATTGCATGTTAGTTTTAAAAAGGATCAAGATGTGCATGTCAATGATTTGTCCTTGGGATGTGAATTTGAGTTATTGCCGAATGAAATTGAGTTAAAATAGATTAATTTGATGAATGAATGGATGTATGTTGTAATTTAGATAAAAATCAATTGTGTTAAGGAACTTAGTTGGCTTACGTGATAAAGATAAAGTGTTTGATATTGTGCTAAGTTAACATTGAATTGCATGTGAGCATGTATGTATGTTTTGGTTCGAATGGTTGTTGATCAAGAAAATGGTGCTACTTTAAATGTGGAATCATGTTAGAACTAAAGTTGTATGGTGTAATTTTGAGAAATTTGATTGTATATGTATAATTATGGTTCGGATTTCTATGATTAAAAGAAAGGAGAGTGGTTCTGTAAAGGTTGTTAATTGAGATACGTGTTTACGTGAATTAAAGTGAGTATTTGATTGATTTTATGGTGGTATTTGTAATTAGGCCGAATAGGCCATATGAACTTAAGGTCAAAACTTGGTTTTTGATAATCAAATATGAAATGATTGGATGCATATATGTGAATATCTATGGATTGTTTAGTTGATTGTATTATGTGGTTCGAATTTAAGAAAAAAAAGGGAATGAAGTCGATTGATATAAGTGATAGTATGCACGTAAATGTTTGGTTGTAAATGGGTCTAGTACTCGTAAAAGAGTCGTGTTAGTTTAATTTGAGAAATAGCCTAGGTCAAGCGAGTATGCTTTGATTGCTAGGTATATAAGGATATAAAAACTACGAGAAAGAATTGTGCTATGTGCTATGTGCTGTGTGCGTATTTGTATAAGCTATACTCGTATAGTTCGAGTCAAGAATATAATCGAGTTATCGTATAGAGTGATCGTTCCGGGAACGAGAGTTGGAAATCTAATTAAGATTTCTGGTTTTATTGTAGATTCGGAGCGTGAGGGCATTCGGGCTAGGAAAGGGAAAATTATATTAGGTGGCAGAAGTTCAACCCTCAGGAAAGCAATTTCAGGCAAGTAACTCTGATTACTTGTGTAAATGATTATAAAGGAAATGTTGTTCATACCATGTAGAGTATTGAACTGTTAAAGTATGAAACTCTTGCTTTATGAAACCCTGATATTGATTTGAAGTACCCTTTGTTCTTGATAACCTGTTATTGATAATCCTATTGATTTCGCCCGTTGATAATCTGCCTTTCTGTTCAAGTTTCCTATAATACCATGATCATATTGACCTTTAATTATCTTGGTTAACTCTGTTTAATGATACCCTATTTCTCCTGATCGCCCTAAAGATCCCTAAGTTATTATTGATCCTTCAAATTTAGTACCTTATTATCTTTGATGCAGAATTCTTGAGAATTGTTCCTTGCGTATCTTTGATTCACTCCCTGAACTTTGTTTCTATAAAAATCTGAATTAAGAATGAGTTTCGACTTGAAAGAGTCCGAATGATTTCAAAGGCTTGGTAATGATAAAATGAATTGTAGAAAACCTATTGTTTTCCAACTCAAGGTTTTCTAAATGAATTCCTGATGGATTGGATTGAGACGTAAGAGGCTAGTGGGACTAGTCCAGTCATGGTAAGAGGCTAGTGGGACTAGTCCAATTTAAGGCTGAAATTATGCCGAATGGTACCTTAAAGACCGGAATGGAGGTCGATACGGGCTGATCACCCGTATATAATGAAATGGAAAGATAAGTGATCCAATCAAGGGTTCTAAATGATTATTTAAGAAAAGGAACTGAAACTTTTATTCAGTAAATTGATTTTTGGAAATGAAAATGGTTTATACTGTTTTGAAAAGAGTTGATTATGTTATTGTGGAGCTTAGAGCTCAGAACCCTGATTCCTGAAATTATTGATCATATGAATGATTCTATATCTTGAAATACTGTTGCTTTCCTCTACCGAAAGATCTATTTTGATCCTATAATGATTTGTGTTGAATATCGGCTTTCATCCTGTTTTGAGCCTTGTTTCTTGAAAGCCCAGTTATTCTTCAGATACCTTTCCTTATCTCAAAGAAAGCAAAAAAATGAATATACGGAAATCTGCCACCTAGTTTAGCTAAAATAGAATGCCCTAGTTTGTTCAAAGCATATTGAGAATTGTTATTGTAGAACTGCTATTTAGTTACTTGCTGAGTTTTATACTCATTGTTTTGTCTTAATCTAACCATGGCAGTTAAGCAAGAAGATGGCCAGGCTTAGGCGCACTGCTCGTAAGAGCGTACCTGGTGGTCCCTACCGTGTTGAGGGCTTCCAGTTGCCAGAGCAGGTAGTTCAGGTTATGAGTGAGCCCGCGCCTAGTAAAGAGGTGTTTAAAGATACAATGGGTTATCTGTCGGTTCCCAGCCGGAATCGATATTGATTATTTAATAATATTTTGGGTTTGTTAGTTATATTTGGTGATTGGTAGTTGTAATCTTGTCTCATACTTTAACCTGTTGATCCTGTTAGAAGTTAATCGGGGTTTATGCATATTTAATTAGTAGATTAGAGGTGTGTGAGTCCTCATTTCCTAACCCCGAGATTGAGGTCGTCACAAGTTGGTATCAGAGCTACAGGATCTAGTCCCTGAGACAAGTTAGGTTTTAAAAAAAGAAAAGGGGTATTTTGGGAATATATCTATATCGCGAGAGAGTTCGACTCATGTAGAGTTGAGTTAGACTATTAGGTATAGTCTAAGGAAAGTGTCTGATTGGTAAAGCAGAAACTAGAGTTAGGGTGTGAGTTAGCTGGAAGCTTTATTTGACCCTAACATTGTTTCTTGGTTGTTGTTTTATGTTTTCTCTCAGGATCCTAGTAGTGGTAGTGACTCAGACTCAGAGATTAGCTTGACTGGTACCCCTGTGGACCCTATTCCACCCTCTCCAGAGGAGCCTGTATATGTTAGTTCAGACCCAGAGGAGGACCCTTCTGAGGGTAGTGAGATCCCCATGCAGATTTCACCCTTGAGGCTTGATTCAGAGACCCCTGCCCCTGAGCCAGAGTCGGAGATGCCTAAGACTGTTCCTGTCAGTATTGGTGGCAAGTAAACCCAGGACCGAGACTTTGTGTACTCCCGCATTCCTGAGTTGGGAGCTTTGGTAGATAGGTTGATTCGAGACTCTAGGCAGAGGACCTCAGTGGTGGTGGAGGAATGGAGAGCTAGGATTCAGTTGGTGGAGCAGGTTGCCAGGAGGAGATTGGATGATGGGCCATCCACTAGTGATGCTGATGCTGAGGCCCGGAGGCTGCATAAGATCATTCGCTGGATGTTGGTTGTGTTGAGAGAGATCCTAGATGATTAGACGGGACTGTTGGTTGAGCCCGTAGATTTTTGTTGTTTTCAGCGCCGGTAGGCTTTGGGATACTTGGTCAGATGTCGGGATCCCTTTTTTATTTATCTTGTTGTATTTCAGACCAGTGTAGTAATAGTAGTAGTTGGAAGTTAGGGGTAGATAGGGGGATATTTTCCAGTTTTTCCTCTGTTTAACCCTGCTATTTATTGTACCTTGTTTCAGAACCTTAAAATCCAGAATATTTCCTATGTAACCCTTGATTTAAATAAATCTATTATCTTGCTTTCCTTTGTGCACCTTGTTTATCTTATAAACTGTTCTCAATGCCATGTTTTAAATACAACCATATTTTCGTACAACCATGTCTAAAGATCGTAAAACCCTATTCCGTGCCATGATAAAACAACACTGATATGAGAATTATGTAGTAATAGGATTGCATGTGCAAATTGGGTAAAACTTAAAACCCACAAAAGAGATTTCATAAAAATTGTTGTTATATATGCCATGCTATCGTATTGCTAAGTAATTGCTCAATCAGGTTTGTAAGAAATGGCCAACTCACCAGATCACCAAGAAGAAGAAATTCCCACCCAAGACCCAGAAATGAACCCATAAACCACTTTGATGAGCAGACTTGCTCAGATTTTGCAACAACCTGTGGCCCCAAAAGTTGGAAATTTCAAGCACTTTCAATCTGTTCACCCTCCAGAGTTCTTAGGTTTGCCAGATCCGATTAAAGCACAGTCATGGTTAAGAGAGATGGAAAAAGCCTTTGAGCTAGCCGAAGTTAAGGACGATAAGAAAGCTCAGTACGCAAGTTATTACTTGAGGGATGAAGCAAGTTTCTGGTGGGAGTCTTCTAAGGCGTTGTTGGAAGGCAAAGACTTATCTTGGGAGAAGTTTACTGAGATGTTTTTGGAAAAATATTTGCCAAGTTATATGCAAGATCAGTTGGTGATGAAATTTTTGGATCTTAGACAGGAGGAAATGTCGGTAGCAGAATATGAGGTAAAGTTTTCGGAGTTGGCAAGGTTCGTGCCAGAATACGTGAATACTGAAGCAAAGAAGGTTAAGAGGTTCCAGCAGGGACTTAAGTCGTGGATTAGGAGTCAAATAGCAATATTGGAGATCAAGAACTATGCTGCCTTGGTTCAAAAGGCAATGATAGTAGAAGGTGAGCGGGAAGCTGCTCGAAGAGAAAATGAAGGAAGAAAGAGGAAGTTTGAAAGCTCTGAGCAAGAGCAAGGAAGTTTCAAGTTCAGAGGAAACTTTGGAAAGAATGGTGGAGGTCAGAACAAAAAGTTTCAGAAGTTTAGACCCGGGAATGGAGCTCAGAAGAACCGTTTCCAGAAAGCTGGACAACCGGGAAAGGATAGCAGGCCCCAGATGCAAGAATGCAGGAACTGTGGAAAGAGACACCCGGGGAGGTGTAATAAGCTGGATATAACATGTTTTAAGTGCAACCAGAAGGGGCATTATTCTTCAGAATGTTCAAATGAAATAAGGAAGCCTGATTTGGCTTGTTTCAAGTGTGGCAAGGTAGGCCATATGGCTAGAAATTGCAAGGAGCCTGTGCAGAAGGCTAATGTTCTCAGAATTGCTGGACCGCCGTCTCTCCCAGCACCATCAGCTCAACCCAGAGCTAGGACCTTTAACATGTCAATGAAAGATGCGGTGCAAGATGTGGACGTGGTAGCAGGTATGCTTGTTATAAACTCAGTAGAAGTAAAAGTTTTGATGGATTCTGGAGCAACCAGATCTTTTATTTCTGAAAGCATTCTTGATAAGTTAAATTATGTTGCGTACCCTCTAGAGCCTAATTTGATTATAGAGGTAGCAAATCAAGAGAAAGTTGTTGTTAATAAGATTTGTCCCGATTATTATGTGTCTATAGAAGGTCGGCACTTTTCTGCTGACTTAATTCCTTTTAAGTTAGGAGAATTTGAGGTTATTCTAGGAATGGATTGGTTGTCAAATCATGAGGCGCAAATAGAGTGTAAAAGTAAGAAAGTGAAGTTTAAAACCAAGGATGGTGAGGAAGTGATATTTAAAGGAAAGAGGCAAGAGAAGAAATTTCTAACGGTTATTGAGGCGAGAAGATTAATGAGTCAAGGATGCAAAGTTTATTTGGCTCATGTCGTGGATGTGGAGAAAGAATCTGTAAGGATCGACGATATTCTGGTAGTAAGAGATTTTCCGGACGTGTTTCCTGATGAATTGCCTGGACTACCTCCAGACAGAGAGATCGAGTTTACGATTGAATTGGATCCTGGTACGGAACCAGTGTCGAAAGCTCCCTATCGTATGGCGCCGGTTGAAATGAAGGAATTGGCAGCCCAGTTGCAAGAATTGTTGGACAAAGGAGTAATCCGACCGAGTGTATCCCTGTGGGGCGCACCAGTGTTGTTTGTAAAGAAGAAGGATGGAAGTATGCGATTGTGTATCGATTACCGTGAACTGAATAAGTTGACGATCAAGAATAAGTACCCTCTACCGCGGATCGATGACTTGTTTGACCAATTAAAAGGAGCTTCGTGTTTCTCAAAGATTGATTTAAGATCTGGGTATCATCAACTAAAGATCAAAGCGGAAGATATACCCAAGACAGCGTTCCGAACAAGATACGGACATTATGAGTTTTTGGTGATGGCATTTGGCTTGACGAATGCGCCAGCTGCATTTATGGATCTTATGAACAGAGTATTCAAGCAGTATTTGGACAAGTTCGTGATTGTGTTTATTGACGATATACTTATTTATTCTAAAACGGAGGAAGATCATAAGGAGCAATTGAGGATTTCCTTGGAAATTCTGCGAAAAGAGAAGTTGTATGCAAAGTTTTCAAAGTGTGAATTTTGGCTAAAAGAAGTGCAATTTCTTGGTCATGTAGTTAATAAAGAAGGAATTAAAGTGGACCCAGCTAAGATAGAAGCTGTAATGAATTGGGAAAGACCCAAGACTCCGACGGAAGTCAGAAGTTTTCTGGGATTAGCCGGATACTATAGAAGATTTGTGCAAGATTTCTCAAAGATCGCAGTTCCATTGACAAAATTGACGAGGAAGAATGAGAAGTTTGTTTGGACAGAAAAGTGTGAGGAAAGTTTCCAAGAGTTAAAGAAGAGATTGGTAACCGCCCCTGTGTTGGTATTACCAGATGATAAAGGTGAATTTGTGATATTCAGTGATGCTTCCTATAAAGGACTTGGATGCGTGTTAATGCAACACGGGAAGGTGATAGCATACGCGTCAAGGCAACTCAAACCGCACGAGCAAAAGTATCCAACGCACGATTTGGAATTGGCAGCAATTGTGTTTGCCCTTAAGATTTGGAGGCATTATTTGTACGGGGAAAAGTGCGAGATTTATACGGACCATAAGAGCTTAAAGTATATCTTTACTCAGAAAGAACTGAATATGCGACAAAGAAGGTGGTTGGAATTGATCAAAGATTATGATTGCGCGATAAACTATCATCCTGGAAAGGCAAATGTGGTAGCCGATGCTTTAAGTCGAAAGGAAAAGTTGAATATGTTAACGTCATCAGAAGAATTAATCAAGGACTTTGAAAAGATGGAAATAGTGGTGTAGACTCCAGAATGTGGAGGTGAAGCCATTTATGCAATGCTGTTTCAACCTGAAATTTTGGAAAATATTAGATGTTGTCAAGAGCAAGTGATGAATCGCGAAAGGAATAAGTTGACGGGAGAAGAAATTAAAGCTCAAAAGGATGGAAAAGGGATATACCGTGTTAACTCACGTATTTGGATACCTGATGTTGTGGAACTAAAGCACGAGATTTTGCAAGAAGCGCATAACTCGAGATTTTCAATTCACCCTGGAAGTACGAAGATGTACCAGGATTTGAAAGGAAATTTTTGGTGGCCAAACATAAAAAAAGAAATTGCGGAATGGATAAGCAAATGTTACACGTGCCAAAGAGTTAAAGCGGAACATCAAAGGCCAAGTGGATTGCTTCAGCCACTGGACATACCTGAATGGAAATGGGAACATATCGCAATGGATTTCGTGGTAGGATTACCTAAAACCAAGTCTAATCATGATGCGATTTGGGTGGTAATTGATCGACTGACAAAGTCAGCACATTTCTTGCCGATA
The DNA here is from genome assembly GCF_009905375.1 of Apium graveolens. NCBI lineage: Eukaryota > Viridiplantae > Streptophyta > Magnoliopsida > Apiales > Apiaceae > Apium > Apium graveolens. The sequence goes on from NC_133651.1 coordinate 57,374,723, forward strand.
AATGAAAGGTTTTCATTAGAGAAGCTGGTCAAAATGTATCTGGATGAAATCGTGATGCGTCACGGAGTTCCTGTATCTATCGTGTCTGATAGAGATCCAAGGTTTAATTCGAGATTTTGGCGACAATTCCACGATCATTTGGGAACGAAATTGAAAATGAGTACGGCATATCATCCGCAGACAGACGGACAAAGTGAAAGGATAATTCAGACAATTGAGGATATGTTGCGAACCTGCGCAATAGATTTCAAAGGAAATTGGGACGATCATTTACCCTTAATTGAGTTTTCCTACAACAACAATTATCATGCAAGTATTGGCATGCCGCCTTATGAAGCGTTGTATGGAAGAAAGTGTAGATCCCCTACTTATTGGGACAAAGTTGGTGAGTGCAAGTTAATTGGCCCCGAGCTAGTGCAGCAAACAAAGGAAAAGGTTGAAATGATACGAAAGAGACTAATTGCAGTTCAAGACCGACAGGCAAAGTACGCGAATCAAGAGCGGAAAGATGTGCAATTCAAAACTGGAGACAAGGTCTTGTTGAAGATATCTCCTTGGAAAGGTTTAACTCGATTTGGAAAGAAAGGAAAGCTAAGTCCAAGGTACATTGGACCATTTGAAGTATTGCGACAAGTTGGGAAAGTAGCGTATGAATTAGCGCTACCGCTGCAAATGCAACATCTGCACAATGTATTTCATGTATCTCTCCTGAAGAAGTATAATGCTGATGCGAGCCATGTGATCGAGTTGGAACCAGTAGAAATCCAACCAGATTTGTCCTATGTGGAACAACCAGTGCGAATTTTGGATCGAAAAGAAAGGACGCTTAGAAATAAAGTTGTACCTCTAGTTAGAGTGTTGTGGAGAAATCCACTAGTCGAGGAATCGACTTGGGAATTAGAAAGCGAAATGAAAGAAAAGTATCCCCATCTATTTGCTTAGATTAGATTCTGGGGACAGAATCCTTTTAAGGAGGGTAGATTGTAACGACCGAGAATTTTGCATCGTAATTAAGAAAGTAAAGTATGTGTTATGTGATGAGATTATGTGATTAAGTGGTGATTATTTGTCTTATCTGTATACTAGAGTTAAGGAGCGTGGATAAAAACGTTCTAATTTAAAGAGTCAGCTTAAAAGTCAAGCTGTGGTTTCGGGCCGTCAGGTAGAACGGAACCCGTCCTAGTATGAAAATTAAATAATATAAAATGTGAATTATATGTGAAGTAAATGAATGAAGTATTTCGTCTTAAGAGACGTGTTGATTGGCAAAGGTAATGAGAAGCGTATTCGAAATGCTGAGCGTCGGGCCGTTAGGCTGAACGTGATCCGGTACGCGTAAAAAGAGAATAAAGATTAAAGAGGGATAGATTCTATGATCAGACCTGAGTCATTATATGACTATATGTGTGTGATTGCTTGACTGTGTGCATGATTATATGTTCTGTGTTAATTTCTGTGAATTTTAAAGGAATTATGTGATTTACATAAGGGTTTATTTAACCTTCGTGCATTTTTATAAAATCATATGAGATGGATAAAAACATGGGATTCGTTCTGTTATCTTCGTAGAGGTCTTAGAGACTTTTTAAAAAATGATAAGTGAATTTAATTGTGGGTCTTTGCATTTTTAAATTAATTTTATGTGGAAAAGGTATTTATTAAAGCGAGTTTGTGAAATTCATTTAAAATCAACCGCTCGCTCAAATTCTTATTATGAGTAATGGATGAAAAGCTAATTTCGAGACCTACGTGTTAAAATTTTCATTTTCAATAATTCTCGACTTTCCGAGAGAGAAATATTTTTATTTTGAATTTTGTTACATTTGAGTAAAAAGAGAAACAAAATGCAAATTAAAAAGGGAGTTATTAGATTACCATTTTGCCCTTGTGTTGGTGGAGTATAAATTACTCCTTCCTCCCCATTTTCTTCTTTCTTTTCCGTGCACTCACTCTTTTCTCTCCTCTTTTTCTTTCACTCTCTCTCTCTCTCTCACTCGAACAACTCTCTCTCGGCTCTCTCATCAATTTCTCTCGGTATCCTTCCATTTTCCTTGATCAAACTCATCAATTATCCTTAATTCTTCATGATAAACACTTATGTGTAGGTAGAAGTATGTGCATGTGTGTATTGGTGCTTGCATGCCGAAGTGTGTGTGTTTTGGGTTCGGTTTCAAGCCAAGAACCGAGGGCTTGCTTGATTAGTTCGTATCCTATGATTATTGTGCTGAAATCAGTTTGTATGTGGTGTTGATGCATTTCTTTTAAGAAATCGGGGGTTTCGTGGTTGGACACCCTCGAATGAGGGCACCACCGTGAAGCCACCGCCACCGGTGATGAACTCCGGTGAACCGGTGGTGAGCTATGATGTTAAAAACTGAGCTCTAGAACCTTAAGATCACTTATTTATGTTTGCATGTGGTGTTTTGATTAAAAGGCCGAATGGCCCTTACTATTTTAAGGAAATCAAGTTGATTATATTGAAATGCATGAGTCATTGATTTGATGTTGAAATATAGGTGGATTTGTGATTCAAGAATTAAGAATATCAAGTTGCATGATTGTTTTTGAAAAAGGCCGAATGGTTTTAATCTTTAAGGTTGTTTGATTTGAATTAACTTGTTTAAAATGATGAGGGATTGTTATTAGATTAAAAAGGAATGAAAATATTGTTGCATGATAAGTTTAGGTTCGAATTTTTGTGTTAATAAGAAAGGAAATTGATTTTTGTTGGATAATCTTGGTAAATACTAAGTATAAATGGACTAAAAGTGATTGCATGTTAGTTTTAAAAAGGATCAAGATGTGCATGTCAATGATTTGTCCTTGGGATGTGAATTTGAGTTATTACCGAATGAAATTGAGTTAAAATAGATTAATTTGATGAATGAATGGATGTATGTTGTAATTTAGATAAAAATCAATTGTGTTAAGGAACTAAGTTGGCTTACGTGATAAAGATAAAGTGTTTGATATTGTGCTAAGTTAACATTGAACTGCATGTGAGCATGTATGTATGTTTTGGTTCGAATGGTTGTTGATCAAGAAAATGGTGCTAGTTTAAATGTGGAATCATGTTAGAACTAAAGTTGTATGGTGTAATTTTGAGAAATTTGATTGTATATGTATAATTATGGTTCGGATTTCTATGATTAAAAGAAAGGAGAGTGGTTCTGTAAAGGTTGTTAATTGAGATACGTGTTTATGTGAATTAAAGTGAGTATTTGATTGATTTTATGGTGGTATTTGCAATTAGGCCGAATAGGCCATATGAACTTAAGGTCAAAACTTGGTTTTTGATAATCAAATATGAAATGATTGGATGCATATATGTGAATATCTATGGATTGTTTAGTTGATTGTATTATGTGGTTCGAATTTAAGAAAAAAAAAGGGAATGAAGTCGATTGATATAAGTGATAGTATGCACGTAAATGTTTGGTTGTAAATGGGTCTAGTACTCGTAAAAGGGTCGTGTTAGTTTAATTTGAGAAATAGCCTAGGTCAAGCGAGTATGCTTTGATTGGTAGGTATATAAGGATATAAAAACTACGAGAAAGAATTGTGCTATGTGCTATGTGCTGTGTGCTTATTTGTATAAGCTATACTCGTATAGTTCGAGTCAAGAATATAATCGAGTTATCGTATAGAGTGATCGTTCCGGGAACGAGATTTGGAAATCTAATTAAGATTTCTGGTTTTATTGTAGATTCGGAGCGTGAGGGCATTCGGGCTAGGAAAGGGAAAAGTATATTAGGTGGCAGTAGTTCAACCCTCAGGAAAGCAATTTCAGGCAAGTAACTCTGATTACTTGTGTAAATGATTATAAAGGAAATGTTGTTCATACCATGTAGAGTATTGAACTGTTAAAGTATGAAACCCTTGCTTTATGAAACCCTGATATTGATTTGAAGTACCCTTTGTTCTTGATAACCTGTTATTGATAATCCTATTGATTTCACCCGTTGATAATCTGCCTTTCTGTTCAAGTTTCCTATAATACCATGATCATATTGAACCTTTAATTATCTTGGTTAACTCTGTTTAATGATACCCTGTTTCTCTTGATTGCCCTAAAGATCCCTAAGTTATTATTGATCCTTCAAATTTAGTACCTTATTATCTTTGATGCAGAATTCTTGAGAATTGTTCCTTGCGTATCTTTGATTCACTCCCTGAACTTTGTTTCTTTAAAAATCTGAATTAAGAATGAGTTTCGACTTGAAAGAGTCCGAATGATTTCAAAGGCTTGGTAATGATAAAATGAATTTTAGAAAACCTATTGTTTTCCAACTCAAGGTTTTCCAAATGAATTCCTGATGGATTGGATTGAGACGTAAGAGGCTAGTGGGACTAGTCCAGTCATGGTAAGAGGCTAGTGGGACTAGTCCAATTTAAGGCTGAAATTATGCCGAATGGTACCTTAAAGACTGGAATGGAGGTCGATACGGGCTGATCACCCGTATATAATGAAATGGAAAGATAAGTGATCCAATCAAGGGTTCTAAATGATTATTTAAGAAAAGGAACTGAAACTTTTATTCAGTAAATTGATTTTTGGAAATGAAAATGGTTTATACTGTTTTGAAAAGAGTTGATTATGTTATTGTGGAGCTTAGAGCTCAGAACCCTGATTCCTGAAATTGTTGATCATATGAATGATTCTATATCTTGAAATACTGTTGCTTTCCTCTACCGAAAGATCTATTTTGATCCTATAATGATTTGTGTTGAATATCGGCTTTCATCCTGTTTCGAGCCTTGTTTCTTGAAAGCCCAGTTATTCTTCAAATACCTTTCCTTATCTCAAAGAAAGCAAAAAAAAATGAATATACGGAAATCTGCCACCTAGTTTAGCTAAAATAGAATGCCCTAGTTTGTTCAAAGCATATTGAGAATTGTTATTGTAGAACTGCTATTTAGTTACTTGCTGAGTTTTATACTCATTGTTTTGTCTTAATCTAACCATGGCAGTTAAGCAAGAAGATGGCCAGGCTTAGGCGCACTGCTCGTAAGAGCGTACCTGGTGGTCCCTACCGTGTTGAGGGCTTCCAGTTGCCAGAGCAGGTAGTTCAGGTTATGAGTGAGCTCGCGCCTAGTAAAGAGGTGTTTAAAGATACAATGGGTTATCTGTCGGTTCCCAGCCGGAATCGATATTGATTATTTAATAATATTTTGGGTTTGTAAGTTATATTTGGTGATTGGTAGTTGTAATCTTGTCTCATACTTTATCCTGTTGATCCTGTTAGAAGTTAATTGGGATTTATGCATATTTAATTAGTAGATTAGAGGTGTGTGAGTCCTCATTTCCTAACCCCGAGATTGAGGTCGTCACACAATTGATACAGAATGCCCAACCCTCGATGGACCAGAGGGGGCACCATCAACACTTTTCTTCGAGGCTCTCTTAATAAGCAGCAACATAGCCTTGTCCATCTCTCCTTTAACCCCGCTATTCAATATCTTCTCTAAAGAGGCTCCAGCCACTGATGCAAAACAAGCCAAAACAAAAATTTAGCACGAGTAATATTAATACAAGAAGTAGCGATAAAAAGAAAAGGGAGAGAGAAGGAAAGAATACAAAAAAAAAAGAAAAAAGGAGAGAGCGAGCAAATATTACAATCATGCATCTCTAAAAAATCAGGTTCCTTTAACTGAAGATGAGTGTACACCGAGGCCACCCCATGAAACCCGTTCAAATACTTAGCATCGTACTTCTCGAGATTATTCAAGTAGTCGATGGTAAGCTGACTTACTTTCCCACACGGCTTTACGAACTCTAAATCCGGCCCCCCAAAATACAGCCACTTAGAATGATACCCCGAGTTAGAGGACCTAACACTGACAATCTTAACCCTTTTGTAAGGACAGTCAAAGTAAACCTGCCCATCGTGTTACCTAACTGCGTAAATCGAGAAGAAAAGCTTAAATGAAGGAATCAAGTTCCTATCGCAACAAATAGCAACAAACCCACTAAGCTGTGCGAGGGAATTGGGCGTCAATTGACTAACCCCGCATCCGATAGCCTCGAACATCGTCAAGAAAAATGGGTGCATAGGTAACCGAAGCCCGAAGTGAAAAAGGATTAACAGAATCCCGTGCATCCCGTACTCCGGCATCATCCATACCCTTTCATCGGCTATCGGTACTTGATAAAGATAACCATTCGCTAAATCCATGTATAATTTCAACTTACTCACTGGGGGATCCTTGGTAATATAATAACTTAAATAATTTAAACTTGACCTGTCCCCGAACTCTTCCATACCAACACGAAGACTATCCTCAACAATTCGACGTCTTCTATCTAAAGTTCGAGGGCTCAAAGGAGGTGAAGGAAGAGGCCCAATAGGGACATTCCCCAAGAGCTCGTCCTCGTTCATGAAATCGAAGGACCCACACTGCTCTAAATCTGAAATCTCTAGGTTATTCAAATTTAGAAAGGATTCGTGATCACCCTCCTCGAGAGGTCGCTTACCAGGATCTTGATCAGAAACAGTACGGATAGATGACGAACTAGACTGATCCATTAAATGATTATAATTGAATAAACTAAATCAAGAGAGGCAAGATACAAAGGAGAAAGTAGTAAAAGATAATATAGAGGATGGAAAATAACTTACAGGCAGTTACAACAGAGGTCGAGGGTTAAGGATGAAATAAGTGATGATCTGGCCAGCCACCTCCCCCTTTTTGTTAACTGAAGCGGAAGTCGAACAGCCAAGGCTCCAATGTCCAAGCAGTAATCCCCAGAAAATAAAAACCAAAATATTTATATGTTTCAAAAAAAAAGAAGAAAAAAAGAAGGGAGAGAGAGAGAAGAAAAGAAATAAAATTCAGATATAACGATATACACAACACATACGCTCCTATCTCAATACCCTTGTCCTTTTATTCTTATTTTTATTCTTATTTTTATTTTTATTTCACTAACATTTAATCGTCCCACTGTCTTATTTTGCTCTATTTTCTTTTTATCGCATCTTCCTCATTTCACTAATTCTCAGGTCCCGAAATAAAAAGCGCAAATCTAAAGATAATTGCTTGCACTAGGAGGGGGACAAATGTTGGACCAAGACAAGACAACCCAAAGGAATCATAGTTAGAATAATTATGAAATATTATGTAAAGCTCAAGAAGGCCCAGTTTGTAAGATAAAGCCCATTTGAGACTTGGTATAAATAAAGGACAACAACCTCATTGAAAGGGGTTGGCTCATTAAGTAAATAAGATCATCTCCTAAAATTATAGTCTAACAATAATAATATTATTGGTACATCAGGTTGAGTCCAAACGAGTCACAGAATTATAAACGTGTTATTTACAAGTTACCAATGAGTTCATCGATTCTTTCGTAGTAATGTCCACTCTTATAATTCAGGGATGTTATTGACCCATTATGTTCATGTTCATGTCCACGTCTTCTACTTCTGTCGTGTCTAGTCCACTTGACGTCAACTTCTTCATGTCGTGTTCTTGCTGTCACAACTTCATTCTTTCTGTCTTGACACGTACCCATGTTATTTGTAATTTTCATATTTAGACATTTTATCGGTCATGTCATACTCAGTTTATGTCCTTCAATCATGTCATGTTGTCAGGTGTTTTCTCTGTTGGTGTCCATATTCAGACGTTATCAGGTATGTCTACCACATATTTCTTGCTATTTATCGTCAGGTACGTCGTGTTGTCTATTGTCAGCACATTTCCATAGACATATTCTTTTTCTTTAGGACATGATTGACTTGACATATGACAACCCGTAGCTCTTCTAACACGTCAGATTAATGACATGTGTATTTAAGTTAAGTGTTTGACAAGTGACCTATTGACTTGGAACATCTACGTGTTTAGACCTTTTATCGAATCTTTCAAGCCCAACGTCGTGTCCTTCCGTCAGGTCATGTCGTCGTTAGCTTTCTATGTTAGTGTCATTCTCCAATATGCCATTTTCATCAATGTCGGCGTCTACCACATGTATTCTATCAGTTTCAAAATGTTTGATGTCATGTATGGCATCAGGTATGTTGTCCATGTTCAGACATCGTACTATACTTGCAGCTGGCTGTCGTGATGTCATTTTGTTGTTGGATTTCCTTGCACAACTCCGTTTTTGGTGCCTCATTCTCTGATCATAATAAAACCATGTCAGATTGTAATTTTTTCATAGCCAAAATCATGTCATTGTCCGTCGTCATATTGCCTTGATTTATAGTTTGTTGATTGTCCTCAATCGTTATTGAATTCATATAGACTCTTAGCTAATTGTCCCACATATTGGGTCAATTGCTTGAACCAGATTTTTTGGGCTTAACTAGGTCTATATAATTGTTTAAGTGAGAAAATCAATAATAAAAGGCATGAACAAGAACGAAAAAGTAGAGGACAAGAACAACAAAGGGAATCGACACAAATAATTGGTGACGCGGAAAACACCCATGAAAGGGTAAAAATCACGGGTGGGACTCTCGCCAGCCAAAATGATCCACTATAACGATGTTACAATGTTTACAACTGAAGAAAATGAAGTACAATACAAGAATTATAGAAAATAAGTTCTAGATGGCAACAATGGTGTAAAGTAGTAGGTTGATGTCGATGTATGTAAGTAGAAGTGTAAGTAATTGAGAGAGCTTATCCTCTTGTTAATCTTCACTTTGGCATGTATATGATGTAGCGTGTGTATGTTCGTAGTGGATAAGAATGGTTGCTATGATATGATATAGGTTTAGCTCATAAGAAAGTAGGTTAAGCCATATAATACGTGTATGGTAGTGTATATTTTTTTATATAAGAGAGTATAATTATATATATAAGTGAGTGATATGGAGTTGTATATATTATAGGTATAATGATTATATGTTTTGCAGAGAATAAAATGTTACCACTACCACTCTAGATCTAAGAAAAGTGCAGAGAAAAAGGAAAGGATAAAGGAAAAGTAATTCATTAAAATAACAACATTCTTCTTCATAATCCTACAAGAGAGTTGGTGGCCTTATGTATACAGACCAGTACACAATGGATAGCTGGCTAAAGACAAAAGGGCCTGTGCCATAAACCTTTAGTACTAAAACAACATTGTACTACCTCAAGCTAATTAAATAATCAGAGACAAGGGTTCCCTCCAACTCAAAAATGACAACGTTTGCTATTCAAATTTCCCGCCCCCTTCTAATCAAATATGGGTTTGGTAAAACGTAACAACTGCCCCTTTCTCGAAATCATCCTTGTCCTCAAGGATGAAAATCTGGAAGTCTTTTAGTCAGCTTGTCCCACTGCTCCCAAGTCGCTTCTTCCGGGTTACCATTTTTCCATTGGACTTGTAACATAACTACTGGAAAATTACCTTTCTTAATCATCTTCCTGCTCAAAATAGTCATTGGTTTTGGATTCATTTCACCTTCTTCTGTCACTCCCGGAAGTGCAGTTTGTAAAATTTTCTTTGATCCCAGTTTCTTCTTTAGCTGTGAAACGTGGAAAACATTGTGGAGTTTGCTGTCAACTGGCAATGCAAGTCGATAAGCCACCTTACGAATCTTCTCAGTGATTGCATATGGTCCATAAAATTTAGCAGACAACTTGCTATTCCTTCTAGTAATTAGTGAGTGCTGCCTATAGGGTTACAGTTTAAGGAACACCTCATCCCCCACTGAAAATTCTCTGTCAGACCTTTTCTTGTCAGCATACCATTTCATCCTCTCTTGTGCCTTTAACAGATTATCCTTAACCAGCTGTTGAGTAGAACTCCTTTGCTACAGTATATCATTGACTGAAGCATCTTTAGCTCTAGCATAGTGGTATGTCATCGAGGGAAGGGTTTTTGAATATAATGCTTGGTATGGTGACATCCCCAAGGTACTGTGGTGGTTGGTGTTGTACCACCACTCTACTAAGGGCAACCATGTCACCCTGTCATTAGGCCTGTGACCCGTAATGCAACGCAAATACATTTCAATGCACTGATTTACACGTTCAAATTGACCATCCGTTTGAGGGTGATAAGCTGAACTTAACCTTAGTTTGGTTCCCAGCGTAGTAAATAGTTCCTTCCAGAAAGCACTCACAAATATAGTATATCTATCCGAGATGATAGCTTGAGGGATACCCCATGAGGATCAATTAACAACTGGGCTATGATGTTTTGTGTATCAGGATCACCCTGTAAACTGTCCTGCAGTTCAGTTTTCCATAGTGGGGTGATTTGTTGATAAACCATGCTTAACTCAGGCTCTTCATATACTCTAGAAAGTGCATCAGCAGCTTTATTTTCTTTTCCCTTCTTGTAATAGATGGTATAATCATACCCAATCAGTTTAGATAACCACTGTTAGATATATTTGTGATGTCATGTCTAATTATGATTTGTTTTTAGTTTTCAGATCTTGACTAACTGAACAAATCAGGACTTAACTGGAAATCAGTACTTATACTGAAGTCAGAACTTAAGATATCAGAACTTAAGTTATCAGAACTTAAGATATCAGAAGATATTCATCAGGAGATAATATTAGGACTTAAGAAGACTTTCAGATAAGGAAGGCGGCTGATTGAAAGGAAAAAAGATCAAGATTAACACAAGAAGGGATATGCATGGAGAAGAATTCTATGAAGAATAGAAGACTTGGAGGAAAAGATAACTAATTGATATATTTTAGGATGCAGACTTATATTCGATATCAATTAGAAGATTATCTTATAACTGTGTGGTATATAAACACAGCATAGGGTTTACACTAGAGGTGTTATCATTATCGAGAATATTATTCATTGTAACCCTAGCAGCTCTTGTGATATTTGTTCATCACTGAGAGAGAACGGTTCCATTGCAATACTGTTTTATTAATAAGATTATTCTGTGTTTTATACTTGTGTTCTTAATTCGATTTGATTGTAGTATACACTGTATTCAACCCCCTTCTACAGTGTGTGTGACCTAACAAGTGGTATCAGGGCCAATCTGTTAACACATATACAGTAAAGATCCAAAACAATCATGTCTGAAGAAGAATAAACTCCAACCAAGCCCACCAAAACTGAAGAAACTCCAAAGACTCAAATTCATAATCGATATGAGACTATTAGGGTTCCCATACTGAGACCTTCTAAGTATCCCATATAGAAAGTGAGGATGACTATGTTTCTGGAAGCTACAGATCCAGAATACCTTGACAGAATTAATGAAGGACCATATAAGCCAACCAAGCTCTCTGTTGTAGTTGCAGATAAGCCAGCAATGACTGTACCAAAGGATAAAAGTGAATATACAGCTGAAGATATCTCATTTATTGCCAAGGATGCAAAGGTAAGGCATTTGCTGTATAGTGCCATTGATAATGTCATGTCAAACAGGGTAATTAACTGCAAGACTACAAAGGAGATATGGGATGCCTTGGAAACAAGATGCCAGGGAACTGATGCAATTAAGAAGAATAGGAGGACTATACTCACTCAAGAGTATGAGCACTTTGACTCAAAACCCGGTGAGTCATTAACTGGTTTATGTGACAGATTTGTCAAACTCTTGAATGATCTATCACTGGTGGATAAGGAATATGATCTTGAAGATACTAATCTAAAATTCCTTTTAGCTCTTCCTGAAAGTTGGGATTTGAAGGCAACTACTATAAGAGACAACTATGTTCTTGATGAAACTACTCTTGATGAAATTTATGGTATGCTCAAAACTCATGAATTTGAGATGGATCAAAGAAGCAAGAGACATGGGAGAAAGTCAAGAACAGTTGCTCTTAAAGATGAGGAGGAATCCCCCAAAGTGGCTGCCTCAAAGAAAGGCAAAGGAAAGGCTCTCATCACAAAGTCTGATTCAGATTCATCAAGTTCTGATGATGATGATTAGGATTCAGAAACTAAAAGTCTATCTGATATGGATGCTGATGAAGAAATGATGAGATTGTGTGCTCTTATAGTGAAGGGCATCACAAAGATAGCTTATAGGAAATTCCGAAAGCGAAAGAAGTTTTCGAGGAAAAGTGGAAGTTTTGATAAGAAGGGTTTCAGAAAATCTGAAGGCAAAACAGGAAAGTCTGACAGAGGAGATTACTCAAATGTTAAATGCTACAATTGTGGTGAGAAAGGCCACATATCTCCTGATTGCAAGAAAGGAAAAGTGACAAAGTCAAGGCACTTGTCACAAAGAAGAAAAGCTGGACAGACACTTCAGATTCTGAACATGAGGTGAACTATGCCTTGATGGCAAATGCTGATAGCAGTTCTGAAGCTACTGAGTTAAAGGTACCTCAAACAACTTATGCTTTTCATACCGATGATATTACTGAATTGAGATCTTATCTTAAAACCATATTCATTAGCTATAGAGATCAGACCTTAACATGTGATAGGTTAACTTCTGAAAATCTGGCTTTTAAGAAAATGAATGACTACTTAGAAAAAAAGTTAGTTATGTTCCATCAAACTTAGAAAGAAAGAGATGACGCTTTTTATGTTAGAGATGAAGTGTTAAAATTGAATCAATCTCTAAAAACTGAGTTATAAATGGAAAGAGAGATTATCAGGACTTGGAATAACTCTGGTAGAACAACTCAGAATTTGTTAAGTAGTGAAAACTGGAAAGAAGGCTTAGGTTATGGAGATGATAAAAGTGAAAAAGGAACTGAACAAATTAAGCCAATTATTGTTAAACAGACTAATAATCCAAAGGTAAATCCTGTTAAGTTTATAGCTAAAACTGTAAAGTCTGATTCTGAAAAGATGAAAGATATTGAGACAGAAGTTAAGGCAGAGTCAATTTCTGATAAATTAAAACAGGATAAACCAGCTGAAGTTAACATAGGCTTAATGACAAATAAGCAGCTTAAGTATAAGTTGAAAGAGATTAAGAATGTAAACAAGGTAAAGCCACCTAGGAAAAATAGGAATGGAATGGAAGGTATGAATAAAAGCAATAATTATAAGTCTATTCCTAATGCTCCTAGAAAGAAATGCAATAACTGTGGAAACACTAACCATCTTGCTTCTTTTTGCAGGAAGAATAAGGATATAAATTCTTTACCTCCTAAATCAGGAGTTAAGAGTCAGAATGTTAGGCTTAAACCACAAAATCCTTGTTTTCATTGTGGTAGTTTATGGCATTCCATTTATACTTGTAAGGAATATCATAGTTTGTGCTATGATTATTATCAAATAAAACCTTCTTTAAAGAAAGTTAGCATTATTCCTTCTAGTGTAAGTTCTGATGCAAAGTCTGATACTGTAAATTCTGATAAGAAAAATGTTAACATAAACTCTGATGTTAAATCCGCTGCAAATGTTAACAAACTTAATAAGGCCAAAGGATCCAAGCACGTCTGGGTCCTTAAAACTAATCATTAGTGGTCTTTGTGATTGCAGGGTAACAGGAAAAATATCCTAGTTCTGGACAGTGGATGTTCATGACATATGACTGGAAATAAAGCCCTGCTATTAGACTTTGTGGAGAAAGCTGGCCCGGGAGTTTCTTATGGAGATGGCAACATGGGAAAAACTCTGGGATATGACAATATCAATCTGGGGAATGTCATCATTGAAAAATTAGCTCTAGTCTCAGGACTTAAACACAATCTGCTGAGTGTTAGTCAAATCTGTGACAGAGGTTATCATGTGGATTTTTTTGAAGAACACTGTGAAGTTTTAAGCAAATCTACAGGCAAAGTTGTTATGAAGGGATACAGGCATGGTAACATTTATGAAGCCAAGCTTTCAACAAGTTCTCATGGTTCTGCAATCTGTCTGTTAAGCAGAGCATCAATTGAAGAAAGCTGGGATTGGCACAAGAAACTCTCTCATTTAAATTTTAACAATATAAATGAACTAGTCAAGAAAGATCTTGTGAGAGGACTGCCAAAATCAGTATTTGCTCCTGATGGCCTTTGTGATTCATGTCAAAAGGAAAAATAAAGAAAATCTTCATTCAAGAGCAAGACTGAATCTTCAATTCTTGAGCCTTATCACCTACTACATGTTGATCTATTTGGTCCAGTGAATGTCATGTCTATTGCAAAGAAGAAATATGCTATGGTCATAGTAGATGAGTTTACCAGATACACATGGGTGTATTTCTTGCACATAAAAAGTGAAACTGCATCTATCATGATTGACCATGTCAAACAACTGGATAAATTGGTCAAAGACTCTGTGAAAATCATAAGAAGTGATAATGGCACTGAGTTCAAGAATATGATTATGGAAGAGTTCTGCAAAGACCATGGAATAAAGCAGGAATTCTCTGCTCCTGGAACTCCACAGCAAAATAGAGTTGTTGAAAGAAAGAATAGAACTCTTATTGAAGTTGCTGAAGCTGTGCAGACTGTTTGTTTTACTCAGAATGCAACACTTATCAACAAGCATGGAAAGACACCATATGAGGTGGTGAAGAAAAAGAAGTCAAATCTGAAGTACTTTCATGTATTTGGATGCAAGTATTTTGTTCTTAAGACTCATCCTGAACAGCTATCCAAATTTGATCTAAAAGCTGATGAAGGAATTTTTGTTGGATATCCACTTTCCACAAAAGCCTTCAGAGGCTACAATTTAAGAACAAGGGTTATCATGGAATCTATCAATGTCTCTTTTGATGATAAGAAGATTACCGGACTTGAAGATTTCAATGATCATGATCAGCTGAGATTTGAGAATGAAGTTTTAAATTCTGATTCTGTAAATTCTGATAGTCTAAATCCTGATGCTACAAACTCTGATGGGTTAAACTCTGATGTTATTGAAACTGCGGTGACTACGCCAAAAGAAAATGCACTTGTGTAGGGGGAGCATATTGAAGATCCTATCACATCTCAAGAAGCATCAGAACCTAGAACAGGCTCTTCAAGTTCTGATTCATCAAGTTCTGATGGGCCAAGTTCTGATAATTCTGGAAACTCAAATTCCGATTCATCAAGTTCTGATGGGCCAAATTCTGAAAATTCTGGAAACTCAAATTCTGAAGGATCCAACTCAGAGAGCATAATTTCAGGGGGAGTATCAGAAAATGTTGATGGAGATAACATGGATCATGGGGGAGCACCATTTCTAGAGATAACCTTCCATCTGCAAAGAAGTGGACTAAAGCACATACACCTGACTTGATTATTGGAGATCCTGAAGCAGGTATTAGAACTAGAACAGCAACATCAAATGAATGTCTCTATCATTCTTTTCTTTCTCGGGCTGAACCAAAAAAAGTGGAAGAAGCTCTTCAAGATGCTGATTGGGTGCAAGCAATGCAGGAAGAGTTAAATGAATTTGAAAGAAATAAAGTCTGGACCCTAGTGCCAAGACCAAAGAACAGATCCGTTGTTGGTACAAAATGGGTGTTCAGAAACAAAACTGATAGTTATGGCATAATTACAAGAAATAAAGCAAGGCTGGTTACAAAAGGATATTCTCAACAGGAGGGAATTGATTATGATGAAATCTTTGCACCAGTTGCTAGATTAGAAGCCATACGGATATTTCTGGCTTATGCTGCTCACAAAAAGTTTACAGTCTTTCAAATGGATGTAAAAAGTGCTTTTCTTAATGGAGAATTGGAAGAAGAAGTATATGTTGAACAACCTCCAGGTTTTGTAGATTCAAAATTTCCTAATCATGTCTATAGACTTGATAAAATACTTTATGGGCTTAAGCAAGCTCTAAGAGCATGGTATGAGACATTAGCTCAGTTTCTTCTAGAAAGTGGATTTAACAGAGGGACTATTGTCAAAACTTTATTCTATCTCAACCATGGAAAAGACTTACTTTTGGTGGAGATATATGTTAATGATATCATTTTTGGTTCTACAAATGACAAACTTTGTAAAAGCTTTGCCAAGCTAATGCAGTCTAGATATCAAATGAGTATGATGGGAGAACTTAGCTATTTTATGGGCCTTCAAGTCAAGCAGAATGAAGAAGGAACTTTTATTTATGAATCTAAGTACACCAGAAATTTGTTGAAGAAATTTGGAATGCAAGACTGTTCAAGTGCATCCATTCCTATGGTCACTGCAACAAAATTGGATAAAGATACTGGTACATCAGTAGATATTACTGATTACAGAGGTATGATTGGCTCACTACTCTATCTAATTACAATAGACCTGATATTATGTATGCTACCTGTCTTTGTGCAAGATTTCAAGCAGATCCAAGAGAGCCTCATTTAACAGTTGTGAAAAGAATTTTCAAGTACCTTAAGGGTACAGCTGATCTGGGATTGTGGTATCCTAGAGAATCAGACTTTAAGTTAATAGGTTACTCAGATGCAGATTTTGCAGGATGCAAAATTGACAGGAAAAGCACAAGTGGAAGCTGCCAATTTCTTGGAGGCAGATTAGTTTCTTGGTTTAGCAAGAAACAAAAGTCAATTTCCACATCAACTGCAGAAGCAGAGTACATTCCTGCAGGAAGCTGTTGTGCACAAATTCTTTGGATGAAGAATCAGTTCTAGATTATGGGTTAGAATTTTCTAAAATCCCTATTTACTGTGATAATCAAAGTGCTATTTCTATGACAGGTAATCCAGTTCAGCACTCAATGACAAAGCACATCAGCATTAGGTACCACTTCATAAGGGAACATGTGATGGAAGATACAGTGGAATTGCATTTTGTTCCAACAGATCAACAACTAGCAGATATCTTCACAAAATTACTGTGTGAAGCTACTTTTACCAGATTGGTAAATGAACTTAGAATGGTTTCAGGTTCTTTCTCTAAATTTGTTTAGTTTATATTCTGATACATCAGACTTTATGAGCAGTATTTACAGATATTACTCTCTTTATGCAATCTGTGCTTAAATTGTAATTTACCTAAGTGCTGATTGTTGTCTGATATGAATTTCTAAACTATGATAGTGATATGAATGTTTCTGTAACTATTCAATCCAATGAGGATAACTGTGCTAGATGCTGACCTAGTAGTCTCTAATATACTAAAGATCCCATGTTTGAAGTAATTGTTTATGTGGAAATCTTTTAACACAAGCAAATTCTGATATTGAGCTTGGCTAGGTTTACTTTGTGTATCTTATTAGTAAGTCAAAAACTAGAATAGTGCTTCTTATCTGTTAAGTTCTGATGTTGGTAAATCTTATGGATGTACTAAGTGCTGATAATCCTCACTTATCAAAAGAAAAAGTAAAGAAAAGAAATAAATATCAGGAACTCCTTTGAGATCTAGAGAAAAATGTATATGGAAGGGAAGACCCAATTGCATTGCTGGTATTAAGTAATATGCATTAGAAAAGCAAAATAGAATTTTCTTGGTGACTTTTCACATTCTCTGATTACTGGAGAAATACTCTGATAATAGCATAAATTCTGATAAGCAGTCGTGACTCACTTACACTGAGAAGCCACTGTAAAAAGGAATTTCAAAAGATGCATAAAATGAGCACAAAACAATTGAGGTGGACTCATGCATGAACTCATTCTATAGTAGACTTCAGACTAATGACAGATTTTGATCAAAATTCTTAGTTATGCCTTTTTTCTAAGATGTATTGAAGTGAATCAGACTTTACTCTTTGTCTGATATTTAGCTTAAAACACACACTTACACTCTATATGAATGATGAAAATTACTGTGGTGATCAATGTTATTTTAGATGAACAGTTTAAGTGTCAGTTGCATAAATTCTGAGGACAAGTTCTGATGGAAGTTCTGATGATTAAGTTCTGTTGAAACCATATCAGTATTTGTGTGAAGAATTACAAAAATAAACATTCACTTTTTGAGTAAAGGAGCCATATTCTGATGACTTTTAAATTCTGATAATAATCAAGTTCTGATGCTGATGTGGCATTATTATTTACTTGATTTATTTTTTATCAATACTTGAACGGTTATATTTTACCAGAATATTGGTTTAAGTGAGATAAAGACAGTAATAATCATTCGTTTAGTGGGAACAATTTTTTTTTTTGAAAAACTGCATGTGCATAGTAATCATTACTTATTTCCCATGCCCATTAACTTTTGTCTTAATTACTTCATGGCTGACAGGTGTACAGTCTGTTCCACTTCTCAATAACTGCTGTCAAGTGGCATGTATAAGTAAAAGAGAGAAAAGATTTTAAATCTTTTATCTACTTGTGTATTCTATACTCTCTCTCTTTTTCTTATTTTTTCACATTCTCTAACGGTTTTCTATACAGACATTTTATCAAATACCTTTCAGGAACTCTAAATTCTCACTCATTTTCAATGGCACCCAAGGATATAATCTTTAATGGAGCAAAGTTCGTCCCCAACAACTATGTTTCCATTCTCACTAAGAGTGAAGCTCCTTCAGAACTTCATTTTATTCATGAGTTCTTATCTCATAGTGAAATTGGGTTCGCTTTGACGCAACCATCCTATTTATCTGGAACTCAAGTTCTGACGTTTTGGCGTACGGGACTCTATGATGATGGTGGTAAGCATAGGACTCCAAGCATCGTGTTTACAATAAAGGAGGTTGAGTATGTTGTTACTCCGACAACAGTTAGAAAAGCTCTACACCTAACTGAAAACTGTCAATTCAGTTCTGCTGTTGAGGAGCCATTGCTACAGCAAATGATGGCTAATCTTGGGTATGAACATAGTTTGGCTAAGTTGGGTCAACTCAAACGCCCATATATTCGAAAGGAATGGAGCTTCTTCTTCGATTGCATCACGAAGACGTTTGCCAACAAGTGCTCAAATTTTGATGCCATTCTTATTCTGACACAACAAATTGGGTATGCACTCTTAAACCAGTCTCATTTTGATTATGCAAAGACTATGTTATATTTTATAGGAGATAGAATGAAAGAGGACAGGAATGTAGTTTACTTTGCTAGGTTCTGTCAGTTAATTTACAATTACTGTACATCAGCTGAACCACAACTAGCAAGTGAACTCATAGAACCTTTTAGTTTAGCAAAAAGGGCTTTTACTGATCTCTTAACTGCTGACAACAAGAAGGGAGTTTTGAGACCCCTTAGAATTCCTTTATCAGTAAAGCAAGCTCTGGTAAATGCTGATTATGATACCTATTCATTGCTATATCCTGATGTCCAACCCACGAACACACAACAGCCATCAGCACCTACTACTGTCACTCAACAATCACTCACATCAGAACATGCCAACCAACCATCAGCACATAATCAAGTAAAACCTTCTCCTTCTAGAGCAAAGAGGACTAAGACAGTACCTCAAACACAGCAGAAAAGAAGGAAGAAGATTTTAAGAGATGAGTCTGATGATGAGGTACAGGTTCAACCATCAGAACCTGTTGCTGAAGTATGTGAGAAAGTCATTTCTCAGACAGCACAAGAAAATGGGAGTTCTAGGCCCCTAAAAAGGCTTAGAAAGCTAAAATCTGATGATCAAGCTCCCAGAGTCTCTCCATCAGCTAAGAGACTTAAAAAGCAAAGAGCAAGGAGGGATGTAGAATCATCAATCTCTGAAGAAGGAATGGAAGCAGCAGTTGGGGAAGGAGGTCAGTAATCTCTGATCTCAAAAGACCCAATTGTGATTGAATCTCTTCCCACTACGGAACCAGACTAGACTGAAGCTCACAAATCTCCTATTCAAGAGCCATAGAATACTCAAGAATACATGCCTACACCTCCCGTGTCTCCTATCATTGATCAAGTACATGCTGATAGTCCAAGTATAAGTGCTGAAATAGATATTCACAACTTGAATGTGCCTGAGGTTCTGTACTTGGAAGCTCCAACCATTCCTCAGCAAACTCCACCAGCAACTCCACTGCTAGATGCTGATGTTCATGCAGATGAATCTTCTATTGCTTCACATACAGTTATTCTATCACAAGATACTGATAATGAAGATTCTGCAAGTTCTGTTGAAGTAAATGCTGATCATACCGGTGAAGCTTCTACAAATGTAAATGCTGATGCAGCTGGTCCTTCAGGACATGCACCTCTACAAACAGTTGATAAAGCTGAATTGATTAAAAAGTTTGTGAGAGAGGATGCACCAGTACCTTGGAGTGAAACTAACAGAGGAAGGGAATGGATCAAGGAGTGGAACAAAGTTGATTTTGTTCCTACTACAAATATTTTTGGTGAGCACTGGCTAAAACTGATGAGATGCTGATGAAAGATGACTTCAAAGCACATCTCAGAGTTACTGCATTGAGTACCAGGAACCTTCAAGGTCAACACTCAATAACTCAAGCCAAGGTGAACAAAATTCAAACACTGATTCAGCAAGACATGAATGTCAAATTGGAAAAGAACATGTTTTTTAAGCCAGCCTTTGACCGCATTGGGTATATAGAAAAGACTCAAGAACAGCAGCAAGCTCAAATATCTGATATTTTAAAGAATCAAGCTGCTCACCGAATCCAACTCAATAAAATCCAAAACTCTGTGGAATTGCTAGTCTCCCTGCTTCTACCAGATGATGCCAAAAAGGGGGAGAAAGTGATTAAGTCCAAATGCAAAACTAATCAACCACTGAAGGGTAATGATGATGATAATGAAGACCAGGGAAACTCTGAAAAGGGTAAAGGTCTAAGTCAAGGCAGGGGTTCTTTATCAAGCAAAGCAAGAACTATAAATCAAAGAATAAGTTCTGATGCTGGGAGAAGAACAAGTTCTGATACTGGTAAAAGGATAAGTTCTAATGAACAAACTCTGAAACTTGATGAAGAGGTATCCAAAAGGCTGTTCCTAAAGGACAATCCAGACATGGATATTGAAAGTCTGAAGGAAGAAGAGATTAGACTGAAAGCTGAAAATGACAGATCTAAGTCAAAGTCTAAAACTCAAGACACAGCAAAGAAACCACCTAAGCCTAAGGGCATTGTGATCAAAGAGAGGACAGATACTGAGGCATCTAAGGCCAAGTCCAAATCACAGGTGGAAGTTGATCCTAGATTCAAGGGTAAGACAAAAGTTGATGAACCTGTAAAAATATATATGCCAACCATGGACCTGGAAGCAAAATCTGATGAAGGTGCAACTCTGATTTTGAAGAAGAAAAGAAATATTCAAGCAACCTCTGATAGAGCTCAAGGTATCTTGACATCAGAAGAAAAGGAAACCTCTGACATTGCTCATGTTAAACCTTCAAAAATTCTACTACCTGGATTTACTAAAGCTCAACAATCTGCTCAATCTATGAAGACTTCAACAATTGTTTTTAAGGGTAGATTGCTTCAAGGGAAGGAAGCCAGAGATAAAACAAGACTGGGTAATGCTGATGAGAAGAGAGTAAACAAATCTACTTTAGATCCTACATCTCTTTCTGAACCAGGAGTAGGGACAACTCCAGAAAGACTAAATCAATTGGAGTCTGTACAGATGGTTTATAATTCCAAGCTAAAAGAAGACATAATGCTTTATTTTATGACAGGTGGGAGAGTATTCCAGATAAGAAAGAATGCAATTCAGTTGAAGTATTATGAAGAACTGGAACATGTTTTATTTCTACTTCAAGTGAAGAACAGGTCAACAGATGGTGCTGCCAGTTACTTAAAATCTGATATTCAAAGACAGAAGAAACTTTACTCTGTAAAGTTTGACAGATCATACTATCCAAAGTACAGAGCTCATAATGGTGAATTAGTTGAGATGAAGCCCAATACTGCCAAGATAACTACTTTTCTGGGTATTAAGGGTGTTGAATTTAATCTGGAGTTTGACAAAGCTTATCTGATTAGATTGGATCAGGATATAAGGAAAGCAAAGATTAATGATCTCAGGGCTGCTATCTTTCAGACAAGGGAAGATATAGTTGAACTTAAAGATGCTAAAAGGAGGATGATAAATGAACTTGAATATGCTGAGAGAACTCTTTTGAAGAACTATCTCAGAACAACTCCTGACATTCAAGAGATCATAAACTGAAGCCAAGTCAAGGACTACAACTGATAAATTTTGAAGGATATACAGGCTAAAGCTGATATCAGACTTTAAGGATGGTAAAAGCTACACAGACTATGAGTTGTAGTTATCTAGTCAAATTCTCATATGCATTTGTACTTAATATTTTTGACATCAACAAATATCTATTGAACTTGTATATTATGCTAATTTACAAGTTGGGGGAGATTGTTAGATATATTTGTGATGTCATGTCTAATAATGATTTGTGTTTAGTTTTCAGATCTTGACTAATAGAATAAATCAGGACTTAACTGGAAATTAGTACTTATACTGAAGTCAGAACTTAAGATATCATAACTTAAGTTATCAGAACTTAAGATATCAGAAGATATTCATCAGGAGATAATATCAGGATTTAAGAAGACTTTCAGATAAGGAAGTCGGCTGATTGAAAGGAAAGAAGATCAAGATTAACATAAGAAGGGATATGCATGGAGAAGAATTTTATGAAGAATAGAAGACTTGGAGGAAAAGATAACTAATTGATATATTTTAGGATGCAGACTTATATTCGATATCAATTAGAAGATTATCTTATAACTGTGTGGTATATAAACACAACATAGGGTTTACACTAGAGGTGTTATCATTATCGAGAATATTATTCATTGTAACCCTAGCAGCTCTTGTGATATTTGTTCATCACTGAGAGAGAACGGTTCCATTGCAATACTGTTTTATTAATAAAATTATTCTGTGTTTCATACTTATGTTCTTAATTCGATTTGATTGTAGTATACACTGTATTCAACCACCTTCTACAGTGTGTGTGACCTAACACCCACCTTTGCTATAAGCTTGTGGAAATCTTTTGTTCCATGATATGCTTCAGGGCCTCATTGTCAGTTTTGACAATAAAGTGATGACCAAGAAGATAGGTCCTCCATTTCTGAGTGTCCATTATGTTAGGTCACACACACTGTAGAGGGGGGGTGAATACAGTGTATAGCATAATCAAATCGAATTCTAATAACACAAGTAACAGAAAACAGACTTTATTCAAAGCAATAAACTCTATTACAGTATGGAACTGTCCACTCTCAGTGATGAACAAATATCACGAGAGCTGCTAGGGTTACAATGAATAATATTCTCGATAATGATAACACTTATAGGGTAAACCCTATGTCTGTGTTTATATACTACACAGTTACAAGATAATCGCTAATTGATATGAAATATAATTCTGCTTCCTAAAATATAATTATCAGATATCTTTTCTTCCAAGTATTCTATTCTTCATAAAATTCCTTCTTCATGCATATCTCTTCTTACATTTGTATCGATCTTCTCTTCCTTTAATCAGCCGCCTTCCTTATCTGAACGTTTCCTTTAAGTCCTGATATTATCTTCTGATAAATATCTCCTGAACCTTAAGTACTATTGACTTAAGTTCTGACTTCAGTATAAGTGCTGATTTCAGTTAAGTACTGATTTGTCCTGTTTAAGTAAGATCTGAAAACTAAACATAAATCATATTAGTCATGACATTATCAAATATATCTAACAATCTCCCCCAACTTGTAAATTAGCATAATATACAAGTTTAACAAATATTTGATGATGTCAAAAACATTAAGTACAAATATATGAGAATTTGACTAGATAACTACAACTTACAGTCCTTAAAGCTTTACCAACTTTAACTTCTGATAACAACTTCAGTCTGTATACATATCAGAATTTGAACAGTTGTAGATCTTGACTTGGCTTCACTTTCTGATCTCTCTGATGTCAGGAGAAGGGTTATAGAGTAAAAAGGAACAAGTGTTTAGGAGAAGGGTTATCAAACTACGCAGATTTTGGTGGTAGGAACACAATGTGGGAAAATTTACTTGAGAGTTAGAAAGTGCAATGCTAAGAGAGTATCCCTGTTCATTTTCTATCTGATTCCGGGACGGAATCCTTTTAAGGAGGGGAGACTGTAATAACCCCAATTTTTGGAAATTTTTGAAACCCTTATGAATAGTGTTTTTGCTGAATGAGAAAACTTTTCATGCCACACTATGTAGGGGTTCTGTTATGGATATTCTGAGATTTTATTAGTACTCTATATGGTATATAAGTGTATGTAAAGATCGTCAGAATCCAATTTCGAACACTTTGATTTTTCCCGGAAATCCACTAGATACAGAAAGAATTGGGTATAAGGTAACAGGATAAAAAGGATTTAAATTAAAGGATGATAAGAGAGGATCATAAAAGGAATATAATATATTGAGAAAGGTTAAGGGAACCTAAGTAATAAGATCCCGGGTATGATCCCTCAAACGATAAACGAAAACGAAAGTTAAGCGAACCGTATAACAGATCAGCGGTCATTAGGCAAACAATTAGGAAGTTAATCAAAGGGATAAGAGAGGATGGTGTCATCCAACCAATAGAAAGAGGACAAAGGAGGGGTGATGACATCACAAAGTGATGCAAGCATGACATAAGAGGGAAGGAAATGTGGTGGAATATTAACCACACAAAATCAAGGGTAAATGGGTAATTGACCTAAAACAAAACAAAACTAATTCAACCAACCAAGCAAATATTCATTTTCATCAAAACAAAAACACAAAATTCTCCTTCATCCTCCCTTTGCTCTCGGCTTTTGCCATTTTCAAAGAAAACAATTTTCAAAATTCAAGTTCAAGGCTTCCTAAATTGGTAAGATAATTCCCTAGTATTGCTTATGCATAGTTATGGCTATTCTATGAGTTTAAGCCTCCAAATCATTCACAATCTTCTTCAAGAAATCAATGAAGAAGACAATGAATAGTGACTTCAAGAATTTTAACTTGATTTTCTTGTTTTTCATTTAAGATCCAAGCATCCCTAAGTCATCTCAAGGCTTCTTAAGGCTTCCTAGCTACTCACACCACTTCAAGGAAGGTATATCATCTCCAAACCCTAGCTTTACTTTGTTAAATAGGATGATTCTAGTTGTTATGGTGATATAGTAGTTTAATGCTTGTTGGTTTAGAATTTGGGTTGGAGTGGTAGTGAAATGGATGGTGAATCTTGTTGTTTTGGTTAAAAGAACTTAAGTATAGTTAAATTCAAGCTTAAGAATAAGTATAAATGTTAATATTGAATTGATTGGGGCTGTTAGGATGTGGTATGGATGGAGTTTGGATTGGGATGTGATTGTGGCTTGATTATGGGTTGAATTGGAAGGGTATAAAATTGGGAAATCGCGTAAACATAGCCGTCGTAATGTCCGATTAACTTAAGACTGCTTTTGTTCATAACATTAGGACCCGAGAACCTCCTGCTAGATGTTGACCATTGCCATGTTTAAATAGCTCATGTTACGAGCTTCGTTTTGATATGTAGTTCATTTGATTCCGATATACGGTTTAGGAGAAACGACCATTTTAAGTAACGGCGTTTCACGAACGAAACTTTTCCCCTCACCTTACTTTGAAACATAGGTTAAAGACCAAAAAGGGTTAATTAATGTATGAAATAATTATGGTAAGAGTGTTAGGCAGTCGGTAAGATACTCGCGAAGGAATCGCCTTAAAACTCGTAATGGTTAAATTATTAAAAATGGTGGAGCCGAGGGTACTCGAGTGACTTAAGAGAATCAGTAAGCGCAAAACAAGCGTTAGAGTCTAAGTTAGTTAAAGTATAGATTTACAAGTGACTTTGGTTTAATTCCAACTTACTTGTTGTTTATACGTTACCAGACTCGTCCCGAGCCTTTTATCACCCCCAGTCGCTCAGGCAAGTTTTCTATCCGTTATACTGTTGTTGTGATGTATACGCTTGTATATGCATTATCTTGTAATAGATGCATGATGGTTATATTAGCAAATTCTTGCGATATATTGTAGCATGTGATATGGTACATATGCATGCCTGTTTCGTATTCTTGCCATATATATCTGTTGATTCAGTTGATAATACCTATGCTAGAGAATAGCGGTAATTTGCATATACCCTTAGTATAGGGACCCAAAGGTGAAAACATTTTCTAAAACCGGGAGTTGAGGATCCCGAGTAGATTTGATATATATATATATATATATATTTATATATATATATATATATGGTTATAGTTTTCAAAACTATTAATCGAATAAGGTTTATTCGATAACTTTATTTTATTAATGAATATTATTTATAATATTCATTCGAGGTATTATGACTCCGCTTATTATTTAATAATATTCTTTAATTTATTAAAGAATAATGTTTCGATAATCAAACTTATTTTCGATTATTCAAATAAAGATAATACTTTTGTATAAGTATATCCTTGATTATTTAATTTTCATTCAAGTAAGAGTTTTAAAACTTCTACTTCAATTATTTTTATAAAGATTATTCTTTATGGAAATATTATTTAAATAATAATATTCAGATATTTTTTTATATTGAGATTGATTTACTTCATTAAATCAGCATCATTCCAAACACTCTTTAAAGTGTTTTCAAGTCTTTAAAATGATTTTCAAAAGTTAGAGCGGATCCCAAAACTCATTTTAATATTTAAGATCTTCCTTTTTAAAAAGGGGATTTAAATACTCGCTCAAAATCTGAGGGATCCGGCTCTGTGGTGTGTTTTATATTCGCAACAAGGTTGCTGTCTTGATAAAAGAATTTTGATTACTTACCCAACACTCGGGAAGTAAAATTCTTGGAACAAGTTAATCCATTAATAGGCATCGGCTGGGAAATATCGGTGAGTTTTCCTTTCCAACTAGATACGACTTCTTGGTGGAGCCGTATCAACAAGTTTCTACTTGGGGAAAGTGGGGACGAGCTTTACGTTTCAGAGTCATGGATTTCATCTAAACTAGGAGTGGCGTAAGTGGCCGAGTAGTGCCGGCGCAGCCATATTATTATAATTGGCCCAAATGGCCTGGAAGTTCCGCTAAGGCGGTCCATTCCTTAGGAGTTCAGTGTTCGGTTGACAAGTAAATCCGACAGGTTTTCCTCTACATGTAGAAAATGGTGGGGTTGTACTACTACGACTGATCATCGTAAGTGGTCTTCCTGGCGCGGCAAACTCCCGTAATGAGTTCATCATCCATTTGGATAATTCTGCAACGCTACCCGTAGCATTTCGATCGAAGGGCTACGAATGGGTGGTTGCCGAAGCATTGACAGGGTCAAACAGTTTTATTGGTGTATCCATTGAATGAAGTATCTCGTAACTTCATTTCTTTTCAAAACATTTCAAAGATCAAATATATTCAAGTTTTAATTGTGGTCTCATCTATGGGATGACCTCGTGAATCTTATTATACTTTGAACAGTAGTAGTTCAAGTAGATTTCTAAAAATGGTATAAGTATAGTGAAGTAATTGGTAACTTCATCTTCTTTTAAAACTTATATCCAGTAAGTAATTACCTTACACATGATAAAGGATTCTAGTAAGTATCCATTTAGATACTTGTATTATTGTTATCACTATATATTATCTTGCGAGCTGTAAGGCTCACTCTTGCTTTATTTCTTCATCACACAACAACAGTTAGAAAAGATGGCCAGACTCCAGCAGACCCAGCGCAAGCGCGTGGGAAGCGTCCCGCGTCTTCCCGTTGATGTTGTAGCTGCTATAGGTGCAGAGGTAGATCTATTGGTAGATCAGGCATTCTACTTTTGAGAATCAATTCTGTATAATTATAACTTGTGGCAGATAATGGCAATTAACTGTAAATTTATCAAGTAATCATTTTGGGTTGTAATAACTTTTAATTATGGATTCAAGGACTTGTACTTATTTCAATTTCATCTCTGAGACTATAACGGGTGGTGGTGTGTGTTAGTGTGGGGTCACAGCTTGAGGTTATTTATTATTAATTAAGTGAAGTGATATTGTGGGAAGAAAGACCGTGACGACCCGGATCCCTGACCCCGGATCTGGGGGTGTTACAGAAATGGTATTAGAGCCAAGCGTTATAAACCTCAGAGATGATGTGAGGTTAAGATAATAAGTTCACTAAGATAATAAGAACTCTTGCCAAGTTCATAGTCGGGCTACCTAACATAGTAGTGACAGTTAAAACCCTTACGGGAACCCTTATAAATATCGTGATAGTAACATAGTTCGTTCTCATATAGGGCAGCGGGGCACCGAACCCTGAGATTCAGGAGCATCAGCATGAGGATGTTTTATTACAAGTTGGAGATCAAATTGTGAATCCGATGGAGTACCCTAATGAGGGACCGGATGAGATTCATATTGAGAATGTTGCGGTTGAGGATGTTATTCCGGAAAGGATTGTGGCTGAGGAGGATCTCATGGAGGATCCTGATGAGAATGAAGAGAGGACCGCTGAGGAATTGATGACCGTAGTCAGGGCGACTACCAGAGCAAGAATGGCCGTAAGGGTGGCACTAGAGGATGAAGAGTTACCAAGGGCACAGAGGTTAATGAGGGCAGAAGGAGTGGGGCCTTCCACGACCCCAATTATACCAGTATCAGACCCTCTTCCAGAGGTTCCTGTAGACATCCATGAGGTTCCACCAATTCCTGTTCTCTCCCCTGTACAGAGCCCAGGACATACTGAGGAAATGCCAGCTTTATCTCCTGCACCATTGTGACATGATACCGTGCTTGGTTATCCGTTTGGATCTCCTGGGTCTGCGCCACCTGCACCCCATTATCTGCTAGATGCTACCACTCAGGCTTCTCTTATCGCCAATTATCATATGACTTTGGGTGGCCTGTCTGAGGCCCGTAATGTTAGGAGTGATATGTTGGATCGACTTACTGCACTGAGGATTGAGGGTGGGGTACTTCCGGCAGGATTAGCTCATAGCATGGAAAGGATTGAGGCTACAACCCGTATTACAGCTAGAGGCCATCTTGAGGGTCAGATTGATCCGGCTCTACTTGCAACTATCCTAGACCTCATCACTGCTTTAATGGAGCAGGTTAGGGATGTCGTGCGTGCCCGCATTTCTTGATCCATAATAGTGTGCAGAGTCTGAACAATCTGACAAGAATTTCATGCATCACCGCTTTTGGAGGATTAACCTAAGTTATGGATGATTAGTTTTAATGACTAGATGATTATCTATGGTAGTACGTTTGGGTTATAAGCGATCAGATCAAATGATGTAATTCTCTTTAATATGTTCAGTTGTTGTACCCTCGAACAAATGGTTATGTATATATTTGTTAAATTCAGTTCAGATGAGTTGTTGTGATAAGATCACATTGTTAATTGCTCTATTAACACTTAAGAGAGTGTCATGAAGTTTATCGAACTTAAGAATTCATAATTTGCAATCGTACAAGGACTAAACGAGGGAAAGACTTAAGCAAAGTAAGTAAGACAAATATCCAGAGATTCTCAAAATTTTTCCAAGTAATATGCCCCCACAAGGAATAAGATTAGGGTAATATGATAATCAGGGAGGTCGCAATTAAGATATAAGGAACCCAGAATATAATAAAGTGAAAATGAGGATTTTAAATTAAAAGATGACCCCAATTATGGGGAGTAGGAAGAAATATTTAGACTAAGAAAACAGAAGTCGAGTGAGGTAAGAGGACCCGAGACGGTACTCCTATACGGAAATTCATGGACCTGTCTAAACAGAACTTATACTTTATTTCCCAACCACCACCTTGAGGGAAACAATGTAGTGGGAAATTCTTTCAGGTTCTTTAAGTCTCTAAGCTCTCAGAGTTCCAAGGAACAGGTTGACCTAGTCGAGGCAAGAGCCTGGCTAAAGGAAATAGAGGAATCATTTGAGATTCTAAATGATTGACGAATCACAAAAGACTGTTTTTGTCACTTACCCTCCTAAGAGAGAGACCACCCACTGGTGAAAGGCCAAGGAAGGCACGGAGCAAGAGATTATAATAAACTGATTTAAGTTCAGTCAATTATTTTCAGGAAAGTACTTCCCAAGGTTATGGAGATAGTGTAAAAGCTTTAGAGCCAGAACAAAGGCAGACGAGTATGATGAATTGTGAATCTAAGTTGTAAAAGTCATCAAGATTCGTTCTAAGGACACGAATCCAGAATGACGGGATGTTTGAAATCAATGCTTATGTTGTGTTGGTTCATGAAATAATGATAAGAGAAAGGAAAATAAAAAGAAACTGAAGTGGAAAGGAATATAAAGGCAATAGAGTTTGAGGAATGATAAAGGAGTTGGGTATGAGGAAAACCTAAAGACTCGTAGCAATAGAAATAGAAAAGTATGTAATCGTCAGGATGCGGGTGATTCACCATGAGTTAAATTGATGGTTGAAGGCATAAGAGATACATATATTTTATCCCCTGTAAGTTGGGAGAATTCGAGGAAACCTTGAGATAATTCGAAGGATAAATAATGAGACGCGGATAGACTGAGGAGACAAGAAAGTAAGAAAGTAGGAAAATTGGATGAAGGAAGCGACCTTCAAGAATGTGAAATGTAAGACCGGTGGCTCGATACCCAGAAAGGGAGACGCCAGGTATGAGAGATATCCCAACATTGAGATGACTGTTGGGATAAACAACAAAAGTAAATAAGGAATTATTAAGAAGAAGTTCACGTTGAACACGACCAATATCTTCCTGAACATCCTTGTTATCATTACCAAATTAGGCAAGAAAAGCGGATAACCGTTGTTATCTTTTAGAGGCCATATTGATTGACCCCATTTTGAATACAGATGTTATTGTGAAATTAGGCATATACTATCGAGGTGGGAATGATTGAATAAGACACCCTTGTCAGGGATATATAACTTGATTTATCCATGGAAGGATGCAGGTACCTTTTAAAGGTGGAATTAAGGATAGAATATCGGTAACTTAAAATGAATCCTAGGGGAATGCATAAAGGTTGGCATGTCACCCTTAATAGGGACAGTATGAGTTTTGACAGTATGAATTGGAAAAGATTAAGGTAATAACAACCTGTAAGAATCAGTGGAGAAATTTTTAGAAGTATATAGACTATGATTCTGGTATTAATAAATGGTATTTTGATATGCCCTGTATCTAGGGAATACATGAGGAACGATTTAAGGATAACCTTAGAGGTTTTACAAGGAGAAAGGTAATATTCAAAATTCTCAAGAATAAAAATGTTAATAAAAGAAATATGACGTAATTATAATAATGCCAAGCGGGGCACGTGTTAAACCACGAGAAAGTATGGATTGAACCAGTAAAGGTCGAAATTATTCAGGGCAATTAAGGCCTAAGATAAGAGACGTCCTAAGTATGATCGAGAGTCAGCCGTGACAATGTTCACATCTAAAGACTAAGACAATGACTTATGCAAAAAAAAAATGGTGATTTTTTTTCTCTCACCAGGACTTAAGAAATGCATTTTCACATAAGCATTGATTGAAATGAGGTAGAAAATTTAGTTGAAGGTGGTTAAAAGACATTGATTATAAGGAACTATTACTATCAGAAAAGGACAAAGAGGTGGCCGACACTTTAAAGGTAAGAGGATAATTATAGGCGCTTGTGCCAAAAGAATACAGTGATGAGGGTTAAAGCTGTGAAGGTTGTATTATGGTTTGGAAGATTGACATTCCTTCTGATGACTGTGCAATACCCAACCGTAATAATAGTTGGTAAAGGTTTAATTCGTGTAATCGCCATGAGCGGGCTATCTATCTCAGAAGGTATTATCTTGAGATAAGCCAGGACCATATTTCAAAAAGGACTAAACGAACCTTTGAGTTAAGTCTTCTATTGAAGGCATATGATTAAGAATGGTATTAACCTGCTATCGTTGCTTTAATTGAAACTCTTCTGCAATTTTATCTGCTTCATGTCATGTATGTATGTCAGGATCAGGAGTGTTCTTCATGAATCATGAATGGTGATTATGTTACCTCCTTAGAAGGATTTGATACGACATGTATGGACTCCGTATGGTTAGATATTAAGATTTCATGGAACGTGAATGACGACAGTAGGTCAGTAGTGGACCATAGTAATGCAGCAATGATTCTATGAGTAATGAGCTGATTACAACCGTGAGAGTTGTATTGGAATGGATGTTGAGATTGAGTACCACTAATCGGGTCGTGGTAGTGTATAAGTTATCATTGATAGACTAATTAAGTAGAGTATCTACCTATTGAATATTTATTCCCTCTTATGAAAAGAGACCCGTATTACTATACGAGGAAGGTCGCAGTGCGAGCATAGAATCCTAGTAACGGTGATATATAGAATGAGATCCCAAATTCGATTTTTGATGTCAAGGGAGTTTCAAAGGTGATTGTGTATAAGCTCGAGGAAGAGCATGGCTCCATAGAATGATGGACGGAATGGCAAAAATATTTAGGCATGTGAAATACGATGCTATAATACTTGATATTGATATAAATATATATATGTTTTGTTCTCCTATGACAAACCTCTATAGTTCAGAGGTAGATTCCAACCCAGATATTTTATGGCAATAAATTTTTTTACGAATATACAATTCTCTTCAGTTCGTTCTTTTCTCTTCTTTTCATTTCATGTAAGCTGAGAAGAACAACCCTTCCAGAAGGGGAGGTATTGCCGAATGACTATCTATCTGTGTGATAGAAGCCTAGTAGGATACCATCTATTGTTTAATTGTTTGTCAAGTACTAAAGGCTGGCCACCTTCTGTACTAACTATGCAATAGAACAAGTGTTCATGATCATAGTGATCTCTCAACAAATTCCTTTACTTCTATATGATTGATCAAACTTTGGAAAATAGAAACAGCTGAAAAAGGAGTAGTAAAGTTGTGGTGATATTCGGAATGGAAACACATTCGTGATACTAAGGTTGACGAGGTTATTAAAAGGTTATAGAACGCTAACGAGCAAAAGTATAACCAGTATAATATTAGGAACGGAAGGTAGTAGCAATTACGAACTGGAAAAGAATGGGTATTGAGAAGCAAAAGCTCTAATGCTAAAAGCTATAATGAGAGTCTGTGCAATAGACTTGAAAGAAATTGGAATGATCACTTAACACGGATTGAGTTTTCTTATGACAATAGATCATATGTCATTATCGAGTTGTCGCCTTATGAGATCCTTGAGGGAAGACAATGTCGATCTCCCTTATGTTAGGATGAAGTTGTAGAGCGTAAAATGCTCGGACCCGCAGTAGCCCAAAGGGCCAGGGATATAATAGATCTAGTCAGAGGACGGCTGGTAGTAACCCAAGATGGACATAAGAGGTATGCTGATTTGACTAGAAAGGACAAAGAGTATGAAATAGGGGACCTAGTAACATTATAGGTATCCCTTGGAAAGAATTGATGAGATTCGGAAGGAAAGGAAAGCTAAGTCCACAATTTGTCGGACCCTTGGATATACTAAAACATATTGGGAAGTTAGCATACGAGCTAGCCTTATCCCCGAACCTGTAGCAAGTTCATAACGTGTTCCACGTATCAATGTTAAGAAAGTGTAATTCGGATGCCAGATAAATAGGGGCATATGAGCGCATAGACATGCAACCCGACGTAACCTATATGGAGCAACCAGGAAGGGTTATAGAGTAAAAAGGAACAAGTGCTTAGGAGAAGGGTTATCAAACTAGGCAGATTTTGGTGATAGGAACACAATGTGGGAAAATTTACTTGAGAGTTAGAAAGTGCAATGCTAAGAGAGTATCCCTGTTCATTTTCTATCTGATTCTGGGACGGAATCCTTTTAAGGAGGGGAGACTCTAATAACCCCAATTTTTGGAAATTTTTGAAACCCTTATGAATAGTGTTTTTGCTGAATGAGAAAACTTTTCATGTCACACTATGTAGGGGTTCTGTTATGGATATTCTGAGATTTTATTAGTACTCTATATGGTATATAAGTGTATGTAAAGATCGTCAGAATCCAATTTCGAACACTTTGATTTTTCCCGGAAATCCACTAGATACGGAAAGAATTGAGTATAAGGTAACAGGATAAAAAGGATTTAAATTAAAGGATGATAAGAGAGGATCATAAAAGGAATATAATATATTGAGAAAGGTTAAGGGAACCTAAGTAATAAGATCCCGGGTATGATCCCTCAAACGATAAACGAAAACGAAAGTTAAGCGAACTGTATAACAGATCAGCGGTCATTAGGCAAACAATTAGGAAGTTAATCAAAGGGATAAGAGAGGATGGTGTCATCCAACCAATAGAAAGAGGACAAAGGAGGGGTGATGACATCACAAAGTGATGCAAGCATGACATAAGAGGGAAGGAAATGTGGTGGAATATTAACCACACAAAATCAAGGGTAAATGGATAATTGACCTAAAACAAAACAAAACTAATTCAACCAACCAAGCAAATATTCATTTTCATCAAAACAAAAACACAAAATTCTCCTTCATCCTCTCTTTGCTCTCGGCTTTTGCCATTTTCAAAGAAAACAATTTTCAAAATTCAAGTTCAAGGCTTCCTAAATTGGTAAGATAATTCCCTAGTATTGCTTATGCATAGTTATGGCTATTCTATGAGTTCAAGCCTCCAAATCATTCACAATCTTCTTCAAGAAATCAATGAAGAAGACAATGAATAGTGACTTCAAGAATTTTAACTTGATTTTCTTGTTTTTCCTTTAAGATCCAAGCATCCCTAAGTCATCTCAAGGCTTCTTAAGGCTTCCTAGCTACTCACACCACTTCAAGGAAGGTATATCTCCAAACCCTAGCTGTACTTTGTTAAATAGGATGATTCTAGTTGTTATGGTGATATAGTAGCTTAATGCTTGTTGGTTTAGAATTTGGGTTGGAGTGGTAGTGAAATGGATGGTGAATCTTGTTATTTTGGTTAAAAGAACTTAAGTATAGTTAAATTCAAGCTTAAGAATAAGTATAAATGTTAATATTGAATTGATTGGGGCTGTTAGGATGTGGTATGGATGGAGTTTGGATTGGGATGTGATTGTGGCTTGATTATGGGTTGAATTGGAAGGGTATAAAATTGGGAAATCGCGTAAACATAGCTGTCGTAATGTCTAATTTATTTTAGACTGCTTTTGTTCATAACATTAGGACCCGAGAACCCCCTGCTAGATGTTGACCATTGCCATGTTTAGATAGCTCATGTTACGAGCTTCGTTTTGATATGTAGTTCGTTTGATTCCGATATACGGTTTAGGAGAAATGACCATTTTAAGTAACGGCATTTCGCGAACGAAACTTTTCCCCTCGCCTTACTTTGAAACATAGGTTAAAGACCAAAAAGGGTTAATTAATGTATGAAACAATTATGGTAAGAGTGTTAGGCAGTCGGTAAGATACTCGCGAAGGAATCGCCTTAAAACTCGTAATGGTTAAATTATTAAAAATGGTGGAGCCGAGGGTACTCGAGTGACATAGGAGAATCAGTAAGCGCAAAACAAGCGTTAGAGTCTAAGTTAGTTAAAGTATAGATTTACAAGTGACTTTGGTTTAATTCCAACTTACTTGTTGTTTATACGTTACCAGACTCGTCCCGAGCCTTTTATCACCCCCATTCGCTCAGGCAAGTTTTCTATCCGTTATACTGTTGTTGTGATGTATACGCTTGTATATGCATTATCTTGTAATAGATGCATGATGGTTATATTAGCAAATTCTTGCGATATATTGTAGCATGTGATATGGTACATATGCATGCCTGTTTCGTATTCTTGCCATATATATATGTTGATTCAGTTGATAATACCTATGCTAGAGAATAGCGGTAATTTGCATATACCCTTAGTATAGGGACCCAAAGGTGAAAATATTTTCTAAAACCGGGAGTTGAGGATCCCGAGTAGATTTGATATATATATATATTTATATATATATATATGGTTATAGTTTTCAAAACTATTAATCGAATAAGGTTTATTCGATAACTTTATTTTATTAATGAATATTATTTATAATATTCATTCGAGGTATTATGACTCCGCTTATTATTTAATAATATTCTTTAATTTATTAAAGAATAATTTTTCGATAATCAAACTTATTTTCGATTATTCAAAAAAAGATAGTACTTTTGTATAAGTATATCCTTGATTATTTAATTTTCATTCAAGTAAGAGTTTTAAAACTTCTACTTCAATTATTTTTATAAAGATTATTCTTTATGGAAATATTATTTAAATAATAATATTCAGATATTTCTTTATATTGAGACTGATTTACTTCATTAAATCAGCATCATTCCAAACACTCTTTAAAGTGTTTTCAAGTCTTTAAAATGATTTTCAAAAGTTAGAGCGGATCCCAAAACTCATTTTAATATTTAAGATCTTCCTTTTTAAAAAGGGGATTTAAATACTCGCTCAAAACCTGAGGGATCCGGCTCTGTGGTGTGTTTTATATTCGCAACAAGGTTGCTGTCTTGATAAAAGAATTTTGATTACTTACCCAACACTCGGGAAGTAAAATTCTTGGAACAAGTTAATCCATTAACAGGCATCGCCTGGGAAATATCGGTGAGTTTTCCTTTCCAACTAGATACGACTTTTTGGTGGAGCCGTATCAACAAGTTTCTACTTGGGGAAAGTGGGGACGAGCTTTACGTTTCAGAGTCATGGATTTCATCTGAACTAGGAGTGGCGTAAGTGGCCGAGTAGCGCCGGCCCAGCCGTATTATTATAATTGGCCCAAATGGCCTGGAAGTTCCGCTAAGGCGGTCCATTCCTTAGGAGTTCAGTGTTCGGTTGACAAGTAAATCCGACAGGTTCTCCTCTACATGTAGAAAATGGTGGGGTTGTACTACTACGACTGATCATCGTAAGTGGTCTTCCTGGCGCGGCAAACTCCCGTAATGAGTTCATCATCCATTTGGATAATTCTGCAACACTACCCGTAGCATTTCGATCGAAGGGCTACGAATGGGTGATTGCCGAAGCATTGACAGGGTCAAACAGTTTTATTGGTGTATCCATTGAATGAAGTATCTCGTAACTTCATTTCTTTTCAAAACATTTCAAAGATCAAATATATTCAAGTTTTAATTGTGGTCTCATCTATGGGATGACCTCGTGAATCTTATTATACTTTGAACAGTAGTAGTTCAAGTAGATTTCTAAAAATGGTATAAGTATAGTGAAGTAATTGGTAACTTCATCTTCTTTTAAAACTTATATCCAGTAAGTAATTACCTTACACGTGATAAAGGATTCTAGTAAGTATCCATTTAGATACTTGTATTATTGTTATCACTATATATTATCTTGGGAGCTGTAAGGCTCACTCTTGCTTTATTTCTTCATCACACAACAACAGTTAGGAAAGATGGCCAGACTCCAGCAGACCCAGCGCAAGCGCGTGGGAAGCGTCTCGCGTCTTCCCGTTGATGTTGTAGCTGCTATAGCTGCAGAGGTAGATCTATTGGTAGATCAGGCATTCTACTTTTGAGAATCAATTATGTATAATTATAACTTGTGGCAGATAATGGCAATTAACTGTAAATTTATCAAGTAATCATTTTGGGTTGTAATAACTTTTAATTGTGGATTCAAGGACTTGTACTTATTTCAATTTCATCTCTGAGACTATAACGGGTGGTGGTGTGTGTTAGTGTGGGGTCACAGCTTGAGGTTATTTATTATTAATTAAGTGAAGTGATATTGTGGAAAGAAAGACCGTGATGACCCGGATCCCTGACCCCGGATCTGGGGGTGTTACAGAAATGGTATCAGAGCCAAGCGTTATAAACCTCAGAGACGATGTGACGTTAAGATAATAAGTTCACTAAGATAATAAGAACTCTTGCCAAGTTCATAGTCGGGCTACCTAACGTAGTACTGACAGTTAAAACCCTTAGGGAACCCTTATAAATATCGTGATAGTAACATAGTTCGTTCTCGTATAGGGCAGCGGGGCACCGAACCCTGAGGTTCAGGAGCATCAGCATGAGGATGTTTTATTACAAGTTGGAGATCAAATTGTGAATCCGATGGAGTACCCTAATGAGGGACCGGATAAGATTCATATTGAGAATGTTGCGGTTGAGGATGTTATTCCGGAAAGGATTGTGGCTGAGGAGGATCTCATGGAGGATCCTGATGAGAATGAAGAGAGGACCGCTGAGGAATTGATGACCGTAGTCAGGGCGACTACCAGAGCATTAAAATCTTGAAAAAATAGAAAATTTCATTAATATATTGAGAAAATACATTCATGAAATTTAAATTTACATCACAACATTACAAGATTGTCCTAAGCTACAAATCCTATTTCTTCTTCCTACTTTCTACAAACAGAACAGCGAGACGAATGATTCGCTCCTGCTGTCGAAGAGCTTCCAACCGTTCTTCTTCCAGTCGCTCAACATGGCGATGGTAATCCATATAGAAGAACAAGAGGTCTGTCAGAACCTCTTGGGGAACAGAGTCCCAAACCTCATCAGGAATGGCAGTAACATGCCATTCCTGCTGCCAATCTGGACAGCTCATGGTGAGAGAAAAAGTATCATAGTTTAGAGCTAAGTTGTAGTTCACCATGATTGTGATGAGAGAGAAATATATGAGATTGAGAGCTTGAGAGTTTGAGAGAAAATGAGAGATGTACTGACTGGAGTGAAGTGTTGGTTTATATAGGCAATAGAATTCCAGGAGACGCAAGGAAAATTTAATGCTTACAGGTAGAAATAATTCTACCTCGTCTGCCTAGAGTGAGGAGAATAAAAACAACCATTGGAAGTGTAAAACAGGGTTTAATGCGCACAAGAAACAAGTAATTATTACTGTGCATGGACGTGTACCACTAACCCTAATTGTATTGACTCTTAATATTCCACCCAAACATATTCTGATTTAAACTAAGACTATTTCAGATTTTAACCACAAATAAGTCAAGGAAAGAATCAGAATTTAATATCAGCACTTAGACTTATATCAGAACTTAACAGTCATCAGAACATGATTTCTTAACTCGAAAAGTTGACTGCCTATTTCTGTAATTCTTCACACAGATTCTGATTTCAGTTTTTCAGAACTTAATCATCAGAACTTCCATCAGAACCTGTCCTCAGAAGTTATGCAATCTGACACATAAACTGTTCATCGAAAACAACATTGATCGCCACAGTAAATTTCATCATTCATATGGAGTGTAAGTGTGTGTATTAAGCGAAATATCAGACAAAGAGTAAAGTCTGATTCACTTCAGGACATCTTAGAAATAAGGCATAACTAAGAACTTTACTTAAAATCTGTCATTATTCTGAAGCCTACTATTGAATGAGTTCATGCATGAGTCCACCTCAACTGTTTTGTGCTTATTTTATGCATCTTTTGAAATTCCATTTTACAGTGGCTTCTCAGTGTAAGTGAGTTACGACTGCTTATCAGAATTTATGCTATTATCAGAGTATTTCTCCAGTAATCATAGAGTGTGAAAAGTCACCAAGAAAAATAATTATTTGCTTTTCTAATGCATATTACTTAATACCAGCAATGCACTTGGGTCGTCCCTTCCACATTTTTACTCTAGATCTCAAAGTAGTACCTGATTTTTATTCCCTTTTCTTTTCCTTTTTCTTTTGATAAGTGAGGTTTATCAGCACTTAGTACATCCATCAGATTTACTAACATCAGAACTTAACAGATAAGAACCACTATTCTAGTTTTTGACTGAGTAATAAGATACACAAAGTAAATTGAACTAAGCTCAATATCAGAGTTTGCTTGTGTTAAGAGATTTCCACATAAATAATTACTTCAAACATGGGATCTTTAGTATATTAAAGACTACTTGGTCAGCATCTAGCACAGTTATCCTCATAGGATTGAATAGTCACAGAAACAATCATTTCACTTTCAGAGTTCAGAAATTCACATCAGACAACAATCAGTACTTAAGCAATTTTCAATTAGGCACAGAATACACAAAGAGAGTAATATCTGTAAATACTGATCATAAAGTCTGATGCATCAAAACAAAAGCTACGCAGATTTAGAGAAAGAACCTGAAACCATTCCAAGTTCATTTACCAATCTTGTAAAAGTAGCTTCATATAGTGGTTTTGTGAAGATATCTGCTAGTTGTTGATCTGTTGGAACAAAGTGCAATTCCACTGTACCTTCATCCACATGTTCCCTTATGAAGTGGTACCTAATGCTGATGTGCTTTGTCATTGAGTGTTGAACTGGATTACCTGTCATAGCAATAGTACTTTGATTATCACAGTAAATAGGGATTTTAAATATGTTAACCCATAATCCAGTAACTGATTCTTCATCCAAAGAATTTGTGCACAGCAGCTTCCTGCAGCAATGTATTTTGCTTCTGCAATTGATGTGGAAATTAACTTTTGTTTCTTGCTAAACCAAGAAACCAATCTGCCTCTAAGAAATTGGCAGCTTCCACTTGTGCTTTTCCTGTCAATTTTGCAACCTACAAAATCTGTATCTGAGTAACCTATTAGTTTAAAATCTGATTCTCTGGGATACCACAATCCCAGATCAGCTGTTCCCTTAAGATACTTGAATATTCTTTTCACAGCTGTTAAGTGAGGTTCTCTTGGATCTGCTTGAAATCTTGCACAAAGACAGGTAGCATACATGATATCAGGTCTACTAGCAGTTAGATAAAGTAAAGAGCCAATCATACCTCTGTAATCAGTAATATCTACTAATTTACCAGTATCCTTATCCAGTTTTGTTGCAGTGGCCATGGGAGTGGATGCACTTGAACAATCTTGCATTTCAAATTTCTTCAGCAAGTTTCTGGTGTACTTGGTTTGACAAATAAAAGTGCCTTCTTCATTCTGCTTGACTTGAAGGCCCATAAAATAGCTAAGTTCTCCCATCATACTCATTTGATATCTTGACTGCATCAGTTTGGCAAACTTTTTGCAAAGTCTGTCATTTGTGGAACCAAAGATAATATCATCTACATATATCTGAACCAGAAGTAAGTCCTTTCCATGGTTGAGATGGAACAATGTTTTGTCCATAGTTCCTCTATTAAATCCACTTTCCAGAAGAAACTGAGCCTAAGTCTCATACCATGCTCTTGGAGCTTGCTTAAGGCCATAAAGTGCTTTATCAAGCCTGTACACATGATCTGGATATTTGGGATCTACAAAGCCTGGAGGTTGTTCCACATATACTTCCTCCTCCAATTCTCCATTAAGAAAAGCACTTTTCATATCCATTTGAAAGACAGTAAACTTTTTGTGAGCAGCATAAGCCAAAAATATCCTTATGGCTTCCAATCTAGCAACTGGTGCAAATGTTTCATCATAATCAA
The DNA here is from genome assembly GCF_009905375.1 of Apium graveolens. Classification (NCBI taxonomy): domain Eukaryota; kingdom Viridiplantae; phylum Streptophyta; class Magnoliopsida; order Apiales; family Apiaceae; genus Apium; species Apium graveolens. The sequence goes on from NC_133651.1 coordinate 57,415,738, forward strand.
TTCCCTCATGTTGAGAATATCCTTTTGCAACCAACCTTGCTTTATTCCTTGTAATTATGCCATCACTATCAGTTTTGTTTTTGAACACCCACTTTGTACCAACAACAGATCTGTTCTTTGGTCTTGGCACTAGGGTCCAAACTTTGTTTCTTTCAAATTCATTTAACTCTTCCTCGCATTGCTTGCACCCAATCAGCTTCTTAAAGAGCTTCTTCCACTTTCTTTGGTTCAGTCTGAGAAAGAAAAGAATTAAAAAGACATTCACTTGAAGTAGCTGTTCTAGTTCTGACACATGCATCAGGATTTCCAATAATTAAGTCAGGTGTAAGTGATTTAGTCCACTTCCTTGCAGATGGAAGGTTTTCCCTACTGGATGCTCCCCCATGATCCATGCTATCTTCATCAACATTTTCTGATGCTCCCCCTGAAACTATGCTCTCTGAGTTGGATCCCTCAGAATTTAAGTTTTCAGAACTATCAGAACTTGGCTTATCAGAACTTGATGAATCAGAACTTGAAGAACCAGTTGTATGTTCTGATGCTTTTTGAGATGTGAATATATCTTCAGTATGCTCCCCCTGCACAGGTGCATTTTCCTTTGACGTAGTCACCATAATTTTAATAACATCAGAGTTTAATCCATCAGAGATTGCATTATCATGATTTAGACTTTCAGGATTTTTAGTATCAGAATTTGAGTCTTCATTTTCGAATCTCAGCTGATCATGATCATTGAAATCTTCAAGTCCAGTAATCTTCTTATCATCAAAAGAGACATTGATAGATTCCATGACAACCCTTGTTCTTAAATTGTAGACTCTGAAGGCTTTTGTGGAAAGTGGATATCCAACAAAAATTCCTTCATCAACTTTTAAGTCAAATTTGGATAGCTGTTCAGGATGAGTCTTAAGAACAAAACACTTGCATCCAAATACATGAAAATACTTCAGATTTGGCTTCTTTTTCTTTACCATCTCATATGGTGTCTTTCCATGCTTGTTAATGAGTGTTGCATTTTGAGTAAAACAAGCAGTCTGCACAGCTTCAGCCCAAAAATATGTTGGTAGCTTTGCTTCATCAAGCATAGTTCGTGCAGCTTCAATGGGAGTTCTATTCTTTCTTTCAACAACTCCATTTTGCTGTGGAGTTCCGGAGCAGAGAATTCCTGCTTAATTCCATGATCTTTGCAGAACTCTTCCATGATCAAATTCTTGAACTCAGTGTCATTATCACTTCTTATTATCTTCACAGAATCTTTGACCAATTTATCCAGTTGCTTGACATGATCAATCAAGATAGATGGAGTTTCACTTTTAGTGTGCAAGAAATACACCCATGTGTATCTGGTGAACTCATCCACTATGACCATAACATATTTCTTCTTTGCAATAGACATGACATTCACTGGACCAAATAGATCAACATGTAGTAGGTGATAAGGCTCAAGAATTGATGATTCAGTCTTGCTCTTGAATGAAGATTTCCTTTGTTTAGCCTTCTGACAAGAATCACAAAGGCCATCAGGAGCTAATACTGACTTTGGCGGTCCTCTCACAAGATCTTTCTTGACCAGTTCATTTATATTGTTGAAATTTAAATAAGAGAGTTTCTTGTGCCATTTCCAGCTTTCTTCAATTGATTCTCTACTCATCAGACAGATTGCAGAACCATCAATACTTGTTGAAAGCTTGGCTTCATAAATGTTACCACGCCTGTAACCTTGCAGAACAACTTTTCCTGTAGTTTTACTTACAACTTCACAGTGTTCTTCAAAGAAATCCACATGATAACTTCTGTCACAGATTTGACTAACACTCAGCAGATTGTGTTTAAGTCCTGAGACCAGAGCTACTTCTTTAATGATAACATTCCCAAGATTGATATTGCCATATCCCAATATTTTTCCAATATTGCCATCTCCATAAGAAACACTTGGGCCAGCCTTCTCCACAAAGTCTGATAACAGGGCTTTATTCCAGTCATATGTCCTGAACATCCACTATCCAGAACTAGGATGTTTTTCCTGTTGCCCTGCAATCACAAAGACCACTAATGATTAGTTTTAAGGACCCATACTTGCTTGGATCCTTTGGCCTTATTAAGTTTGTTAATATTTGCAGCGGATTTATCATCAGAGTTTATGTTAACATTTTTCTTATCAGAGTTTACACTATCAGACTTTGAATCAGAACTTACAACAATGCTAACTTTCTTTAAAGAAGGTTTTATTTGATAATAATCATAGTACAGACTATGATATTCCTTAAAAGTATAAATGGAATGCCATAAACTACCACAATGAAAACAAGGATTTTGTAGCTTATATCTAACAGACTGACTCTTAACTCCTGACTTTGAAGGTAAGGAGTTTATGTTCTTATTCTTCCTGCAAAAAGAAGCCAGATGGTTAGAACTTCCACTGTTATGACACGTTTTTCTAGGAGCATCAGGATCAGGATTATAATCATTGATTTTATTCACATCTTCCTTTCCATTCCTATTTTTCCTAGGTGATTTTACCTTGTTTGCATTCTTAACATCTTTTAGCTTATGCTTAAGCTGCTTCTTAGTCATTAAGCCTATGTTTACTTCAGTTGTCTTTTCCTGTTTTAGTTTGTCAGAAGTTAATTCCTTTTTAACTTCTGATTTCTCAGTATCAGACTTTACAGCTACAAACTTAACAGGTTTTAACTTTGGCTTTTGTTTAACAACTATAGGCTTAATATCTACAGTTCCTTTATCATTCATATCATCTCCATAACCTAAGCCCTCTTTCCAGTTTTTACTACTTAACAAATTCTGAGTTGTTCTGCCAGAGTTAGTCCAAGTCCTGATAATCTCTCTTTCCTTTTCTAACTCAGCTTTTAGAGATTCATTCATTTTAAGTACTTCATCCCTAAAATAGAAAGCATCATCTCTATCTTTCTGAGTTTGATGGAACATGACTAACTCTTTTTCTAAATAATCATTCCTCTTTTTACAAGCAAGATTTTCAGAAGTTAATCTTTCACATATTAAAGTTTGATCTCTATAGCTAATGAACATGGTTTTAAGATATCTTCTCAACTCATTAATATCATCAGTATGAAAGGCATAAGTAGTTTGAGGTACCTTTAACTCAGCAGCTTCAGAACTGCTTTCAGCACTTGCCATATCAGCATTTGCCATCAAGGCATAATTCTCCTCACTTTCAGAATCCGAGGTGTTTGTCCAGCTTTTCTTCTTTGTGACAAGAGCCTTGCCTTTGTCACTCTTCACTTTCTTGCAATCAGGAGATATGTGGCCTTTCTCACCATAATTGTAACATTTGACATTTGTGTAATCTCCTTTGTCAGACTTTCCTCCTTTGCCTTCAGATTTTTTGAAATTCTTCTTATCAGAACTTGCACCTTTCCTAAAAAAATTCTTTCCCTTCCTGAACTTCCTGTATGCAATCTTTGTGATTCCTTTCACCATAAGAGCACACAGCTTCATCATCTCTTCATCAGCATCCGTCTCAGGCAAGCTTTCAGTTTCTGAGTCATCATCACTATTAGAACTTGATGACTCAGTATCAGACTTTGTGAAGAGTGCTTTACCCTTGCCTTTCCTTGAGGTGGCTGCCTTGGGAGATTCTTTTTCAGCCTTAAGAGCAACTGTCCTTGACTTTCCTCCTTTCCTCTTGCTTCTTTGTTCCATCTCAAGTTCATGAGTCTTGAGCATCCCATAAATTTCATCAAGAGTCGTTTCATCAAGATTATAGTTGTCTCTTATAGTTGTTGCCTTCAAATCACAGCTTTCAGGAAGAGCTAACAGGAATTTAAGGTTTTAATCTTCAAGATCATACTCCTTATCAACCAGTGATAAATCATTCAAGAGTTTGACAAATCTATCATATAAATCAGTCAATGACTCATTAACCTTTGAGTCAAAGTGTTCATACTCTTGAGTGAGTATTGTCTTCATGTTCTTCTTAATCGAATCAGTTCCCAGACATCTTATTTCCAAAGTATCCCATATCTCCTTTGCAGTCTTGTAGTTAATTACCCTATTTGACATTACATTATAAATGGCACTATGCAGTAAGTGTCGTACCTTAGCATCCTTAGCAATTGAAGCGATATCTTCAGCAGTGTAGTCGCTCTTCTCCTTTGGTACTGACTTTGCTGCTTCACCTGCAACTGCAACAACGAGCTTGGTTGGTTTGTGAGGCCCTTCATTGATTCTGTCAAGATATTCTGGATAAGTTGCTTCCAGAAATATGGTCATCCTCACTTTCCATACGGGATATTCAGATGGCTTCAGAATGGGAACTCTAATAGTCTCATATCGACTATGGATTTGTGTCTTTGGAGGTTCTTCAGTTTTGGTGGGCTTAGTTGGAGTTTCTACTTCAGACATGATTGTTTTTGGATCTTAAACTGTTTGTGTGTTAACAGATAGGCTCTGATACCACTTGTTAGGTCACACACACTGTAGAGGGGGGTGAATACAGTGTATAGCACAATCAAATCGAATTCTAATAACACAAGTAACAGAAAACAGACTTTATTCAAAGCAATAAACTCTGTTACAGTATGGAACTGTCCTCTCTCAGTGATGAACAAATATCACGAGAGCTGCTAGGGTTACAATGAATAATATTCTCGATAATGATAACACTTATAGTGTAAACCCTATGTCTGTGTTTATATACTATACAGTTACAAGATAATCGCTAATTGATATGGAATATAATTCTGCTTCCTAAAATATATCAATCAGATATCTTTTCTTCCAAGTATTCTATTCTTCATATAATTCCTTCTTTATGCATATCTCTTCTTACGTTTGTCTCGATCTTCTATTCCTTTAATCAGTCGTCTTCCTTATCTGAACGTTTCCTTTAAGTCCTGATATTATCTTCTGATAAATATCTCCTGAACCTTAAGTACTGATGACTTAAGTTCTGACTTCAGTATAAGTGCTGATTTCAGTTAAGTACTGATTTGTCCTGTTTAAGTAAGATCTGAAAACTAAATATAAATCATATTAGTCATGACATTATCAAATATATCTAACACATTATAATGGCTAAAAGTTCCTTTTCATAGGTGGACAACCCTAAGTATTTTGGACTTAGTGCCTTGCTCAGAAAAGCTATAGGCCTTCCCTCCTGCATCATGACTGCACCAATTCCAGTTTTATATGCATCCATTTCAATAATAAGGGGTTTTGTGAAATTTGGGAGAGCTAAGACGGAGGTACTGGCCATCAATCTCTTGATTTTATTGAAGGCATCCTCTGCTGCATCAGTCCAATGGAGACTACCTTTCTTCAGTATTTGAGTTAGTGGTTTGCTCACAATACCATAATTATGCACAAATCTTCTATAATAGCCTGTGATGCCTAGAAACCCTCTTAACCCCTTAATTAAGTGCGGCCTGGGCCAGTTGGTCATTACAGTGTTTTTGCTTTCATCCGCTAATACTCCCTCCCTGGAGATGATATGCCCCAAATACTCAATTTGAGCTTGGGCTATAGCACATTTGCTCCTTTTCACATATAACCTGTTAGTTCTTAATACTTCAAACACCTGTTACAAGTGCTTGACATGCTCCTCATCAGATGCACTATAAATCAGTATCTCATCAAAAAATATTAACACAAACTTTCTGAGAAATTTACTAAACAGCTCATTCATCAAATCCTGGAACGAGGCTAGAGCATTAGTGAGCCGAAAAGGCATCACTAGAAACTCATAGTGTCCTTGGTGGGTTTTGAAAGTAGTCTTGGAGATGTCTGCATCCTTCACTCTGATTTGATGATATCCACTCTTGAGATCCAGCCTGGTATACACCTTACTACCCTTGAGCTCCTCTAATAATTCTTCAATAATAGGGATAGGGAATATATTTTTGACTGTTATGGCATTGAGTGCTCTGTAGTCAATTACCAGTCTCCAAGAATTGTCTTTTTTCTGACTAAGAGAACAGGTGAGGCAAAGGGAGAGGTGTTATTTCTTATTATGCCAGCATTAAGCATCTCTCTGGTGATTTTCTCTATCTCCTCCTTGTGTGCAATGGGGCATCTATAGGGAAAGGCCGCAACTGGTTGACTTCCAGGTTTGAGGGGAATATTGTGGTCATGTAATCTTGGTGGTGGTAGTTTTTGTGGGGTTTCAAATATATCAGCATAAGAAGATAATAATTCTTGAATATCAGGAGGTAACTGGTCACCTAGGGTTTGTTGTTCTTGTTCAGGGTTGATAGCAGTTAACTAGATCAGGAAGTATGCTTCTTTATTATGGAATCTATCTGGTCTCTGTAGCTCATTAACAATTTGCACTTTAGGTTTGTTATACTCTTATTCCAAGGTGACTCTTTTTCCCTCCCAATTGATGGTGATTCTATGTCCTTGATAGTCAAAAGTCACAGGGCTCACTGTTGCCATCCACTTAACCCCGAAAATTATATCATAGCCTCCCAGAGGAATAACATTCATTTGACTAGAGAATGGGTGATTGTACATCTTCCAGTTCAACTTGTCTATCATTGTAGAGCAAGGAAATCTTTCCCTGTTAGCTACTGTGATATGGAAAGAATTGCAATGACTTACAGGCAACTTCAGATTCTTGACAAGGTTATGAGAGATGAATTATGTGTTGATCCACTATCCACAGGGATAGTGATCTGCTTTTCTCCAATGATCCCTTGTAGCTTGAGAGTACAAGTGCTACTGGAACCTATCATAGCATTGAGAGATATTTTTGCCTTAGCTTCTTCAAGAGGGTTGTTACATTCCCACTGCTCATCCCATACTAAAGCCAATTCCTCATCTGAATTCCTTTGCTCTTCAATGTCATCCCCCATCATTATGAACAATTTCTTCCTTGCACAGTTGTGGCCCGGTGTAAATTTTTGGTCACAATGAAAGCATAAACCCTTTGCTTTTCTGTCATTTAACTCCGCTAGTGTTAATCTTTTGAAGCTCTCAGTCGATGAAGTAGAAATTGGAGTTTTCTCACTTTGAGGCATGCTGTAAGAGGTGGAAGAGCTTGTACCCTTGTGAGAAGCTTGAGCCGTCTTATATCTCTTGTCTAACACTGAGAGGTAATGCTCCTGACCTCTAGCTCTGTCTCTTGCTTCTTGGAGTGTAACAGGTTTATTGTTGTATAAGTGCTGAGCAATCTCTTCTCTTAGACCACTGATAAAATTATCTATATAATAAAACTCCCTCTGGAAGCCCTCCTGCAACATAACATAATTTCGAAGCTCGTTAAATTGGTTGATATAGTCATCTATTGAGCCCTTCTGCACCAATTTATTGAATTATCCAACAATATTCTCAAAGCCTCCTTTGGAAAATATCTGGCAAACCAGGCGAGAAAACTCAGGCCACAATAAGTTTGTTTTCTCTTCTTCCACTGTACGGAACCATATATCAGCATCTCCATCCATATCGAGAGCCGCACATAGTACTCGAGCTCTCAGATCAGTTGATGGCACAAGCTGAAAGTACTTTTCACATTTTGTAAGCCATCCTCTAGGGTCCTTACCATCAAAGCGAGGAAAATCAAACTTGGGTGTTTTAAAACCTGGTTGAAGAGGGGGTCTCGCATTTCCATGTTCTGGAAGTATCCATGTCCGGTGATGATGAGTAATAATGGGTTGCGTAATAGGTATATGGTAAGTTGGAGGATGCATGGTAGGAGGGTGAAAATTGGGGTATAGGGGAAGGGCATGAGGATTAATGGTGGATTGACGATACTGTGAAAATATGGGAGGTTGATAAACATTCAATAAGGGACCCGAGTAGCCTAACATAGTAGTACTTTGAGGAGGAGCAGTGGTATTATGATAAATTTTTTTTTCTAAATTCAGGAGTTGGAACAGGGTCAAAAGATCTAGCAATCATGTCAAAAAATGGAGCTTGTGTGTGTGTATGTTTTTGAGATCTCATTTCTCGTGTAGTGTTAGTAACATCATGTATACACAATGATTTATTGGCAACAACATATTGAGAAGGAGTAGAACAGTTTAGGGGTACCGATTTAGGTGGTAGATCTTGTATTTTGTTTAAACTGCTTCCTTCCATGTGCAAGTTTTTATCCAATGTTTGAGCTTTCATCATCTCCATGAGCTCTGCTAAGCTGTTCTTGATACCCTGATTTTCCAATGTGAGTTGATCCTTGAACAACAACAACTATTCAAAAGCTGTTTTATGCAAACCCTCCACCAAATCAAGTTTCGCTCCCAACGATGTGAGAGCTTGATCATGTTTCTGTAATGTGTTTTTGTCTGTCATGATCGAGGAAAGAATAGCTCTGATACCAGTTTGTTACCACTACCACTCTAGATCTAAGAAAAGTGCAGAGAAAAAGGAAAGGATAAAGGAAAAGTAATTCATTAAAATAACAACATTCTTCTTCATAATCCTACAAGAGAGTTGGTGGCCTTATGTATACAGACCTAGTACACACAATGGACAGCTGGCTAAAGACAAAAGGGCATGTACCATAAACCATTAGGACTAAAACAACATTGTACTACCTCAAGCTAATTAAATAAACAGAGACAAGGGTTCCCTCCAACTCGAAAACGACAGCGTTTGCTATTCAAATTTCCCACCCCCCTTCTAATCAAATCTGGGTTTGGTAAAACGTAACATAAAATAATTACCAAGAAGAGAACTAGGTTTTGCCCTAGAATAAGAAGGATGAGAGTATGTATAATTATGTTGTAGTTGATGAAGGTTGTAGAAGTGTGTGTATATGTTGTGTTTATCCTTCATATATATTGTATATATAGCCTCCACTTTCATCAGCACGTGCCTAGCTTATAAGAGAATAATTCTCCATGATCTAATAATTAGAGATAAAATGCTAACCCACTCCTAAAAACTAGGACGGTTATTGACAGTTTCCAACATCTGCTAGGTTGACGTCGGACGTCACTATTCTTGTTACGTCCTTGGTGTCAGCAGCAACTCTTCACGTCAACATTACTGTCATCATGCCTAGATGTGTTTATGTCTGAACGGGCACCAATATGCGTTATGTCTTGTTAATAAACTTTCCAAATATATATATTCATCTAATTGTGATTCGTAGACCATTCATTGAATTGTTGTAGCATTCATATTTACCATAATGTCCTGATGGACCAAATTCTGTATGAATGCCCATTACGCTTTTGATTGGTAAAAAATGAGACTACTAAGAAAGGAGAACCTATAACAAATGTACCAGATAAAATCTCTTGGACAAGGTATTATTGAAGTTCGAAGAGGGAAAAATGTACACTATATTAATGGTACATTCATTTTAACAATAGAGTCCAACGTATATTAATATTTATATGTATACTACTATTTTAATTTTTGTTAAAATTGATATTGTGTGTATTCATCGTTTAATGTTAGTAACATTAGATGCATCATGCATGCTCGATGGCATTGTTCATCTTTTATAATTTTAGTCGAATCAAGATTGCATTATCATATCCTGGGTACTCTAAAGCCTATCATCACAAAAAGCCTAAATTTCCTGTTATCTGTAAGATTATATGGACGGTTAGTATGAAGATTATTGAATTCATTGCTCCTATTGTTAACTATGTCTAGCATATCTTTATTCTCATTCATTTCGTTTTTCCTAAGCCATTAATATGGCCCAAAAGTTAAATGCAAGAAATTATTTATCCTTAAAACAAACAATTAAAAGAAAATACCCGAGTAAGAAGTGAGACAGATAACACTTGAAGCAGCTTTTAAAACAGATTTCTTGGTATCTGTGTCGATATCGTGTGCATTACAACTGAGAGTATGTTTGGCTAAGTTTAAAATTCTGGCTTATGACTTAAAGTGGCTTAAAGTGATAAGCCGAGAACTTAAAATGTCTGTTTGGGTAATTTTGACTTATAAGTGACTTACGAGTTTTAAAAAATATAAAAATAAAAATAAAAGTTACTTATGAGTAATTTATAACATATAGATAAATTTTATAAAAAATAGAAGAAAAAAATAAGCCACCGAAAAAAGTACTTAATATGTATTTCTGGCTTATTATCAGTTTCTGGCTTATTTATGACTTCAGCTTCTAGCTTATTAATGACTTCAGCTTCTGGCTTATTACACAAACAGACATTTTAGCCTGAATAAGCTATAAGCTGACTTAAATCTGTTTGCCCAAACGGGCACTGAATCTTCCATCCTTGTTTATTACTGCAGTAGAGACTTATCACTTATACCACGGCCCATTAATTAATCTATGATCAACCATGATTATATATTAATAATACTCCATTATTCAAGCTCCTAAACCTTGACTAATATAATTCTCCGCCATCTTCCCAATTCACAATTTAACACTAGACACAGAGATGATAATAGCTTCCCCTAGATACAATTAGGCCTTTGATACACCTGTATAAAGTATAAATACATAACAAACACGTGCTTCACATGATAAATTGTTTAGAAAATACATTACTTTGATGAAGTAATATGTTTCTTTTTAAATTTTTAATAAACTAGTTTTTATCCCGTGCGATGCATACACCGAATTTTTATTAATATTTTATTATTTTAATTTTAATATTTTTGTTAATAATAACTTAAATTTTATTTAATATTGTATGTATGTATTTTATATAATTTTCATATACTTTATTTGTATTTCAATTTTAGTAAGATAATATTTACGTGTTTTTGATATATTTTAGTTAAGAGTATTTGTATTTTAATAGGATAGTTATTGTGTGTTTTATTTAGGGGTGTGTTTTAGTTACAAGACTAATGTGAGATGTGTTTTAATTATGAGATTAATGTTAAAAAAAGTTAGGCCCATCAATAATTATCCAATCAAATACGGATCGCCTATCAAATTTTTAATATTTCGATTTTAATAATATAATATAAATTTGTGTTTTTTTAAATACATACTCAGTACTAGCTTATAATTGCACGGTGTTATTAATAAATTATATATTAATTATTTTATAAAGGGACCGGTTCTACTTGTGCAACCTACCCGTCTCATACCGTTAAAACAAATAAATCAAACAGCTGAGATGGAAAACAAAATTGACCATACCCTCTATAATTATGTGAACTTCTTTATGTTATTTCCTACTTTACCCTTTAAAGTATACGCTCTACTTATATATTTGTTCCGCTTTGTTTTTAACTTTTTTTTTAAGATTAGGACAAGAATTAACTAGGTATTATTATATAAAATTTAGTTATTTTTAGTATTATATAAAAATTATAGAAATCATTATATTTTTATAAATTATCATTATCCATTTAAGCTAAAAATCCACCCTAGTTCTTTTATAATAATTGTTTTAGTAAAATTTAATATAAATAATAAACTATAATTATGATAAAAAATATTCTATTATAATAATTATTTTTTAGAAAATGGTAAGTAAATATTAATGTTTTGTTTAGGATTATTCAAAAATTTATCTTTTTCATAAATATCATAACCATATAAACTAAAATTCAAACTTTCAATCATCATTTTTACATTTTTTTTCTTATTATAAATTTGCACATGTTAGTTTTTTTTAAATCTTTCCATTAACCTTTATTTTTCCGTTTAATTTTATTCTTTCTAACTAAATGTAATATAAGTAAAAAACAGTTATTTATCATTTAAAATATATTTTTATATTTTGATTAAAAATAATATTATATAAGATTATTGAGTTAATTAATTAATTAAACAAAATCTGATTTAATCAAACTAACCACGATAAAAAATTCTTTGATTAATTATTTTAATATAGATGTAGGACCTAAAATAATATACACTAGTTTTCTATATATTATAAAATCTAAATTTATATTACGTAAATATCTATCACTTTTATTACGTAAATATTATAAAATTTAAATATATATTATGTAAATATTATTTATAAAAATTTATTATTATTTTACAAAATATATTTTTATTTTCTTTAGAGAGCTCACTTAAATTTCTTAAAAATGGTCTCATAAAAGAATAAGTGTGTTTATAGGGCGGACGGAGAAGTTTTACTCTGGAAGGACCAACATTTAATATATATATATATATATATTTACTATTTTTAATTTTTAAAACCTTAAATCAAAAGTATGTTATTAGGTTAACTTATAGTAAATTAAAGTAAAATAACAATTCTAAGCATGAATAACCTAACTATTAACTAATACTACTAACTTAACTCGTTAATGTTACATGGACTGGGTATGTCAGATATGGCAAAAAACATGTTAACATGTGAGATATTTTCTCTTAGTAAATTTCATTAACAAATATTGCAATATAGACGCAAGTGTATAAAGAATTTAGCAAGTTCAGGTCAAGACCATAGTCAACAAAACAAAGCATGCATGTAAACAAAATCAGTAACTGAAATAACGAAGAAAGAAACGAAGATGTACCCGAAACTATAGCTTTCAACAGTGACCAAAATAAAGATGCACAGATACAAAAATGCCAAGAAAAATGATCACAGCTGAGTCACCAGGCCTTGCTTGAAGTCCTGGCTGCTCTTGAAGAGAATATTGCCCCCTACCTGCTGCGTTTGGGATGCGTGCAATATCTCCACCATGATAAAACAACTCGGAGTTTATGTTAACAGCAGCAACAAAACCTCCACCTCGACCAGCACCTCAGTCGCCGGAAAACCAACCTACAGCACTTCGAACTTGTGTGTTTGTGGGAGAGAAAATGCAGAGAGGGAGAAGAGAAGAGAATGTTGTGTGGTGTAGAAAATACATTCACTCAAGCCTCTATTTATAGGAGAGGAAAAATGAAACTGTTCCACACTTTACTATCTGAATTAAACTGCACCATTAATTTAAAAAATCAAAACTGATCAGATTTTGAATTTAAATTATTTGTAACAGTTTTTTTCACTTAACACCCACATTATTATTAGATATAATTTTAATTCATCAGTTTCAGATCAGATTACTTGTCCAGGTTCAATGTATTTAGACTAATCCCACTAACAAAGTGACTTAGCCCAATTTAGTATCAAACCCAGCCCAACAATTTATTATTATAATAATAATCCAGTCACCGATAAATAAATTCGAATTAAAATTAATTCTCAAATAAATAAAATCCTCGCCCAGGTCGCCACGCGTACGCGAGACGCCGAGATATTCGCCCAAATCGCCCTTCGACCCGACCCGGTCCGGTGCAGTGCTTGGCGTGGCGGGGCGGGGCGGCGGCGCGCGCGTGTGTGCGTGAAGCACACAACAACACAATGGACCATCACATACCTTAGTAGTTGTATACTACTCATGTGGGTAATCCCATATAAAGCACACGACCCCCTTTATTTATTTCAATGTGGGACAAACATTCTCAAAATTTCAAGCTTTTGCAAACTACTTTCAACTCTCAATTCATATGGATTTCATTAAGAAAATTCTTAAAACCATACATGAAAATTTAAGTTCAAATATCATTGAACAATTTCCAATCATTAGTTTTTAGGATTAATATCAAGAACATAATTAAATTAAGCTCTAAAATCCTAATTTTCTAACAATTCCCCACAAATCCATACAGAAATGCGATTAATTTTTCCATCATGACTTGTTTTCAGAGTCGGTACCCTTCCGGGTTTGAACCCTCCTAATTCCTCTTCTTCAATGACTATCGGATTCAGATGGAATGTTTCACCTTGAATCTTAATCCGTTTAGTATAACCATATTCCATAGACGACGACAAGTCAAAGGCTATGGTGCCAATCTACGGCTTTGAGACATTAATGGTCATGTCTCGATCCTGTTCGTCGAATGGTTCAAGGATTAACCCTATCCTCTAATTGCGACCACACAATTACATTCGCTTAGCTGGGCATCTCCAGAGATATACTGCCTCTATCTCGTCAAATGACTTGACCCCATTCAGTATTTTAACACTCTTGCTTTCCTAGCAGTGTCAGTACCTTCTAGGTTTACAGGGGATAGACTCAGATACTATAGTATCAACTCTGTAGCAAAGGTACTACCAATTCATCCTTACAGCTTGTAATTATCCATTGAATACACTTCGAGGGATCTCCTCTCATGTGTATTGGGTTCCCACTGTTGATGAATTATGATGGGTTGACAGTCCCATCCCCAACCTTGACTTAAGGACCACTACAGGTTCCAGTCCTTTAGTAAGAGGATCAGCTATATTATTCTGAGTTCCTATGAACTCTATAGCTACGATCCTATCAGTCACTAAACCCCTTATAGACTTGAGTCTAACTTGGATGTGTCTCTTAGTTTTAGCATTATGTTTTTTACTGCTAATCTTGTCGATAGTTGTTCGACTATCACAGTGAATAGCAATAGCAGGAAGCGGTCTGCTTACTACAGGTATTGCAGACATAAGTCCGTGTAACCATTCAGCCTCCGTCCCTGTGGCATCAAGTGCACATAACTCAGCCTCAAAAGTAGACCGAGTAACTATAGTCTGTCTGCTTGACTTCCAGGATATTGCTCCACCAGCCACGGTGAACACGTATCCAGTCACTCCATTGGAACCAGACTTCTTAGCTATCCAACTTGCATCACTGTACCCTTCAAGCACACCAGGAAATCTCCTGTAGTGTAAACTAAGGTACATTGTGCCTTTTAGATATCTAAGTACTCTATCAAGAGCATCCCAATGAGTTCTGTTTGGACAACTTGTATATCTTGCCAATTTAGACACAGAATATGAAATATCTGGTCTAGTACAGTTAGCAAGATACTGCAAGCTCCCAATAATCTGAGAATACCTTAGCTGAGACACAGGCACTCCTGAAGTATTCTTGACAAGGGCAAATTTCGAATCATAGGGTATACTAGCGATTCTACACTGTGAATAACCATATTTCTCAAGTATAGATTTCTCTATATAATGAGATTGAGTCAAGGTTATTCCTTCAGTGGAATAAATCAGTTTGATTCCAAGAATCACATTTGCCTCACCCATATCCTTCATTTCAAAATGCCTTTTCAAGAACTCTTTAGTCTCGTTAATAATCTCAATATTGGTTCCAAACAGTAAAATGTCATCCACATATAGGCACAAAATAACACACTCATTACCTTTAACTTTAGTGTAGACACACTTATCACTTTCATTAATCTTATAACTGAAAGGCAATACAGTTTCATCAAACTTTTTATGCCAATCTCTGGGAGCTTGTTTCAAGCCATAGATGGATTTGATCAACTTACATACTTTCCTTTCATTGCCTGATGCAACAAATCCTTCAGGCTGATCCATATAAATCTCTTCTTCAAGTTCACCATGAAGAAAAGCCGTCTTTACATCCATCTGATGGACGATAAGACCATGGACTGAAGCCAATGCTATAAGCAATCGGATTGTTACCATTCTTGCAACCGGAGAGTATGTATCAAAGTAATCAATTCCTTCCTTTTGCTTAAAACCCTTAGCTACAAGTCTAGCTTTGTACTTGTCTATTGAGCCGTCAGGGTTCAACTTCCTTTTAAAGACCCATTTGTACCCAATAGTAGAACACCCAGGAGGGAGATCAACCAACTCCCATGTTTCATTAGAAACAATAGAGTCAATTTCACTCCTCACAGCGCCCTTCCAGTGCTTTAACTCAGAAGAGTCCATAGCTTGTCGGAAAGTTAAAGGTTCGACCTCGATATTGTAAGTGATGAAATCACCTCCAAAATCCTTGACTACCTTTGCACGCTTACTTCTCCTTGGTTCCTCTAGTTCCTTAGGAATAGAGCTACTACTAGGTTCCGTTCCCACATTTGTCATCTTTTCCACATGATCAGGAATAGAACTTGATGTGTGAGTAGGATCTTCCTCAGAAGTCGTTTCAGGTATTCCAGTCTTCATAGGGTAGACATCCTCAAAAAATGTCGCATCTCAAAATTCAACTATCGTGTTTGCCACTATACCATCTATGTCAGATTTTAACACTAAAAATCTCATAGCTGTAGTGGTTTCAAGATAGCCCAGAAAGATACAGTCAACAGTCTTTGGACCTAGCTTCTTTCTCTTGTGTTCAGGAACAAGCACCTTAGCAAGACACCCCCACACACGAAGATACTTAAGACTAGTCATCCTGCCTTTCCATAACTCTAAGGGTGTTTTATCCATGTGTTTCGGAGGGACTCTCTTCAAAATATGGCAAGCCGTATTTAGAGCCTCCCCCCACATGTATTTAGGCAACCCAGAGTTAATAAGCATACTATTAATCATATCTTTAAATGTTCTGTTCTTTCGCTCAGCAACCCCATTAGACTCAGGTGTGTATGGTGGAGTAACTTCATAAACTATACCATTGTTTGCACAAAATTCATTAAAAGTATTACTCGTATACTCACCACCTCTATCAGATCTCAACCTTTTAAGTAACTTACTAGTTTGTTTTTCTACTTCAGTTTTATATATAATGAATTTACTAAGTGCTTCATCCTTATGTCTAAGTAAATAAACATAACAGTATCTACTACTATCATCTATAAAAGTAATGAAGTATCTAAACTGGTCCTTGGTCAACACACCACCAAATTCACAAATATCAGTGTGTACTAAATCTAACAAGTCTGAATCCCTAACAACGTTATGAAAAGGTTTCCTTATTTATTTAGCAGACACACATACTTGACATTTAGAATTCTTTTCTATGATATGTTTTGGTATCAACTCTAAGTTTATCATGTTCTTAAGAGCACCAAAGTTTAAATGACCTAGTCTAGCATGCCATATATTCGAGGATTCAATACAGTTAACAGAAGGAATAATATTATTATTCAAATTTCCCAAAACGGGATCCGTATTAATAACAAATAAACCATTTGACAAGTAACCCTTGCCAAAGAATGTACCAGTATGAATAAGAACTACTTTATTACATTTGAACGAAATTTCAAAACCACTAGAAACTAAACAGCTTCCACTTATTATATTTCTACGCATGTCGGGAACATGATGCACTCTCGTCAGAGATAGAATACGTCCTGAAGGGAACTTCAGATCCACGTTTCCAACTCCATGTACTTGAGTAGCACTAGCGTTCCCCATCTTCACAGTCAGGCTATGACTCTGTTGATAAGATACAAATAAACTAATATCAGCACAAATATGTACATTAGCTCCAGTATCTATCAACCATTCATTTGACAGATAGGTAGAAAATATCACAGGGTTGTAGGATACATACCGGTCAACATCGGTTTCAGAAGCCGTAGCCTCACCAACGACCATGTTCACTACAGGCCCACTTGCGGTTCCAAGCACAATATTTGCTTGTGCTACCTCGGTTTTCTTCGCTTTCTTCGTAGGGCAGTCCTTACTCCAGTGCCCAACCTGCCCATAAGACCAGCATGGTTTGTTTGCCTTGGGTTTCTTGGCCTTGTCCTTGTCACTCTTAGGTTTATTACTATTAGCTTTCTTAGCAAAAGCCTTCCTCTTCTATCCTACAGTTGCTATGTTTACCTTCGAGGTACCATGTTCAGTTGGCATCACATGTCCCTGTTTGGACTTGTGTTGTTCTTGCACTGAGATGTCCAGCATAAGGTTGGTCCAGGTGATCTCTCCTTTCTGTCTTTTCATGGAGAGAGAGAACTCTTCCCAAGAATTCGGGAGCTTTTCAATCACACTCATCACCTTGAACTTCTCCGGGAGATTCATTCCAGACTCCTTCAAAGCATGCACTATCATCTCGAACTCATGCACCTGCTCAGTCATGGACTTATTGTCCACCAGCTTGAACTCGAGGAACCTTGCCATAGAATACTTTTCTAGACCTTGTGAGTCAGTATTATGTGTCTGGTCCAGCTTCTCCCATAAGAGTTTTGCAGAGTAGGCATCAGAAGAATAGACATCAAACAAAGTGTTTGTTAGTGCTGCCAGAATGGCCGCCCTAGCCACTCCATCCTTCTCAACCCACTTCGCAAAAGCCTTAACTGTGTCAGCCTTCTCTTGATCCACTACTGGTTTCTCATATTCCACAACTGGCCACAGATCCTTTATAGTCAGCCACAACTTCATCCTTTTCTGCCAGCGAGAAAAACCAATGCCACCGTTGAATTTCTCCGGTAAACCGGTTAGTTCAACAGCTTGTGGGAAACTATAGGTGGTCCAATCAATGGCTTCAGCAGTTGCACCCGAACCGCTACCACCACTAACGATAACCTCACTTTCGTTAACCATTATGCTAAATTCTAAATAAATAATATTCTCTTCAAGAATGTTGTAAATTTCATTAACAAATATTGCAACACAGAGGTAAGTGTATAAAGAATTTAGCAAGTTCAGGCCAAGACCACAGTCAACAAAACAAAACATGCATGTAAACAAAATCAGTAACTAAAATAACGAAGAGAGAAATGAAGATGTACCCGAAATCATAGCTTTCAACAGTGACCGAAATAAAGATGCACAGATACAAAAATGCCAAGAAAAATGATCACAGCTGAGTCACCAGGCCTTGCTCGAAGTCCTGGCTGCTCTTGAAGAGAATATTGCCCCCTACCTGCTGTGTTTGGGATGCGTGCAATATCTCCACCAGGATAAAACAGCTCGGAGTTTATGTTAACAGCAGCAACAAAACCTCCACCTCGACCAGCACCTCAGTCGCCGGAAAACCAACCTACAGCACTTCGAACTTGTGTGTTTGTGGGAGAGAAAATGCAGAGAGGGAGAAGAGAAGAGAATGTTGTGTGGTGTAGAAAATACATTCACTCAAGCCTCTATTTATAGGAGAGGAAAAATGAAACTGTTCCACACTTTACTGTCTGAATTAAACTGCACCATTAATTAAAAAAATCAAAACTGATCAGATTTTGAATTTAAATTATTTGTAACAGTTTTTTTCACTTAACACCCACATTATTATCAGATATAATTTTAATTCATCAGTTTCAGATCAGATTACTTGTCCAGGTTCAATGTATTTAGACTAATCCCACTAACAAAGTGACTTAGCCCAATTTAGTATCAAACACAGCCTAACAATTTATTATTATAATAATAATCCAGTCACCGATAAATAAATTCGAATTAAAATTAATTCTCAAATAAATAAAATCCTCGCCCAGGTCGCCACGCGTACGCGAGACGCCGAGACATTCGCCCAAATCGCCCTTCGACCCGACCCGGTCCGGTGCGGTGCTTGGCGGGGCGGGGCGGGGCGGCGGCGCGCGCGTGTGTGTGCGCGTGAAGCACACAACAACACAATGGACCATCAAATACCTTAGTAGTTGTATACTACTCATGTGGGTAATCCCATATAAATCACACGACCCCCTTTATTTATTTCAATGTGGGACAAACATTCTCAAAATTTCAAGCTTTTGCAAGCTACTTTCAACTCTCAATTCATATGGATTTCATTAAGAAAATTCTTAAAACCATACATGAAAATTTAAGTTCAAATATCATTGAACAATTTCCAATCATTAGTTTTTAGGATTAATATCAAGAACATAATTAAATTAAGCTCTAAAATCCTAATTTTCTAACAATCCCCCACAAATCCATACATAAATGCGATTAATTTTTTGATCATGACTTGTTTTTCAGAGTCGGTACCCTTCCGGGTTTCAACCCTCCTAATTCCTCTACTTCAATGGCTATCAGATTCAGATGGAATGTTTCACCTTGAATCTTAATCCGTTTAGTATAACCATATTCCATAGACGATGACAAGTCAAAGGCTATGGTGCCAATCTACGGCTTTGTGACATTAATGGTCATGTCTCGATCCTGTTCGTCGAATGCTTCAAGGATTAACCCTATCCTCTAATTGCGACCACACAATTACATTCACTTAGCTGGGCATCTCCAGAGATATACTGCCTCTATCTCGTTAAATGACTTGACCCCATTCAGAGTTTTAACACTCTTGCTTTCCTAGCAGTGTCAGTACCTTCTAGGTTTACAGGGGATATACTCAGATACTATAGTATCAACTCTGTAGCAAAGGTACTACCAATTCATCCTTACAGCTTGTTATTACCCATTGAATACACTTCGAGGGATCTTCTCTCATGTGTATTGGGTTCCCACTGTTGATGAATTATGATGGGTTGACAGTCCCATCCCCAACCTTGACTTAAGGACCACCGCAAGTTCCAGTCCTTTAGTAAGAGGATCAGCTATATTATTCTGAGTTCCTATGAACTCTATAGCTATGATCCTATCAGTCACTAAACCCCTTATAGACTTGAGTCTAACTTGGATGTGTCTCTTAGTTTTAGCATTATGCTTTTTACTGCTAATCTTGTCGATAGTTGTTCGACTATCACAGTGAATAGCAATAGCAGGAAGCGGTCTGCTTACTACAGGTATCGCAGACATAAGTCCGTGTAACCATTCAGCCTCCGTCCCTGTGGCATCAAGTGCACACAACTCAGCCTCAAAAGTAGACTGAGTAACTATAGTTTGTCTGCTTGACTTCCAGGATATTACTCCACCAGCCAATTTTTTGTTGTTAATATATAAGAGAAAAACAAAATTTTCAAATTAGACAAATAACATGAATTACTTAATGTGGTTTAATTTTATGAAAAAATGTATAGATTCCAAATTGTGGCCAAATTGAAATACAATTGACACATCTCCTATTATTTTATCAGGCACCAAAAAGTTTTAGTTTTTATTTTTAGAGTTAATTGCAGTTTGCAATCCCTATCTTTCATCTAAATTCAAAACAGTATAAATACTTTGTAAAATATAATTTGCAACCCCTAACTTTCAAAATCAAATACAACATGCATCCCCTTCACAATTTTAAGTAATAAATTGGAATTGAGCTGTTTAATATTAATAATTAAAATTTTAAATCAATAAAAATATTGATTTTAATGCATTTTTACATGAAAAAAATATAGTTAGTTTCTATTAGTAATACTCTAAATTAATCATAATGCTAAAATACTTAAAATATATTTATCAAGAAAAATTTATGTTTATAGCTATATTCATAAAATTTCTAAATATATCTATATTTTAACTATTTAAAAATTATATTGAGTAAAATATACAATAATTGACATTAATATTATATTGGGTAAAATATAAAATAATTGACATTAATATTATATTAAGTAAAATATAAAATAAATGACATTAATATTATAATGTTTTAAATTATAAAAATAATATTAAAGACCTCAATTCCAATTTTATAACTGAAAATTATGAAGGGGATGCATGTTGTATTTGATTTTGAAAGTTAGGGGTTGCAAACTGTGTTTTAGAAAGTAGGTATACTGTTTTGAATTTAAATAAAAGATAAGGGTTGTAAACTGCAATTAACTCTTATTTTTACTACAACTACAGAGTAACTATCACTTGAATAAAAAACGGAGGTATTATTGTTATTCACCGGGTCCATTTTGTTACTTCCTCCTCTATATGCACCCTTACATCATTGATTTTTTTTCCATATATGGTATTACATATGATACTTCTGTGTATATCTTTAATTTTGTTGAACATTAGTGATGAGTGATTAAGTAATTGTTCGAATCTGATTTCATTCATCCATGCATGTTCTTCATATCATAAAATCAAATAACTATTAAGTAAACATATAATGATTTAACATTTATAGATGAAATGAATTATATTTAAAACTTGGGGATTGAGTTTGAGTTGATAAAATATTTTATATCAATTGTTACAATCATGCATTTGAGCAATCCATACTGTAGCGACTGTGATTTTCGCGACGTGATTAAGTGAATAAAGTATAATTCAGTATTGTAATTATAAATTATGTGCAAAATGAATTTTGTTGGTTAATTGTCTTTATTGTATATTAGTAACTGGGAATGTAAAATGACCTTTCCAGTTTGATGAGTCAGCTACGCATGCTAGCAATTTTTTTATATTAATTTTTACGATTTGCACCAAATGAATATTTTTACCATTTGAATATTTTATTTTTCACTGAAATATAATGGTGTCGAGTTTAGGTAAAACTCTGTCAAATAATATTTCCATGAATAGTTTAGACAATACAAAAATTAAATAATGTGATTTAATTTAATGAAAAAAAGATATGCATACAATACAACACTCACATTCATTCTTAGATGACATCACATATTCTGCATCTAAAAAAGTATGTACAGCGGCAAGTTATTAAAGATTTTCTAAACTTATGTACTGTATTGATATAAGGCATAATTATAGAAATTTTTGATTTTAATTAAAATACGTTAATAGAGCATTTATATTTCCATTCAATTTATAAGGAAAAGTAAAATATGAATTTAACATTTAAAATTAGGTTTTCAGGATGGACAAAATAGTTGAATAATACACAAACATATTCCAAAAACAAAAAGAAAAAGCAAATCAGCATAGCTCAATTACAACTCATACACTCTCAATTTGAAACAGACAAAACTCACTTAAAATTCACAATTCACACACTCTCTCTTTCAATTTGAAGCTGATTCAAGTAATTTATACTTAGAGCTTGAAGTGTTGCATTCAGTACAATAACTAATCCATACCATTTCATCGGGGGTACTCACTCCGAAAGAAGTAAGTTGTTCAATTATGTTTTACGTATTCTCATTGTTAGAATAAGAATTTGATATTCGATTGATCGTTGAATGTAAATTGATGCAGAATGGATATAAAAGAAGTTCAGATATGTTTTGTTTGTACAAATATGGGTGATTTTTACAGAAAGGGGGAATTGGTATGTATTAGAATGTAGCTCTGTACTTTGTTAAAGTTCAATTGCTCATTATGTGATAATTGTAATTGTTATATATTAGAGTATCTGTTTTGCTTACTTTGTTCAAATTATGCAGTTTCTGGCATTGCCATTTTATGTAAACTATGGGAGTCACCTCCCTGGTGAGGTTAAGTTGTTAGGACCCTTGAATATTGTTTGGAAGGAAAAATATCCGAGAAACTCTAAGAGCATCGAAAATCTGTCTGATATGATGAATTTCTACTTAATGAAGCCCTACCATATGGTTCTACTGGAATATGAAGGAGGAGCGCAATTCAAATTTCAAGTATATAATCCGTATGCGGTGGAAATGAAATATACAGAAGTGGCATGGGATTTTGACTTGACCTGGACTGATACTAAACTAGAAAGACTGAGTACCACTTTTTGTTGTAATGCTACAACTAATTTCTGCACTGTTCAGCACATATTTATTGAAGGCAAACATTTGTTGGGCACATCATTCACAGAGGTAACAAATAGACGTCCATATTTCAATATTTATTTTAAAACATTGTCATTTTTTTAATGTGTTTTCTCTAATAGTTTTGTTCCTTCTAGGTTATCAATTCAGATACTTGCGACAAATTGGGGTTATGTGAAAAGTCTCCAGTCATTACATTTTGTTTTGAGGATCAAGAATGGCCTATACATGTAAAATGGGTTACTGACACAGTCCTTTTTACTAATAAGTGGAATTGGTTCATTCGAGATACACAAATTAAAATTGGTGATACCATTGCTCTCTACCATACTGATGAAGCACTGAAGTTTAAAATATGTGTTTTTGATGAATCCGTCATTCCAAAAGATGGAACTTATGGAGGTATCTTGTCATTAACAGCTTCTATTTAAAAACCTAAAATTTTGAAATTGTTTCCCATGTTGCATGTTAACAGGTGAGGCAGATGATGTTCAGCGTTATGCCAAATTTTTCAAAGTTATTACAGATCATACGTTACAGTTCGGGGAACTGGTATGTTTGTACTTTGTTCTTGTTTTATAAGGAGTCAATCACTAAAATGAGTTCTTGCAGTAATTGATAATCTTACTATGCAGGAAGTACCACATGTGTTTTACTGTCTTCATGGTACAAAACTTGCCAATAACTTAAAGATTTTTCTCGGTGGTGGGATGAGTGCAAAATTTAAATTCTGTTTTACGGAGAAGAAGATTTATGGGATGAATCAGTTTTTACGAAAGTATGTTGTACGTGAGGGTTATATTATGTTTTTAAAATATTGCGGTAATTCAGACTTCTAGATTTCTGTTTATGATACAGCATGCGTGAATCACCTTCATCATTGTTGTGGAACATACCGCTTTGAAGATTTTATGTTTCCTTTATGTTCTGAAGAAGTAATTGAGATTGATGATAGTTTCGATGTAAAATCTTAAGCACTTACTATTTTCTCTGTATGATACCAAAAACATAAGAATGGTTTATGCGTTTGTGTCATAGTACATTTCGTCATAAACGTCTTTTTGTGTTTCATATTTGAACCTGTTTACATTTGGTCATAAATTTTTATATTTGTGAGTATTTTGATGATGAATTGGGAATTGTATGTTGGTTGTCAAAGACTCACTCACAGAGAACTGTTTATGATGAGAGTTATGGAGACTTGCAGTTACCAAAGTTTTAGGTAACTAACTTGCAGTTAATTAACTGCACATTATAGAACAGGAAGTTATCAAAGTTTGATGCTTATATAAGGGAAAGGTACATGACCTCACACATACAATCACATTAACACAAACACCATCTCTTACACCTTTTCTTATATAGCGTGAAAAATGACTTCACGCAGTGCAAAGAGGAAGCGATGGCCAGGGATTAAAAATGTGGCAATGGAGGAGTTGAACCAATTGGTTGTCACTTGCGCAGATTTCAACACTGATATGGAAGATGCAAATGTTTTCTTCGCAGAGTTGTATGCATCCATGGAAAGCTTCAATCTGATTTGTTTGCTCATTCGGTTGGCCTCCAGGAACAGTTAAAGTATTCTTTACATGTCCGTTTCTTTTCATGTCTTACCAATTTATGGACGTTTGCTTCATAATTTTATCTCTATCATTTACAGCATTATTAAAGATATTTTGCAGAATGGATCAAGGAAAACACGTGGAGAATCATCCCAAAGCAGTGACGAAATTCCACCATCTTATATGGGAAATCCACTCAGATTCCTAGGTGATACGTCCACCTCCCTACGTGGTCATGAGACAACCTTGAAACTAAACGCTGCAGAGATGGTGAATGGCTTTCAAAAGTTTGGCGATGGGTGGAAGGAGCATCTTGCTAATTTGAATGGCCAGGCTGGTCAGTTGATTGAAGCAATTGGTAGAATTCGCATATTAGTGGATGATTATGGTCACAATATATGATTCATATTCCAGTGTATTATTAGAAGAATGTTAGTATGTTAATGTTTAATCAACGTTACTATAAATTAGTGACAATATTATTCTGCAGAAAGTGTTTGTAAGATTATTGGATCAAAGTGAACATTGTTGTTATCTATATATTAAATTGTAACATTATCTTCCAATCTACATGGAAAAGAGTATCATTTATTTTGTATGTTATTCCCATTTGTAATAGCAACATCTAAAATTATATTCACATGTCATAAGTAAACATTGATTTCGGCAATGATATATAACAAATGATTAGATGAGTCAAACATTCATATGAGTCTATATTAAAATTTATTCCAATTCATAAGAGAAAGTTTGGATAAATACTAAAATCTCAAAACAATCATCTTTAAGATGACAAAAACTCACATGTAATACAAAATATCAGACATTCCAGAACACAATCTGGCTAAATCTTATTATGAATAAATTGATTGCAAATGTGTAGGGAAGACTTCACGCCAAAAGTAGTTTATTTAGACTGCTCCACCAAGTATGCTGTAGACACAATAGTACACAACATGTTTATTAGAGTTTATACAATTCAATCATGTTTATATCTCTCCCAGTACTAAAAATTTACATTACCCAAAAAGTGTTTATACCTTTGCCTCAACACCTCAACAGCCGGATGATTAATATTGAAATAAATCTGTGAACATGATGAACTTCTTATCTGCAGTGAACCTATTAGAAGCAATTTACCAATAAGAGTTAAATTTTACCATGAAAAACAATTATAGTTTCTAGTAAAGATATGTAGATTGACAGTAAATGGAACCATTATGGATTAGTGGCCTCATTGTTGTCAAGATCACTATTGGAGGATACACGACATTTCCTTCTAGCGCCATTGCTACATCATCAGTAAATTGATCCCAAGCACAAATCTGAACCACGTTGCTGATATGGAAACAAAGATAGACAATCATATTGGCATTGGAAAACACTGATCGAAACTACATTTATTGGGAAAGCATGGTCTTACCTGCCATCAAATAACTCAAAACGAAAAAACTTTTCTCACCAAACCGTGTATAAGCTTGCTTTACTGGTTCAATATTTTGAGCCATGCCAACAATATCTATGCAATGCCATCTAATTATAATTTGTAAATGATCATTTTAAATAAAAACAATTATGTGATAAGATACAGAAATACCTATAGCATGTACAGGGACCTCATGTTCAGAAAGTGACATTGCAAGTTTAGAAATCTTAGGAATAGTCTTAAGCTCAAACTTGTGCCTTAGAATGGTATTTATTTCAAAAGGAACAGGATGGACAATGGTATCATGTGCGAAAACAATAATCTTATCAGAAGATACAGGTCTCAAAAGTCCTGCAGGCTCCATTACTATAAAGTTGTGAATATCATATGCATTTCCTTCAAGTATAATATTGCTAACATCATGCCAAATCACACGATTCACAAATGCAAAGACATGATAATCCTGCATAACATTGGCTAATTAAAAAACTCTTATATATAAACATTGATCATATACTACTACTTTATAAACTGAACGACATTACCTAAGAATCAAGCAAAATTAGATTAACACCTCAGAATTGCTGACTGGCAGAAAATGAAGGCCACATCCGAGTAATACGTACACGAACCCTCCAATCAGTCCTAGTGCTATCAACTGATGCAAGATTATTTTCCATGCCGGCCATGACAAAGATGAACAACAACCAAATGATTATTAAAAGGATAAACAATTTAAACACTCATAGAACATATGTTAACCATATATGTAGAAGGATTACTATGTCAACCATGGATTTAGGTACACGATTGATGTTAATCCAGTTAGCATAATCTTTACATATGAGTTTGTTAGGATTTGGATTCTGCATAAGTAATCCAATATTCTGAAAATAATTATAATAACTTCACATGGTATAATAATGTCTACGACCTTCAAATTAGAATAAATCGTCTAGTACAATATTTTCGGTAGTGATTTCTTCCTAAACATCTATTGCAACAGTTAAAAGCTTAACAGGAACGGAAATTAAGACAAAATATGATGAATATTTTACTTTTAATTCTACTTAGATTTTGTAATTCGTCAATTTGATGTTACCATTTTTTAAAGTTAAAATACCAAAAGTAGAAGGCAATCAGACATGATTAAGTCTGTTTTATTATGCATCTCGTGTCTCATGATTTTCTTTCAATATTATATAAAACCATTTACTAAGTTTATACAGTTAAACGTTGAGAAAATATTAAGCATCAAATGTTACAATTAGGGATTTGAGCAATCCATTTAAATAGTTAAACACAGAACAAACATGTTGTGTTAGATAATCATGCGAACAATGAAGAGTCGGTTGATTTGAATATAGAAGATGCAGTACAAAATGCTGAAAATGAACAGGATGATAATAAGGCTAGGGAACTCCAACAATAAGCAGAAATCAGCAAGGGCATACATTCAAACCATCTACAAATCCAACATAAAGTTTTAAACATAAACAATGACTTGTCTCTAAAACTTATTTAGATTTCCTTAACGAAAATTCTGATTGAAATAAAAAGTTTTCTTTCATGCGACATCCGTGCAATGCATTCTCTTTCCAAATATCAAAAACCACCTTCGACTCTCTCCTCCTGCAAAGGAAACAATAAGAAATATGTTACAATATTTAATTTCATATATCTAGTCACTTGTGTTCAATCTTATGGGACATTACTTCTGTAACAAATGCTATATTTACCTTATTTAATTCATCAATCACTATCGGCACCATCATATCCCATGATAACTTTGGCACTTGACAGAACAATAATGACTGGTGTCTCTTCACCATCTTCATACAGTGAAGTCATACTTTCAGTCAATGCACCCCATATATCCACTTTAAAAGAAACACTTGTAACAAAACACATAGAAACGAACAAAATTTAAATTTAAGCAGATACATTAGTTCAATAGATTTCTACACGTGTAACTTAATTCTTACTCTGGTCCTTGAGTAACATTGAATCGTATAAGAGTCTGAGCTCCAAAAATTATCTCAATGTTTACCCTTGGCTGGAGATCAACAACAACTCCTATGATATCTGATAAAGAACAATGTCATATACTTAAAACAAATGCACTTTTTACATTGTTGTGTTAGTATAAAGCATATGAAATTTATTGATACCTATGGCGAATGTCCAATCGAGAGCATAAGATTCAGGATTTATAGCCAACTAAGGTAAACTGAAAAATTCAAAATTGTGCCTCTCTATGAAAATCCGGTCTAGGTCGCTTGGATACATAATTTGGACTGTGGTTAAAGGTGTGAAAACAATTTTTAGCGCAGAACGAACAGGCCTCAAAATACCAGATGCGTGGGTAGTAATGAAATTTGTTATTTCATACATCTGACCCTCAACAATAGTGTTGTCAAGAGAGTTCCATATATCAGCTCTCACAAAAGCCTGCATATGATCATTCTTACAAACAGGAAAACATGTAGGTTACAATAGTATACTCGCATCTATAAACGTGACAACGTAAAACAATCTATTTTAAACATCACTTACCCGAGGGTCCAAAAGAATCAAATTACATCCAACAAAGACTCCTTCTCTATTATTAGTATTCCACAATCTTGTGACTCGAACTCTTATCCTCAAGTTTCGGCTGTAAATGTCCAGTGAAGAAAGCAAATGAACTATAACTGGAGCTGAAAGAATTGAATTTTAAAATATATATTAAAAGAGAACATAATAGTAAACTCCAGAATTCATAATCGTTCACCATGTAATACAAATTGTATGCAGAATATGTAATATTCGGGATATAACGTGTAATTATTTTTACTATTAAATAATTAATATGTGTGTTCATTATCTATTCTGTGAGTTAATTGTTAAGTGATATATGTACTTGAATATTCAAAAATAATATTAATTGAGTATTTTAATTTTTATATGTCCAAAATAAAATATAGATAATTGTCATATTTTCCTAATTATTTTTATGTTGATTTATAGATTTATAAGAATCATATGAAATTTTTAAAATCTTTTTCCGGGTAATTAAAATTTATTTTATAAAAACGGGAACCAACCGACGTCAATCGTTTTTATGTTTTTGGAACCCGAAACTCTTCCGAGAACTCCTTCCTAACCTAATTGTAATATTCCGAGCATTTTCCATGTTTCGACTTTTTCGATCCGGCGTACGGTTTGTCCTGCGCGGGTCCCGGCACAACATTTTCGATACAATATTCGTTTCGGTAAATTAATAAAATCCGTATTTTCGATAAACGGGAGCTTTTTATTAAACTATCCCAATTATCACTTCGTAGTACGTGTAACTGGGTGCTGAGACCAAGACCGCAGTACAAGTTGTACTGATTTGGATAATTATCCCGAAAACCGATACCGTTTGGATCAGTTTTTATAAATAAACGTACCATTTTATATCCGGAATGATCCAACGGGATACTAATTTTCCGTAATTATAAATAGCCTTTTTCCGTATTTTATTT
This sequence comes from Apium graveolens, assembly GCF_009905375.1. NCBI lineage: Eukaryota > Viridiplantae > Streptophyta > Magnoliopsida > Apiales > Apiaceae > Apium > Apium graveolens. The sequence goes on from NC_133651.1 coordinate 57,445,354, forward strand.
CGTATCAAAATCATTTGCAGACAGATAAATATATAATTTTACAGAGAAAAATCATATATTCATAAACCTTTCTGAGAATCAAACCACAAATTCAAGGCGTTAGTGAAATCCGTTTGAAAAGTTGGAGTAACCGATTTGAAGGTCTCAAGGAGTACTATCAGATTCTAAGCTTTGTTTCACTGCAGAATCAAAGGTTGAATTTCTAAAAATTTATTTATTTTCGAATTTATTTTATTAAAAATATGAATTTTTGTTCGGATGATTGTTTGTATGATTTGATGATTGCATGTTGTAGAGCTTGTTTTCCTGATGATTTTCATATGTCATACGTCTGATTTGGAGTTCAATAACATGTTCAAATTTGAGTTTGATTTTCGAATTTTAAAATTAGGGTTTATAACCCGTATGAATGTTCTTAATTGAAATTTGGGGGTTTCTTATTCTGTGATAGATTGATGTTGTGATATAGTGGGTTGTGTTCTCTGTGAAATTAGCAATCCAGTCGTATAAGTTTCATGAACCAACGAGGTCTGTAGAGAAGGGAGTTGTGTTTTGAAGTTTTCCGATGTTCGCCGGAAACTGGAAAATTTCACGGCCAAATTCCGGCCAACTCAGGGATTGTTAGGTTGTTTTGATTGCATGGTTGTGTTCCTGGTGTTATGTAGATGTGATCTGGAGGTGTTGGTGGGGTGAGGACGCCGGGAACGTGTTCTCCGGCCACCTCTGTGTTTTCCGGCGATCCCCTGTAAAAATTGCAGTTTGGTCCCTGAAGTTTTGGGGACGATGCAGTTTGGTCCCTGTAATTTCCAGACTTTGCAAAAATAGGATTCCTGTTTTAAAAATGTTTAAAAATTATATTTCCCATTTATTTTTATTATAAAAATTCGTTTTTAATTTCTGAAAATTCTAAAAATTATTATTTTAATTCCAAAAATTATTTTTAATTCACAAATAAATCTAAATTAATTAGTTAATTAATTTCAGTTAATTTTAATTGATTAATTAGTCAATTAATTCGAAAATTAATTGATTAATTGATTTAATTAATTATTAATTGATTTTTAATTAATTATTTAATTAGATTTAAATATTTAAAAATGATTTAAAAATTTAGAAAAATAGTTTCGAGCCTTAAAATATTATTCTAAATTATTTTCAAGACTCGATAATTATTCTAAAATTGTTTCGGAGCCAGAATTGGCCAACCGAACCCTGTTTATTAACCCGAAATTGATCCAGCGACTCGTTTTAATTCCGAAAAATGTTTTAAAAATCACTTTAAATACCAGAAAGCCTATTTATGACCCGAGACTTCTTTATAAATGATATACCATTGATTACGTGATGTATTATGTGTTATACGTGACTTGTTGTTTGACTATCGGTCTATATATTCGATATTTACTTGGTTATTGCATAGATTTCAATCCGTTAATCGGATTTGGGTAAAACGAAAGGTAGATAGAAGTGTGTGTTGAATAGAATCTTGTGAGTTGATGATTGATAGATGCTTATGATATGTGAGCAGAAAAGGCAAGACGTAGGAAAGGAAAACAGATAGTTGAAGAGTAAGACGGTTGTGATTGGAAGTGAGTGCAGAGTAGTAAGCTAATACCAGGCAAGTGTTCTGAACTTTCTCGAGATATTGTAATTCTTGATAGTCTTGTTGACATTACAAGTGCTTTGAAGCACGGAAACCTAAACCCTGATTTCAATTATTGTTCTTGAGCCATGAACCATATTCTTTCTAAGCCATTGATTATTGTAAACCCAAACTCGAACCTCAAGTATACAATACTATTCCATAAATACATGCAAACAAAATCCCAAACACGGAACTGAATTACTTGTACATTCAACCATTGTATCCTATGCTTTGAGAGCCCAAATCTTTGAAACCCTGAAATATTGATTCTTTTGTTATCCAATTCTTTCATTACCCAGCATTCAAGCTTTTAAACTACTTTATTGATCCTTACAAAGATTGAAACCCTTTCATTGTTAAACACTCATTGTTGTTAATGATTCTGGTTATTGTTTATTATTGCATATTCTGTTATTATGTTAGAATTGGATTGTTTTTATAAAATTATGGACCAGATTCGTGGTCAGACCATATAATGGTCAAGTTAGGCCAATGTGTGCCTTGGATCCAGTAGTTAGAGCAATGATGTGTGCCTTGCTCGGGGTTAGTGCGTGACTGATCAGCAGCCTAACCTTGGTTTTTAAATTAAAAGTATAATATCCAATTCTAAATCATAATCAAATGTTCACTTGATATCATAATCATAGTCACCTGATGATCATTATTCTCAGTTTTGTCATTGTGACTTGCTGAGCTAGTTAGCTCATTTGTGCGATGTTGTTTATATTCTTTCCAGTTAAAAAGGAACCAGTTGGTAGCGAGGATCCCCAGTCCAGCGCGAGAGCTAGGGGTTCAGGTTGAGGAAGCTGAGCTAGTAGGCTTCTTTTGGGATAATTTAAGTTTGTAAAAGTTTGTAATAATGTTTGATACTCAGTGTGAGTTTGAAATAGTTGGGATTTGAACGGTTTGTAATATATTAGTGTGTTGGCTTGTGTGCATACTTTAACCTGTTGCGGTCCGTGGTGGTTGATAAGTAGGGTCACTGCATATATTATTATTATCTTTATTATTGTTATAAGCAGATTATAATTAAGGTGTGTGTGTGGACCCCAAACTTCTGACCCGGGTTTGGAGGGCGCCACAGGTTTGGTATTAGAGCTACAGGTTATAAGTCACTAACACAAGCCTAGGTTAACGGGAATGGGTAGAGGGTTAGGATTAGAAGTAAGGCATAGGATGATAGAACGTTGAGAGGTTGAGTGTTTCAGTATATCAGATATTAGTATAGTTCGTGTTATGGTACGAGATTCTTATATTGCGATATGATTTCAGATAGCAATAATGGCCGACTCTTTTATTCCCGTATCCGCTGATCACTCAGAGCCTTCAGTTGGAGTGCCGTCTTCGGATCCACGTCCTGTTGTTCCACCAGCATTGGCTATTCTACCTCCACCTGTGTTGCAGCCCGTACCACTGCAGGCTATTCCACCTCCAGGCGTGAGGCCACCTGTCAGAGGACCCCCACCTGCTGATTCAGGTTTTACCGGTCATTCAGTCACAGGAGTACCTTTCCAGTTCTCTTCCTATCCTGTCCTATATCATCAGTTTGAGGCTTGCCTTATGGAGCAGTGATTCCTTCAGGGTCAGATTCAGGAGTTACTACATATTATGCGTACCAGAGAGATGGGGAGTGGTGAGAGGCGACTTAGAGAGAGGCTCCAGGCGTTTCGTAGGACAGCTGCAGTGAGGATTGCTAAGGCTACACATGAGGACATCACCCCTGATTTCTTAGTAGAATGGGCTAAATGGGTTCTAGAAGAGCTTGAGGAGATTGGAGGTCCAGACTTGTCATGAGCCAGAGATTCAGAGATGGAGATTCTGAGCAGTGTTGTTATGGTTATGTAGTATGTACAGTAGTGTGTAGTGTGTATCAGTAGACTTTTGAGTTGTATTTATAGACTAGCTATGCTGACTAGTGAGTAGGTTATTGTACCCTTTTTGCTTTTACTTCCGAAGCGTCTTTACGCTTGTACTACCCTAAAACTTTTGATCTATATATATCAGTACCTTTTTCCTTTCCAGCACTGTCATTTATTTTATTGCACCTGTTTTACCTTACCTTATTTATTGTACCAGTTATACCCTGTGATACCATGTGCCCTGTTTTCCATAACTGTTTATATTCTGTAAAGACGCATGCAATTTATTTAGTCACAACTGTTTTCAAAAAGAAATATTTCTATTTTACAAAACTATTCTTTTATGTAAAAGATTGATTCAAAAGCTAAATAAGTTGATTGATTCTTTACAGAAAATGCCTCCCAAAAGAAATACCCGCACCAACACCCGAAATGAAGAAACTAACAACAACAACAATCAAGATGATACAAACCCGAATGTGAACCCAGGACCTATGGACCCAGCAATAGCCCAGATTCTTCAAATCTTGGCCCAACAAACAGTTCACCTAGCATAACAACAACAAAGACAGACCAATCCCCAGGTAACCTTCAAGACTTTTCAGGCAATAAACCCACCAGAATTCAAGGGTTCCTTAGAGCCAATTGAAGCAAATGTTTGGTTAAAGGAAATAGAGAAGCCATTTGCCTTAGTGAAAGTAAAGGAAGAATAGAAGGTTGAGTTTGCAAGTTATTATCTGAAGAATGAAACCACCTATTGGTGGGAGATGGTGAAGACATTGGAAGGTACGGATGTTATTACTTGGGAAAGGTTCAAGGAATTGTTTCTAGAAAAGTATTTTCCTCAATTTGTTCAAGATCAGATGGAGCTAAAGTTTTTAGAGTTAAAACAAGGGAATATGTCGGTAACAGATTATGAGGGGAAGTTTGAGGAATTGTCAAGGTATGTGCCGTCGTATGTTGATACTGATAGAAAGAAAGCTAAGAGATTCCAGCAAGGCTTGAAGCCATGGATCAGAGGGAAGGTAGCTATTTTTGAATTGGATACTTATGTCGGGGTTGTACAGAAAGCTATGATCGCAGAGACAGAGAGTGAGATGTTCCAGAAAGATAAGGAAAGCAAGAAAAGGAAAGTTGAGGGAAGTGAGGGTCAGTCACAAACAGGGAAGTTTCCAAATTTTAAGAAGGGCAAGTTCCAGCCAGGGAGAAATTTTAATTTCAGGAGACAAAATGCAGGAGACGGAGGCCAAGGCAATCGTCCAGCTAATGTGAATCAGCCGAATCAGTTGAGATTAACTTTTTCAGATTGTCAAGTTTGTGGAAAGAAGCATGGAGGAGTTTGTAACAAGTTGAATGTGGTATGTTTTAAATGCAACCAGAAAGGGCACTATTCAAGGGAATGCCAAAATCAGCCAGCAAATAAGGATCAGCCTATCCGAAATCCAGCAGTGAAGGTTCCAGTCATTGGATTTACATGCTTTAAATGTGGGAAGCCAGGACATATGGCCAGGGATTGCAAGACACCAGCCCCAGTCAGTAATACATTGAGGATTATGGGATCTACCCCAACAATTAATGAGACTCCAAGGGCTAGAGTTTTTGACATGTCGGTGAAGGATGCGATCCAGGATAGGATGTCGTGGCAGGTACGCTTAATGTGAATTCTTTATGTGCCAAAGTGTTAATAGACTCGGGAGCAACTCGATCGTTTGTTTCACAAGATTTTGTTAGTAAATTAAATTGTCCAGTTGAGTGCTTAAATGAAATAATGACTGTGGAATTAGCAAATCAAAAACGTGTAACTGTGAATCAAGTTTGTGAGAATTGTGAGGTTGAGATTTCTGGTAGTAAGTTTTGTGTAGATTTGATACCATTTAAGTTAGGAGAATTTGATGTGATATTAGGGATGGATTGGTTATCTAAGCATGATGCTCAGATAGATTGTCGAAATAAGAAAGTAATGGTGAAAACGCCAGACGAAATAATAGTAACATTCAAGGGACAGAAGCAGGTAAAGAAGTTCTTAACGATGATTCAAGCCAAGAAGTTACTACGGCAAGGATGCGAGCATTTTGTAGCATACGTGATTGACAGAAGTCAGGAGCCAGTAAAACTTGAAGATATTCCAGTAGTGAATGAATTTCCAGACGTATTTCCCGACGAGTTACCAGGACTTCCTCCAAATAGAGAAATTGAATTTGCGATCGACTTAGAACCTGGAACAGAACCGGTGTCCAAAGCCCCGTACAGAATGGCGCCTGTTGAGATGAAAGAGCTAGCAAGGCAATTGCAAGAATTGTTAGAGAAAGGAGTAATTAGACCCAGCGTATCCCCGTGGGGAGCCCCGGTATTATTTGTCAAGAAGAAAGATGGAAGTATGAGACTGTGCATTGACTATAGGGAGCTCAACAAGCTGACAATCAAGAACAAGTATCCGTTACCCAGAATCGATGATCTGTTTGACCAATTGAAGGGAGTCAAGTATTTCTCTAAAATTGATTTAAGATCGGGATATCATCAACTAAAGATCAAGCCAGAAGATATACCAAAGACAGCTTTCAGAACAAGGTATGGGCATTATGAATTTCTAGTGATGTCTTTTGGATTGACCAACGCCCCAGCAGCGTTTATGGACCTGATGAATAGAATTTTCAAAGAGTATTTGGATAAGTTTGTTATTGTGTTTATAGATGATATTTTAATCTATTCCAAGATGAAAGAGGATCATGCGGAACATGTGAGAACGGCTTTGGAGATTTTAAGGAAGAAGATAGAACATAGTCAGTAACGAAGGAATCAAAGTGGACCCGGCAAAGATCGAAGCAATTACGAATTGGGAGAGACCGAGAACACCCACTGAGGTAAGAAGTTTCCTAGGATTGGCGGGATATTATCGTCGATTTGTTCAGAATTTCTCAAGGATTGCCACATCATTAACAAAGCTTACACGAAAGAATGAAAAGTTTATATGAAATGACAAGTGCGAAGAAAGTTTTCAAGAATTGAAGCAGAGATTAATCACGGCACCTGTTTTGTCACTTCCAGACGATCAAGGGAATTTCGTAATTTATAGCGATGCTTCTCATAAAGGACTAGGATGTGTTCTTATGCAGCACAACAAGGTGATTGCTTATGCGTCAAGACAATTGAAACCACATGAACAGAAATATCCTACTCATGACTTGGAGCTAGCAGCTATAGTTTTTGCTTTGAAGATTTGGAGACATTATTTGTATGGAGAAAAGTGTGAGATTTTCACGGATCACAAAAGTTTGAAATATATATTTACCCAGAAGGAACTTAATATGAGGCAAAGGAGATTGTTAGAATTGATTAAGGATTATGATTGCTCGATTAATTATCATCCCGGTAAGGCGAACGTTGTAGCAGATGCGTTAAGTCGGAAGGAAAGGTTAAATGTGTTATCTGTACCTGAAGAAATATATGAAGAATTTCAGAAATTAGAATTGGAGGTTAGAATTTGCAAGCCTGAGGAAGCAAAAGTGTACAGTATGATTTTCCACCCAGAGTTATTGGAGAAAATAAAGAAATGCCAGAAAGAGGTAATGGATCAAGATATAAATAGTTTGGTAGGTGAGGAATTATGCACGCAACAAGATGATCAAGGTATTCTTAGGTTTTCTTCAAGAGTTTGGATTCCACCAGTGACGGAGCTGAAAAATGAAATTTTACAAGAAGCACATAGTTCAAGATATTCCATCCATCCAGGGAGTACCAAAATGTACAGAGATTTAAAGAAGAATTATTGGTGGCCAAATATGAAGAGGGAAATTGCGGAATGGGTTAGCAAATGTTATACCTGTCAGAGAGTTAAAGCAGAGCATCAGAGACCAAGCGGATTGCTACAGCCATTGGAGATTCCAGAATGGAAGTGGGAATATATTACCATGGATTTCATAGTTGGATTACCAAGGACAAGGGCTAATCATGATGCCATTTGGGTTATAGTGGATAGACTTACCAAGTCAGCTCATTTTCTGCCTATAAATGAAAGATTTTCGCTCGACAAGTTAGTCCATATGTACCTAAAAGAAATTATAGTTCGTCATGAAGTTCCAGTGTCTATCGTATCTGATCGAGATCCAAGGTTTAATTCAAGATTTTGGAAGAGTTTTCAAGAATGTTTGGGAACAAAATTGAATATGAGTACGGCCTATCACCCACAGACGGACGACCAAAGTGAAAGAACAATTCAGACAATCGAAGACGTGCTACGTGTTTGTGCTATTGATTTTAAAGGAAGTTGGGACGAGCATTTACCCCTGGTAGAATTTGCTTATAACAACAGTTATCACGCCAGCATTGGGATGCCACCTTATGAAACCCTTTATGGACGCAAATGTAGATCTCCATTATATTGGGACGAAGTAGGAGAACGCAAAATACTCGGACCTGAATTGGTACAGCAGACAAAGGAAGTTGTTGAACTTATCCAGAAAAGATTAATAGCCGCACAAAATCATCAGAGGAGATATGCAGACCAGTCAAGGAAACACATGGAATTTGAAGAAGGAAGCTTGGTATTATTGAAAGTATCACCGTGGAAAGGACTAACGAGGTTTGGGAAGAAAGGGAAGCTAAGCCCAAGATATGTCGGACCTTTTGAGATCCTAAAAAGCGTTGGCAAAGTCGCTTACGAATTGGCGTTACCTCCGCACATGGAGCACATTCACAATGTTTTTCATGTATCGATGCTCAAGAAATATAATCCAGACTCCAGGCATGTAATAGAATATGAGCCAATAGAACTTCAGGCAGATTTATCATATGTAGAGAATCCAATAGAGATTTTAGAGGAAAGAGAGAAAATATTGAGGAATAAAGTGATAAAGTTAGTAAGAGTATTGTGGAGAAACCCAAAGGTTGAAGAGTCAACCTGGGAATTAGAAAGTGATATGAGAGAAAAGTATCCTCATTTGTTTTCTTAGGAGATTCTGAGGACAGAATCCTTTTAAGGGGGGAAGGATGTAATATCTGGGATATAACGTGTAATTATTTTTACTATTAAATAATTAATATGTGTGTTCATTATCTATTCTGTGAGTTAATTGTTAAGTGATATATGTACTTGAATATTCAAAAATAATATTAATTGAGTATTTTAATTTTTATATGTCCAAAATAAAATATAGATAATTGTCATATCTTCCTAATTATTTTTATGTTGATTTATAGATTTATAAGAATCATATGAAATTTTTAAAATCTTTTTCCGGGTAATTAAAATTTATTTTATAAAAACGGGAACCAACCGACGTCAATCGTTTTTATGTTTTTGGAACCCGAAACTCTTCCGAGAACTCCTTCCTAACCTAATTGTAATATTCCGAGTATTTTCCATGTTTCGACTTTTTCGATCCGGCGTACGGTTTGTCCTGCGCGGGTCCCGGCACAATATTTTCGATACAATATTCGTTTCGGTAAATTAATAAAACCCGTATTTTCGATAAACGGGAGCTTTTTATTAAACTATCCCAATTATCACTTCGTAGTACGTGTAACTGGGTGCTGAGACCAAGACTGCAGTACAAGTTGTACTGATTTGGATAATTATCCCGAAAACCGATATCGTTTGGATCAGTTTTTATAAATAAACGTACCATTTTATATCCGGAATGATCCAACGGGATACTAATTTTCCGTAATTATAAATAGCCTTTTTCCGTATTTTATTTCGTATCAAAATTATTTGTAGACAGATAAATATATAATTTTACAAAGAAAAATCATATATTCATAAACCTTTCTGAGAATCAAACCACAAATTCAAGGCGTTAGTGAAATCCGTTTGAAAAGTTGGAGTAACCGATTTGAAGGTCTCAAGGAGTACTATCAGATTCTAAGCTTTGTTTCACTGCAGAATCAAAGGTTAAATTTCTAAAAATTTATTTATTTTCGAATTTATTTTATTAAAAATATGAATTTTTGTTCAGATGATTGTTTGTATGATTTGATGATTGCATGTTGTAGAGCTTGTTTTCCTGATGATTTTCATATGTCATACGTCTGATTTGGAGTTCAATAACATGTTCAAATTTGAGTTTGATTTTCGAATTTTAAAATTAGGGTTTATAACCCGTATGAATGTTCTTAATTGAAATTTGGGGGTTTCTTATTCTGTGATAGATTGATGTTGTGATATAGTGGGTTGTGTTCTCTGTGAAATTAGCAATCCAGTCGTATAAGTTTCATGAACCAACGAGGTCTGTAGAGAAGGGAGTTGTGTTTTGAAGTTTTCCGATGTTCGCCGGAAACTGGAAAATTTCACGGCCAAATTCCGGCCAACTCAGGGATTGTTAGGTTGTTTTGATTGCATGGTTGTGTTCCTGGTGTTATGTAGATGTGATCTGGAGGTGTTGGTGGGGTGAGGACGCCGGGAACGTGTTCTCCGGCCACCTCTGTGTTTTTCGGCGATCCCCTGTAAAAATTGCAGTTTGGTCCCTGAAGTTTTGGGGACGATGCAGTTTGGTCCCTGTAATTTACAGACTTTGCAAAAATAGGATTCCTGTTTTAAAAATGTTTAAAAATTATATTTCCCATTTATTTTTATTATAAAAATTCATTTTTAATTTCTGAAAATTCTAAAAATTATTATTTTAATTCCAAAAATTATTTTTAATTCACAAATAAATCTAAATTAATTAGTTAATTAATTTTAGTTAATTTTAATTGATTAATTAGTCAATTAATTCGAAAATTAATTGATTAATTGATTTAATTAATTATTAATTGATTTTTAATTAATTATTTAATTAGATTTAAATATTTAAAAATGATTTAAAAATTTAGAAAAATAGTTTCGAGCCTTAAAATATTATTCTAAATTATTTTCAAGGCTCGATAATTATTCTAAAATTGTTTCGGAGCCAGAATTGGCCAACCGAACCCTGTTTATTAACCCGAAATTGATCCAGCGACTCGTTTTAATTCCGAAAAATGTTTTAAAAATCACTTTAAATACCAGAAAGCCTATTTATGACCCGAGACTTCTTTATAAATGATATACCATTGATTACGTGATGTATTATGTGTTATACGTGACTTGTTGTTTGACTATCGGTCTATATATTCGATATTTACTTGGTTATTGCATAGATTTCAATCCGTTAATCGGATTTGGGTAAAACGAAAGGTAGATAGAAGTGTGTGTTGAATAGAATCTTGTGAGTTGATGATTGATAGATGCTTATGATATGTGAGCAGAAAAGGCAAGACGTAGGAAAGGAAAACAGATAGTTGAAGAGTAAGACGGTTGTGATTGGAAGTGAGTGCAGAGTAGTAAGCTAATACCAGGCAAGTGTTCTGAACTTTCTCGAGATATTGTAATTCTTGATAGTCTTGTTGACATTGCAAGTGCTTTGAAGCACGGAAACCTAAACCCTGATTTCAATTATTGTTCTTGAGCCATGAACCATATTCTTTCTAAGCCATTGATTATTGTAAACCCAAACTCGAACCTCAAGTATACAATACTATTCCATAAATACATGCAAACAAAATCCCAAACACGGAACTAAATTACTTGTACATTCAACCATTGTATCCTATGCTTTGAGAGCCCAAATCTTTGAAACCCTGAAATATTGATTCTTTTGTTATCCAATTCTTTCATTACCCAGCATTCAAGCTTTTAAACTACTTTATTGATCCTTACAAAGATTGAAACCCTTTCATTGTTAAACACTCATTGTTGTTAATGATTCTGGTTATTGTTTATTATTGCATATTCTGTTATTATGTTAGAATTGGATTGTTTTTATAAAATTATGGACCAGATTCGTGGTCAGACCATATAATGGTCAAGTTAGGCCAATGTGTGCCTTGGATCCAGTAGTTAGAGCAATGATGTGTGCCTTGCTCGGGGTTAGTGCGTGACTGATCAGCAGCCTAACCTTGGTTTTTAAATTAAAAGTATAATATCCAATTCTAAATCATAATCAAATGTTCACTTGATATCATAATCATAGTCACCTGATGATCATTATTCTCAGTTTTGTCATTGTGACTTGCTGAGCTAGTTAGCTCATTTGTGCGATGTTGTTTATATTCTTTCCAGTTAAAAAGGAACCAGTTGGTAGCGAGGATCCCCAGTCCAGCGCGAGAGCTAGGGGTTCAGGTTGAGGAAGCTGAGCTAGTAGGCTTCTTTTGGGATAATTTAAGTTTGTAAAAGTTTGTAATAATGTTTGATACTCAGTGTGAGTTTGAAATAGTTGGGATTTGAACGGTTTGTAATATATTAGTGTGTTGGCTTGTGTGCATACTTTAACTTGTTGCGGTCCGTGGTGGTTGATAAGTAGGGTCACTGCATATATTATTATTATCTTTATTATTGTTATAAGCAGGTTATAATTAAGGTGTGTGTGTGGACCCCAAACTTCTGACCCGGGTTTGGAGGGCGCCACAGAATACTAACCCATGATGCTTGCAAGATGTGGTATGCAATGTTTCTTCTGCAGCTCTGAGTTATAATACAGGAACAACTATGACAATATCGGAATTAAAACAAAATGCTATGAAAAAGATTTAGATGCATATCTACAACTTTAATTTAGAGATATGATCAGATTACATGTTTTATGCCGCCAAAGTTGTTATATGTGATATGTCAGACTATTAATATGGAATGAAGTTAGTTACTCTGAAATATGTAAAGTCAATCGTGCAGTGAGAATATGATACTTCTTGATAATTTGATTGTACCAAAATATGTATATTTTAATTGTTAATTTTCTTTAGATGATTTCATAAATCAAATTATTAGTTGTTGCACAGAATCGTGAACATAATGATTGACGATTATTGAAAATCATTGTCCTCTTATTGAAAAAAAGGAATTAAGTGTAAAGTAGACCTAAAATCTTTCATAATTAATTAGTATCAGATATATATACAATATATTTTTCAACCTTAGAAGTTCATAATAGGAGGCTTAATCAATTCATTTTTTAGATTTGATCGAAAGCATAATGATACATTGATTTATAACTTGGTAATTACTTATGCAAATCTGTCAAGAATATTATTTTACTAACAAAATGATTGACGTAGATAGTAGAAAATTATTATTACAATATAACATATCATATTCATATACCAATACAGTGAACACGTAAGTGAGCCGATTACACACTTTAATTTATTAACAGTTTCAGATTATGCATGTCTATTAAAATCAATGGTTATTTGTAATTTGCATTGTGATGATATTATAGCGTGAATACAAATGTCAAAACTTCATAAGAAAAATTATTTTACATATTAATTAGCTCGAATAAGCAGTAATGTCTGTAATCCGTAGTAAGAGCATATTAAATCTTAAAATATCCACAGTTGACAGTTTAATATGTACCAAAATTTCATAATAATATTTTATTTCAAAACATTGTGTTGATCAATAATTAATTGAAATATCTACATTTGTCTTAGACGTATATTATTATTTTTAATCCAATTACAATTAAAAAAAACAAATTGCAAAAATATATATATAATCTGGCTCCAAATAACGAAAACGATACCAATTGTATATTGGAAACTATTACAAATTTAGCATGAGAAGATAAGTGAAAATATATAACAAAAGGACACAAAATAGTCTATTAAAGTCGAAGGACCTTAGTAATGTGTATAGTGAGAATATTATGCCGTAAAATACAAAATTTAAAACTTAATAACAGAATATTAAGAAATTAAAAATCTCGAATAAATAGTAATATTTATAATCCGTAATAAGGGCATATTTAGTCAAATAAACTTTTTGTAACAAAAACACGAATTGTCAACTTCTATGTTAAGATTGCAGCATATTGTTTAACAAAGAATCGTAGTTTTTTTGTTATTCTTATATGGGCATAATATTACGATGATATTATAGCGTATAAAATAAAAGTTAAAACTTATTATGCATATTAATTAGCTCAAAGTAATCAGTATTAAGAGCATTTAAGAGCCTGTCGCTTAAATGCGCTATAACTTCCTTCACCTGGTTTGCCGGCTATTGCGTGAGCCCTTAATGTTTACCCAGTGCGCACCCGAAGAGTAGTGGATGCGGGATATCTACTATAAAAAAATATGTATAAATATTTGATAACAATATTTTAATTCAAAATAATTTGTTGATCATTAATTAATTGAAATATCTATGTTTGTTTTAGACGTCTATTATTTTTTTAATCAAATTACACTTACAAAATATTTTATTGCAAAATATATATAATACGACAAAGAATTAAAAAAAATCAATTTTATTTTTAGCATGGGAAGATGAGTGAACATGTATAACAAATTGACACATAATACTCTATTACGAATTCTGGTTATTTGAACTGTGTATTGCGAAGATATAATGGCGTAAAATACAAAACTGAAAACTTAATAACATAATATTGAGCAATTAAAATTCTCGAATAAATAGTATTGTTTATAAACCGTAATAAGGACATATTCAGTTAAATAAACTTATTTGGAAAAATAATTCATGAATTATTAACTTTTATGATAAGATTGCAGCATATTGTTCTAAAAATAATAAATATTTTTTTGTTAGTAGATAAATGATATTTACTTGCTCTTTTAAATGTTATTTTTAAATTATTAGTATATTCATAATTATGTAACTAAATTATGTAATCTTACTTAATATTCATAATTATGTAATAACTTATAATTCTTTTATTACATCTTTTCAACTAATTAAACACAAATCATAATTACACATAGAGATGCGTGCTATTTGACTTTTTAGTAGTTCAATAGTTTTTGGTATATTGATCAAAATAAACCCTTGCATGCAAAGCCCCATTCAAAGTGAATACTACATCTAAACCGCAATCCAACTCTGCACGGAGCATCGGCTGATAACTTTTCCATCGGATCATTCAACAGTTGTCATGGAGGTATGTTTCTACTCTATCCTTCAATTAGGAACCTGATGATTGAATATCAATATCTAATAGATGTTTACTGTCTTCGATTTGTTCAATCATGCTCATGTTAATATACAAATATGTATAGTGAATAGCCTACATTTATGATTCTATGAAAATAGTTTTTAAGATTAGTTTAGGATTGACAATGTAATCTCGTGATAACATTGTGTACCGATTAATATTGGGTATTTTTTCATATAGTATCGTCATATTGTATGTTGACTTATATGGTGAAAAATCAATCCAATTCTTTTAACTATGTCGTTGGTAGTCTTTATCTATTTTTCCTAGCAGTGTATGTTGTGATTTTGGTTATATTGGTTTACTACTGAGACAGCCATTATACATATTCAACTCTGCTGTATTGATTTGTAATAGTATCTGCCATGATTGTATTAAGAGATGTTTAGCATTGCGGCTGGACTTTACATCTGACCTGATTCACAGTATCAAGAGCTACTTCAATATTCTGTAATCCATTAACAAAATGATCACGATTGGATTAGAAGCCAAAAATACAATAACATTACAATTGTTGTATTGCACAGGTCTCGCTAATTGGCCAATTAGACTTAATAATTTGTTGTTACTAATTATACTTATGTATAATATTCCATCTCAGCAGCAAAACTGTGAGCCTGTTAACATTCCAGCATTCATCATTGAGGTCGATGCCACAATGTAACCTCTCATGGATTAATTGGTAAATAACTTACTCAATTGTCCCAATACATGTACTGACTATCATAATTGAGTATTCCTGTTAAGTATTTGCTTATGTCTTCCGAAATTACCACCCTCCATTGTTTCTACATATGGTGAAAATCTTCCTGGTAATAGATTAATAATGCTACCAAATGGCCAACATCTACAATTCTCTTATGAAAAAAATAGGGAAAGCTTAACTGGAGTTGGGGAACTCAACAATTTGTTCAAAAAAGGCATTGGTTGTAAACTTCTTCTCTGCTACAAAGGTGAAGGAAATTTTCAGGGTCACATTTTTGATAAGACGGGATGTGAAATAGAGTATATCATACCAGAAAAACCGAATTCCTATGTGGCCAAGCGAGGTAAAAGTCTAATCTGCTCTTCACTATATGGCTGAACATTGCATTATTTTAAGTCATGATTGTAATTATACTTTTTACAAACATGATCAACCAATATTGCTGGAGCTGGATGGAAGATTTTAATTGAAGCTAATGAAAATACAATCTATGATGGCTTAGTTGTAAGTTATTTTCTTATAAACTTGTAAAATGATTTAATTGGGCAAAACTTTCTATTTACATAATTGAAATACATAGGATAACTATGTTTTAACTTTTGATGCAGGATATTCCACATTCTTTCGTGGCACGCTTTGGCAAGTATATTCCCGATGTTGTTCTCTACTGTTTCCCTTAGGATACAGTGTTTACAGGTTATTTTTCCAAATATGACAAAAGGTTCTTTGGTCTTTATAAAATTCCAGCATATATTCAACTCAACCTGGGAGATTTTATTGTGTTCACTAACTAGGAAGTTGGTCGGTTTGATGCTGTCATTTTTGACAAATATGGAGTGTAAAGGATGTTTGCATATCAGAGCCCAAAGCCTGGTGAGAACTCTAATAATAGAAACTCTGTTATAGAGTAAGGTCATATTAATTGACGATCATTGTGTTAGAAAATAGAAAGTTTGAGGCATGTTTTAGACATGTTCTTAATGTAATTTCCTAAATCTAATTGTTGGAGGTTGTTCTTTGTAATGAGGACTTAAACTTTCATGTTTGGATCTAAGTCATTTTCTTAGTGTAATCCATAAAGAAATTGAGTTGAAGTTAGTAGTTTGAAAAGGGTTGTGTGGGTTTGTCCCACATTGATTAAGTAAGCGAGGAAGTTTACTTAATGTTTAATTATAATATTTACTCACTTATTATATTTTTCTAATATGAATATTGAATCTGAATATCAGGATTTGGAGTAATGTACTGAACTGATTATCCACCGGGGTACAAAGTGTGCAAAATCCACCGGGGTACAAAATGCACTGAATTGATTATCCACCGGGGTACAAAATGCACTGAACTGATTATCCGTCAGAGTACAAAGTGCACATTATCCGTCGGAGTACAAAGTGTACATTATCCGTCGGGGTACAAAGTATACATTATCCGTCGGGGTACAAAGTGTGCATTATCCACCGGGGTACAAAGTGTGCATTATCCATCGGGGTACAAAGTGTACATTATCCGTCGGGGTACTAAGTGAGCATTATCCATCGGTGTACAATGTATGGATTATCCATCGGTGTACTAAGCATTATCCACCGGGGATGGGTTGTTTCTAATTTCCCTTGTTCTTGTTATTGGTTATATAACTGCCTCATTGTGTTAGTATAGTAGTAATTTACTATTGTTGCAATCACAACAATCAACACATTGCTGAACTTACATAAACTATTTTTGGTTTATACTTAACTGATTGTTTATTTCCATTTAAATACACACATTTAACGATACAAATATTCTTTTTCTTGATGCAGAGAACGTCCAGGGAAATTAGTTCGGGAATAATGGAATGGAGATGAATTCGAGTGAAAACATTTCATGACCATGCTTTCGTGTCTGTCGATATTCCAATGTTTTTAACTTATGATTTCAACAAAGAATGTAATATTGATACAGTCGCCAATTGTTTTGGCATGGATTTCACTTTAAGATGTATCATTGCAAACACGGCATTTGCCATGTTTGGTATTACTGAATTGTTATAATTTTTGATAATTATCGACTGAAGATAACATTAGGCTTATGTATTAATTCCTTGGGTGATTCCATTAAGGTGCTTACCTAATCATAGTATCAACTCATGGCCTATAAATTGCACATATGTAGTTGTGGTTTAATGAAAGTGGATGTAATAACCCACATATAGATATAAAAACTATGTGAGTTACACTTTTATTATAACTAATATCTCATGATACTCATGAAAACTATAGTTTCACAATGATGGTTTCAATGACCACAAATTTGGAGACTCGAGGATTTTATAAGTTCTTTGTTGTTACAAACATACCACATCTAACAACTTTAAGGTTATCTTCCTATGGCATAATTGATTCTGGCCAAAATATGCCCAATTATGTATTCTGCCTAATTTGTAATTGTGGTTTTGACATCACAAAATCTATAATTATATAATTGTTATCTCTATCATATCTTTATTTATTGTAACAAAATATTGTATGACAAAATCTATCTTGGACTACATACCAAATTAACTTTATTTACATGTTCAAAACATATATATTACCACACATTCTTCATCTTAGTTTGATCAACAGCAAACAATAATATTCCATTCAACATAAAGTCTAGAAATTACAAAACTTAAACTACCAAATATTTCAATTTCGTACTAAATTCAATAAAACTGCAAAACATCAATCACAAACCTCACCAAGCAAAATCTTGAACAAAAGTAACTGCACTTTGCAATGACCACAACCTGAATTCCATATGTGTGACATGGTTAAACATTGATTATAAAATTCACCTTCTTCACGGTACTTCTCTTTCACAGTCAACTCACAAAGTGAATACCAAAGTTGTTCACCAAAAGGATTACCTTCAATTCTGTTTATCGGATCTTTATTTCTTACATTTGGACAAAATTTATAAAGAGGAATCAAATTGTCTACATCCGATATGTACCAGTACATATCCTCAAGCAAATGAACAACGTCTACTAACTTCGATTTAAGATCAATCATTCCAACAATATGAGACATTTCTTCAACAACCTGATCTTTTTCATATGGTCTGTACACGGCTCTAAAAAAGACAAAACTATAATAAGATGGAAAATGATTACCAGAGAGAAAAAAGAGAGTTTGAAGATTATGATCCACATTATTATGCATGAAAAGCATTCGAACCGAGTTATAAAATAATGCTTGCTCAACTTCAAGAGAAATGGCAAAACGAATAAAGCCATGGAATTGGTCATGCCTAACTTGTAGATAATGATTACTGTATTGGTATAGAGCATCCCAATTGAACTTCTGCAACATCTCTTTAACTTGGATTCAGCTTGCTTTGGTGAAATAGGCCATCAACAACTTTCCAAACATGTGAAAGCTATCAAGATCGTGTATTATGAATGCAAACAATATAGCCAAAATATCAGTATCAATACTGAAAATGTTAAAGTTTGCCATGATGTAGTGAAGATAGTGATTTGGTAATGAAGTAGAATTACAATCATAACTGACTATGATAAGGTCTAAATGCAACAGTTATATATGTAAAGGTGGGCAAACTTGGAGTTCTCCAACTCTGTATAAATATAAAGTGGTTTATGTATTCCAATTAACTGCATTGAATGTGAAGAAAAACTTTTCACTTTCTACTCTACTTTTAAGAGTTATAACTTTAGAAATGCGTAATAATTAAATGGCAGTAAGTTGGATTATTGGAAAAGGGATTGGAAAATACTAATACATCATTATGACTTGTTATAATAAAAACAGTTGCCAAAATATTTTTGCCTTGTGGGAATAAACATAATCATGACTTCATTTGAATAACGTGTCAGTAACAAAATACAGCATTGTAGGTAATCGAAACAAATAGGAATGGAGAATCCATGTAACATCAAATCAAACATATTTTCATATTCACATATTTACTAAGTACAATAATTATTTACATTGATATATAAAACCCATTTGTACATTATTTTTACATTTTTACATAAGGATTCAGTACTTATATATAATTAATAGGAACAAACACAAACAATTGAACATGCTTAGAAATTCACAACAATACCATCTTGAACTGGTTCAGGGTTATCAATTTCAACATCTTGAAACCGGGCTTGTGGAGGGCCAATACCTAAATCCATATTAAGAAATTCTTGAATGTTGTCAACAGGTCGGTCCAATGTGTGCAAATTATGGAGATTTTGTCTACCAATAGATGCCAAGCATCTTGCAACAGAGTTCCTTTGCGGATGTACCAAATTAATTTCATAACGAATGTTAGGATCATTAAGACGTGAAAGGATAAATCTGAAAGTGCTCCTAGTATGTGGTGTTAATTCGTCCTCTCTGTAATACTTGTATTCACGGTAAGACTGGATATTATCAGTCTCAATGATAACACGTTCATACTGCTCTTGGAATGCTCTACGCATTCCTATCAAAACAGCCCATAAAGCACTATTCAGATTAGTTAGGCCTGGAATGGTGCCATATGTTAATCTTAGAAGAAAGCCATTTGAATCTCTCACAACAACGCCAATGCCATTTCTATTTTGGCCTTCAGGAGCATTCTGAACAAACTCACTGTGAACATTTATCTTGATCCAACCTTGAGCAGGGAATTCCCATACACGTTCAACATGTTCCATGATTACCTGTTTTGTGTTTTTGGTATTCTTACTAAAACGTTTAAAGACCAACTAATCTCAACCATAATGACAGACTTCTATATATATAAAAAAGATACATAGATGTGACTGTTGGGGAATGGATGTTGAGTTTTATTTATAAAACAGTTTTTTTCATTAATAACTAACTTCAAACAGTTATAACTATATAAGATTAACTACCTGTAACATATATAACTAAAAGCAGGAATCAAAAATTTGGTGTTCCTCTTAACATTGCATTAAACATTAAAAATGTGATTATCCAAAATTATGAATTAAACGACAAACAAAACCAAAGAGCAATCTTCATAGATTATAATATAAAAACAAACTTGAAACAACCGGAAATAATGTTTAGAGTTCACTGTGATAAAGAAATATCATAAATAAAAGATTAGGAAATTGGATTGCAAGATCAAATGCCGCATCCATGCCACAAAACAAAAGCACATCATCACTTCTCCTATAATATTAGAGCATTTTAATGTAAGATACGCATACGTTAAGAGATTAACTCAAAAACTATTATTACTATTTACCATTTTTATCTTCTTACTGACGGATTTGCAAGATCCAGGGGTTTTTGAACTCTCGGCCTGATCAAATGATTATAATGCAAACATTTAGTCAATAATGTTTAATTATATTTGAAAATATGCAATAATAGTAATTTATGAAAAAATTCTCATACCTCTGACAAATCAAGGGTAGGGAAATCAACATGATTGGATGATTCAGAAGTTGACATGGCATACATGTTGAATCATACATGTCTTGGGCCTTGATGATAAAATTTTCAGAAACATCTTTGGCTGCATGAACTTCAACAAAAACAATAATTTCTTTCCCGTCCATGACATGCAGAAATGCAGGAAACACTTTAACAACTACCTCTTCCTATTTTCATAATTAAGTCATCAACATAATTGGTCTGTATTGCAAACAATTTATAATATGGAAACAAATTTTAAAAATGTAATTGATTGAACCTTTGTTTGCTTCAAATAAAGATGTGAAGCAGAGCATCTTATGAGCTGTTTCACAACACGATCCATCAGAAGAATGCTCCATGAGAACGATTAATCCACAACAATAGCCTTTACACTGAATCTGTGAGTGAAAAAAAGTATTAAATAATTCAACATTTCGTAATCCAAAGAAATTGCACCAACCGAATGTTAAATATATTATTTCCTATGTGTCAGTACCTTTTTTCAGCAACTGGAAAAGTGCGATTACATTTACCGCATTTAAATCTATTCCCAACTTTAACAACTTCTAAATGACATTTGCTACATGAATATTAAAACCAAGGATGTCCTTCCTCCAACTTAGCAATTGTCAAACCACAATACAATTTCTTCTGCAAATGATATTTTGAGGATAATGTTATAAATGAAAATTATACTACATATAAATCTAAGATAATGCTCTAAAATTTTTGTCAAAAATGAATTAACCTCAACACTGCCAGCAACAGTGTCAACTAATGTTTTCATATTTATAAACTCATAAGGAGAGGCCGATGTTAACGCATAGCTATTATCCGCATCATCCTTCGACGACTTATAGCCTTCAAGTTCAAGCCTACACATTATATAATGTACATATCATATGCAATCTTGACAAAATATGGAAAAGGAGTAAATGTTTATAAGATTGTACCTGTTTCTCATCTCAAGTACACACTCATCATCAAGATTGAAGTACACTTTCGAGGATGCCAAGCTGCTGATTTGAAGCGTATCTAAAGTTTTAAAGCAATATGTATCTTACATAAAATGTAATTTAATATAACCGTGTATAACCTTACTGACAAATTAGTATATAGCATAAAATACTAAAGATCAAATCGTTGTATGTTCCTAGCTTTACGCTTGTCAAGATTACAATAACATTTTCCTCACGATTATATTTCTCATATTGATCACTGAAAACTTTCGCCATATCTCCCCATATACCAACCCTGTGCTTGTTGCTACAATGTAATCAAGTAAACATTTAATTATTTATTGATCAAGGTCCCAGAATTGATAACGACGTAAAAATTAATAAAAAATTGTATGTTAAATTAAAAGAATAACCTTGCATCACAAATCTTGAATCAAACAATATCCCTATCTCCAAACTTAGTGGGGATTTTGCTTACTTTAATAAAGTCTTCAACAACTCCAATTATATCTATAATATATAAACACATGGATTGCAGTCAGAACTTTTATAACAATTGTTAATACGAATAATAATAAACCAAATAGGAAAGACAAAGTAACCTATAGCAAATACTGGATTCTCTTTAGGACCATATTTTCTGGCTTCATCCATCAAATCACCCAAATCCATAAATTTAAATTTGTATTTTGGAATCATAACATAATCGGTGTATGGTTGGAAAGTGGTAGCATTTGTAAATCTTATAGATGTGTTTGTAGAAATAGGCTTTAAATTCCCAGAAGCATCCCTAACCATAAACGTGTCAATAATATAAACATCTCCTTCAACAATATTCTTCCCAATAAGTTTCCAAGTATCAGCAAAAGCAAATGCATGAATATGAGTATTCTGCACATAGTATAAAGTGGAAAAGTATAATCATATTCTAAAAATATAAACATAATTAATATAGAACGAAATCAACAGATTAGGTAATTACATCATCATCAAGAAGAATGAGATTCCAGCCTTTCGTTATTCCTGATTCAGAAGACACAGTAGGCCACATTCTTGTAACTCTTGCCTTGATCTTCCAATCTGACCTAGACTTGTCAAGACTTAAAATGTGTTCAAACATGAGGGCTTCCATCTTTGCAAGATTCTGTGAAAACAATTTGTAAATTATATTAAACAGGATGATCGATTATTAGAATTTAAAAGTCACAACTCATGAGAGAGCTTACATGTTCTATTCTTAATCGAGGTACTGAACTTAGAATATCACACCGATGTGGTGGTCTTTTTGTAGTCCATTACCCTACATTAACAGGAATGATAATTGATGACATGCTGTTGAATGAAGTGCACGACAAACATATATTGCGGACTTGATCTTTCCCTTTTACTACGTGACATAAGGCCTGTAAAGGGATAATCCAATCAGCCTTTAACTGAATCATAAACATATCCTTTGATTGGATAAATTATTATTTGATATGATGAGGATCAATGTGATTAGCTCAGCATCAAGTTAGTTAGATGGATTAGTGGGAACTAATTATACAGCTTTGTTATATACATACCATTCTTTTTTATTATTTTTAAATATAATAAATTATTTTTCCAAATGAAATGACATAAAATTATAATAATAAAATCAAATTCAACTGTTAAACAAATCACATACCACGAAATAAGGATTTCAAGTACAAAATACTCATGGTCAAATAATTACAATAAGTTAGTTAAATCAAATATTATCACAATTTAGGAAGGTTGTAGAAAACTTCTTCAAACACAACATTTGATGTTATATTTGTGCTTTTCCCATTATCATCATCAATAAGAATATGTAATCCTTCTAGAGATGTAACACGGGATATTGCAACGTATAACTGACCATGAGAGAATACGGGCCGAGGAAGATACACTCCAACTGTGTCCAATGATTGACCTTGGCTCTTGTTCACAGTCATGGCAAAACATAGTTGGAGAGGAAATTGTGTTCTTTTAAATTTAAATGGCCAATTTGTGTCTGTTGGGACCATATCGATTCTTGGAATTAGATGTTTCGTACCAACTTGAGATCCACAGAGAATTTGACATTCTATATTGTTTTTTTTGCAGCCAGTAACTATCATCCTTGTACCATTGCATAGACCCATAATCTAATTTAAATTCCTCATCAACATAACAACAACTCCAACCTTTACTTTCAATTCATGTTGAGGCATACATGGCATATTTATGGAGTTCAGATACTCAACCGGAAATGACGAATCAAAGTCATTCTCGTCAACACCCCTGTCTTCAATTGAATCTTGGCTGAAATAAGTATGCATATTACCCAGAACTCTTTCAAGAATCTGTGCATTGATGTCATCAACTACAACGTTTGTTGGAGTCAAAATAGATCTCGATCTCAGATACTCCTCTGAATGCAAGTTATTTTAAAAATCTGGATATATAATGTCAATTAGGGTTTTAATGGGACTTTTTAAGGGACTCTTGACAACATATTCATCAGGAACTACAAACTCAGTTTCAACATCTGCACGATGAGTATCAATGCATTCAACTTTTCCGTCTCCAATCTCAAGTTGCCATTTACTAAAGTCAGCTATTACTTTATTTCTAGCTTCAGAATTACCTGAATGTAATCTCATGTTCTGACTGAGAAGAAAGACCCCACCTGCAAGATTTCCAAAGCTGGGATTTGTTAAATGATGCATTCACTATTTCAGCCCTTCCAGCCTTAGGCAGAACATGTAATATATGTCGAGAATCGCCTCCAAAAACAACTATAATACCACCAAAGGGTCTTTTTCCTCGTTCTACATCAACGGCAGCCATTATGTCTCGCAAGCTTCTGTCCATGGCTTCAAATGCATAGCGATGCTGCATTGGAGCTTCATCCCATATTATAAGACTTGTGTGCTGCATCAACTCTACATTGTCTGTACCATGTTTTATTCCAGCAATAGAACTCTGATCTAATTTAAGCGGTATTTTAAACCTAGAATGAGCTGTTCGGCCACCAGGAAGAAGTGTAGCAACAATTCCTGAGCCTGCAACCGGAAGAACAATCTTTCCTTCTGATCGAAAACATGAACAAAGAGTTTGCCAAAGAAACGTTTTACCGCATCCACCGCTCCCGTAAACAAAAAACATTCCACCTTTATTTTTGTTTACATTATCAACAACTGCATTATATACATCCAGCTGCCTTGAGTTCAGATTTTTATGAGCTTTGTCATGATTAAGTCTCAATTCTTCTTTATTGTAGCTAGCTTTCTCAACAATAAGATGATTGACAAAAGTGTGGAAAAATCATTCGTCAGGAAATGGCATCATATGAAAATCTATTAAGGACTTACTAACATCATTTAACAACTTTTCAATCTCTGCACACAAAAAATGGTAAATGTTCTGACATCTAAATAAAAATAATAAAAATAATACCACAAAGTAACAAACGTATCATGTATTTAATACTGATCACACACCTGCTAAAGCATAATTCTGGATTTCATACTCGGACAGTGTTAAATGAATGTTATCTGAAATCTTACGCCTAATATAAAGAACATCGTCTGACAATGCTGGCCAGTGTTTTTCCCATAGCGCAAGCGGATCAGACACTAAACAATATGCTAGTATGTTAACAAACATAGCCCGAATTTGGGTTGGCATAGCCGAGAATGCATTTTCTTCCAAAGCATCATGCCATTGCTTGTCATTATTCAATAGACCAAGAGCACCACATGCTTCCTTAAATGTATCATATGTAGTTCCATCAATAGTGCACAACTGAGAGAAAGATAAAGCACCTTTACATCTAAGTAACAGCATTCGAAGATATAATAATTCACCAGTTGTTGCATGAACCTCTGCTAACCTCCCAACCACATCACCTCTTTGTCTAAGCTTCCATTTAGCAGTTTTCTTTATCCATGTAAACTGGATGGGAAAGTCAGAATACGTAAAATTTCGAGCTTGTGGAAATTCACTGTTAGCTACAAACCAAGCCTCTAGTTTACTTTTTTTTGAAGTCGCATTATTGCACACATTCTCCAAATCTGCTGAACTCCGAAAATTCAAGTACTTTTGACCGGGCAAATGTATTGGTTAGCGTTCAACACTTGGGGAACGATGGTGAATGTCAAACCCAAAAATCCTCCACGATGCCTCAGATGCACAAACATATCTACCATCAAGAAAATTCTTTACCTCATCCAAATTCTTCACGGATCTTGCAGTTTGTTCACTCCCTGATTTGTTACTTTTCTTATTCAACAACATTGTAGCAGTGTCATGACCCTTTAAACAGTACTTGAAGAGATATTTCAATGATCTTGAACTGTTGCAAATTTCCAGATTTATATGACGCTGAAACCGCAACAAAAGATCTCGATTGTATGGAACTACATATTGATTGTCAAGGTTGATCCCTTTTTTGTTGATAACTCTACCAGTGTTACGCCTCCGATAAACAGGAAAACCACAATCGTCAAAATAGGTATTACCATTAAACCTGCAAAACAAAACATTATATGCGTCGAGATTAATAATAAAATAGACTTATTACAGAACATATGTATCATTCTATTTATACACACCTCTTTGGGAAATGACGCATGCATTTTCCTTTAACCATACATGGAGATGTGTATAAGTCTTTACCAGAGGGTCCATGCATCATGTAGTTTTTAACAGCTTCATATGCTATTGGATCAGAATTCTTATCTGGTATTTCAGCATAAACCAACTGGTCAACCTTTTCAATAGAATTAGGTCTGCTTTCAGGGCTCAGCCAGATTAGCATATGCACGTGTGGCAAACCACGCTTCTGGAATTCAATTACATGCATAACTGTGCAAAACATAAGTAAAGAAAATCTTAAATCTATGCATGTGTGTAGATATGATTAAAAAAATTAAATGTAAAATTGTCGGTGTCCAGAAAAATAAATTTACCTCCTATACACTTTCCAAAGTAGTTCTTTCTTTTAATCAAATCTAATAGCTGATCAAGCTTCAATTTAAACACGCGAGAAACAATATCCGGTGCATCAACAGGATCAACATTGGGCAACAATTTAAGCATTTCTTGTATCTCTGGCCACTTTGAGTTGCAAGTCATGGTGAGAAATAAGGATGGATGACCAATTGCACGACATATCGCCAAGGAATCCTTAAAGTATTGAGACATGTATCGTTGGGATCCAGTGAATGAAGCAGGTAGTATAACAGCTTTTCCAACATGCATTGGATCATGGTCTCCTTTACTGAGAGCATCACACACAGAATTATACAAATCAGCACGGATGGTAGTTTGATGTGTTGAAACCCAGTCTAATCTATATTATTCAATGGCAGCAAACTGATCCACAACATATTGTTGCCACAAACATCCTGCAAGGTGTGGCGTTAAACCTGAAATTAATGAGACGATGGTGAGAATATGCACATAGCCATTACGCATTTTATATTCTAATCACATTGCTTACTTTTAATAAATACCTTCAGAAGTGCATATCATAATCTTGTAACAATAATATTCTCTTAGTGAAACATGTCACTTCTGTGTTAAGTCAAGATCAAGGTCTTCATCATCTAAATTCTCTATTTCAGAGTATTTATTGCTTATCAGAGGTATACGTTTATGATAACCCTCGGTTCCCCAAGGAAACAGTAGTGGATATTGCAACTGCATGAAATGTGGATCTGTTTCATATATCCTCTTCAATCCTTCTTGTTTGGAATTCACAATCGTTTCTCTAAAACCACCAGTATCCGTATCATCACTAACGATGAAAGTAGCAACTTCATCAGATGGAGTAATATGGTTTGGTCTACCGCTAGAAGATTGAGATGATATGAGGACTAACTTAAACTCATCCAGCTCTTCATTTTCAAACCGATTCCGAGCCATGCGAAAAGCTTTGACTAACTCATTGTTCTTGTCTAACATACCTAAAAGTTCCTCGACAATATCTGGATCAACATTGTCAGAAGCACCTCCCATTGCATTGATTCTATTCTCAACCTCATTCTGCGTGTCGTATATGTAGAGCTGTCAGAATTTGGGTGAAGATCCATCTAACAGTACTAAACTCCCAACCAAATGATAGTTTTGACCTTGTAAGCGAAAACAATACGGAGAGCTACCTCTGTTTATTGAGTTATCAATATTACCACCGGTGGAAGTGAATTGGAACATGCAGTTATACACTTTTATGTACTGTTTAAAATGCCTCGATTTCTCACCACCAAGTAACAAAGAAGCTAGTGGTTCCGGTGGCGGCCTTTCTTTTGGAAAATGTATCTGACCATTACGACAACACATAGAAAATGTGGGCTCTTTACGCGGACATGATTTATTATTACGCTCTTCGTTCCACATAGTAGCACCATATTTATTGCACAACTTTGACGGAGGACCAAGATCCATATATCTACGCCACAAATTCTGATTCAATATTACCTCTTCCATGTCATCATGATACATATCATCAATTCGAACATCTGAATCACTTGACTCTGAATCCACAAATTCAACCACATTGTCAAAATCTGATATCAAATTCCTCTTTTCTGGAGATGCTTGTTCTTTATCCTTTCCTTTACTCTTTCTTGACTTCAGTTCATGGGGATTATGAAAACTTGACCGTAAAGGAGACGTCGAAGGTTGACATATTTGTCCATGTTCAAATATTTTATTAGACTTTGACAATGGGTCACCATTATTCATAGAGGATGTACCAGGTCTTTTTCCTATCACTGCTGAAGAGTGAACAAATACTTCAACATACAAATCAGTGAATGGTAATAATGGGATCAATCCCAGCAAGGTAAATTTTTTTATAAATTCGCATATCAGGAAACATATAATAACAAAACGTACACATGGGATCTGTATAAATCTTCTCAATATTAGGGCCACGTACCCTGCATTTCTTAGCTGCAACAAAATACACAAATGGATTTTTAATTGTTTTCACAACAATAAAAACTTGAAATATTATAAATGAACATGCATAATCATGTATTAATGTGCTTCACACAAAACTTACTCAGTGGTATTGTCTTCCTATTATCAACATTAGGACCACGTAATCTACATTTCTTAGCTGCAGCAAGAAATAACAATGGATTCTTGTTGGTCGTAATAGCAAATAAAACATAAAGTATTACAGATTTTATAAATTAGAAAATTCATAAACTGATTAATAGGTAACACACATGATTCTTCTGAAGGCGTAATTTTTTTTTCTTGGTTATTCGTTGAAACACTGTTATTAATAGCTAAAATATTCTCAATATTGCGACCACGTACTCTACATTTCACAGCTGTAACAAACAACATAATATAATGTTAGCAATTTAGTAAACGTAACAGAGCATACAAAAATCTTTATTTCAGTATAAAGTTATAATATAACGTACACGGCAAATTTGTAATATCTGAGAGTGTAGTAGGTTGATCCATGCACCTAGCAATTGGAGTGTTATTCTCTTCAACTGTAATCCCCGAAATAGGTAAAATTTATACACTGACAGGCATGCTATTTGATCCACCAAGAGGTCTCAAACCCACACTTCTGCTCATACGTTTCAAATCTACAACACAAAAAATAACATAACAAATAGTCATACAAACATTCCCACTTCTGCACTTTACATTGGTAAAAAAAATCCAAATACCTGTGAAGGAAGTCCGGGTGGTTCTATTAGACGAAACATCAGCAACAAAATTAGATGGATTGTGTGGACTGAAATCTCGCAATACATTTGTATTACAATTGAATAATGGCTGTAAAGGAGACCTAAATCCAACTACAAAATGCATATGAATCATGAGTTCCCAACATTCACTAATGTAACAGATAATAAACAAATATAATGGAAAACATACCAGATGATAATGCAGAACCTGGTGACTGTGTATTCGAGACTGTAATATTGGGACTCTGATTTTCTTTTTCAACACATACGTTTCTACGCTTCACAACTGATTCAATGAGACGAATATAAGAACATGAATTAGATTACAATCTACATACAAAATGTAAGAGGAAGAATGATATTCACCATTCGACTCAGAAACAGGAAAACTTGGGATACCCTGTAACAGAGAAGATTGATTTGAGCCCTGATCTGATGAATCTTGGGTACGAATCAAACGTTTCAACCCTACGGACAAAAACATAAAATCATTCAAAATCATATAACACTTAATGTGCATGATAGTTAACAGTTATTCATGATGAAATCAAACCTAAAAGTGATGTCCTTGCAGAGCCTGAGCCTTCCAGGGAGGGTGAATCCATGCTTGACAGGAGATCGGCAGAGCAAAATTGTTCGATTGAGAAGAACATCAGAGGAAACCTATTCATCAGTTACTACATTTAGCACCAGTTTGAGAGAGAAAAAAATTCAAAAAAATTTGAACGTACTAATCAGTTGCTACAATTAGGGGGGTCTAGTTGTATAATAGGTTAGTTTGTATATGGGTTATAAAATATTTTAATCTTAAAAGATCCATGGATATGGGTATAATATAATGTTTTATGTGTAAAAAAATTAAATGGGTCATGGATAGTGGGTCATGGGTAAATTCATGGGTAAATTCTAAATGGGCATTAGCAGCCATTAAGATAATATAGATACTTATCAAAATTTTCAATAAATTATTTACAAAATACCATATTTCTTATATATTATAAAATTATATAAGAAATTATATTATGTAAATATTGATTAAAATTATAATTATATAAAATCATATATATAATGTATATTTTTATAAAAAAATATAGGCATGTATTCCATAATTCCCGTAAATAATGCTATAAATATAATAATATATATATGCATTGGGTGTTAGTGTATACTGAAAATATTTATTTGAAGTATGTACATTTATTTCTGGCCAGTTTATTTGAGAATCATTTGAATGTTTACATGTTGTCTAATATTATATATTGTGAACAATCTAGTACAAATGGGATACAGAATATTAGATTGTTAAATACGGTTATATAATATAATAAGGTTCACAGCACAGGTGGTGTTGGAAAATCCACTGGTATGGCTGTAGTATTATTTAGATTAGTTTATATTGACTAATAAATAATACTAGTATACTTTGTGTATATTGAACATGATCAAATTTAGAATTGTTCCCTTAATACTGATTAAAAAGGAGAATTAAGATTCTATGTTATTATTAATGCTTAGGTTCTTAATCCGGAAATAGTAATTGACACGTGTATATTATTTACATGCTTTGATTTATATATGAAATAATTCTTTTGAATTATATCATTATATTTTGGGTGATGGAATTATATACATGGTGGATATTATTTATTGAAGGAATCCATGTCCTGATAATATTCGGGTTAATGATGTCCCCTTGAAAGCTCAAAAAGATTTAATTATGTGAAACCCTGCAGGTGGAATTTATTCTGGCATAATTAAATAAAGGTTGAGTGGATGATCAAGGATAAAAGATATTAATTAAATAAATTATCAGTAATTTATTTAATTAATGGACATATGATATTTTAAACATGGGGAATTTAATAAGCAAATAATATTGGAACCGAATTAATTAAATGACGGTATTAGGAAAGGTAGTGCAAATATTAATTCTTTAGTGGATTGAATTAATATTTAATTACATTGGGCTAGGCTCAAGATGTAATTAGAAGGCCCAACCTAATTATCCATGGTCCCTATTGTAGCCTATATATATTCTTATTCTCTTTTTGCTTGGGACGGTGTGAAAACATATTGTAGCCACCAAGGAGCAAGAAGAGAGGATAACTTGAGAAGTCGGAGGCCACACTTCGCTCAAGGGAATTTGGAAATACAATAGAAGAGCGTGGAATCAACCATTAACAAGGTAATCCTCTTTTCGTAATCTTTATCATAAAACGTAGTAACACCCTAAGTCCGTGGTTCCCAACGATTGGTATCAAGAGCCTGGTAATGGGTTCTACGTTTTATGATATAATGTCCATGTCGTAATTATATATGCGTGTATATAGTGTTTTGCTTGTATTGTTTTTTGATGCAGGTTGTTAATCCACTATTATGGCCATGTATATTTTAATTATGTGTTTGGATCGCACGTGGTTTAATCGTGGTTAATTTTTATTTTGGTATCCACGTGGTTTAATCGTGGTTGTAATTTACACGAGGGTTGATCGTGTTAGAATAGATTTTACAAAATTAGTTTTGTATTAGATCTATTTTTTTGTAATTGTTCCGGGTATTTTGTAATAGTTATGTGCGATCGGAAATCAATTCCGGTAGTTTTTTGTTCCGCTGTGCGATTACAAGGGGCTGCTGTTGATGTTTGGATCGAACAAAATCAAAACAAAACTCACAGAAAAGCAACAGGCGCGCGCGCTGCGGTCGCTGCGGCAGCTGGGGCTGCTGGGGCCGCTGCGGCAGCTGGGGCTGCTGGGACTGCTGGGGCTGCTGGGGGCGTCGGGGCGCGCTTGGGGCAGATTTTTTTTTAGAGCTGGATTTTTTTTTCAAGGGCCATAATAGTGGAAAATTTATTTTAATTTTTTCCATTAAATTTTAATTATTGCTTTAATTTATTGATTATGTGTGTCGTTAATTATGTGTGTAATTCTTTTAAAATTGCATGTTTAACTTAATTAGGACGACATGGACATAAATTTTATTTATTGCTTTAATTAAATGTTATATGTTGCTAAAATTATGTGTGTATTTTGAATGCATGATTAGACATAATTATAACAACATAGGGCCCCATTTAATTTTAAAATTCCTCAATTTTAATAAAAAAATTCTAAGTGGGAGAGAGAATTAATATGAAATTAAATCCCATGGTCTCCATTATTGGTTGTAGGTAATTTAACATAAAGACGAATATAAATTATATATACGTCACCCATCGTGGCATGTAATTTATGGTGTCTAGAATGTTATATAAATTATTAGAACAAACTTCTTAAATTAATTTTTAAAAGGAATAAAATACGGATTTTCTTTATTTCTTATTTGGGGCAATTTTGTCAAAAATGAGTTCATCGAACTTGTAAGGCTGTGGGTTTTAAGCGAGACCGATGTGACTCCTCCACTACCTGGAAATCAAACCATTGATGAATATTGAATTGAAGTATTCTATTCAAGGCAAAATTACGAATATTGGAAGGTATACACGCCACCCATCGTGGCGTACCAAGTTCCATAGATTTCAAATAATTTAAGATTTGATGATGGTATACACTTAGCTATGAAAAATAATATAGTCCACCCCAACGTGGCACATTGTTTAGTAATAGGACCAAAGTAACATTTAAACAAAATTAGGTGGTATACATGTCACACATCATGGCGTACCAGAAGCTTATGGTGTTTAGATGTTAGTGCATTAAATTTTAATAATTGTTAGAGGAATCAATAGATCTTAATAATTAATGCACCCTTATTTATGTGATGTTTTTATGCATGATTCTCAGGATAAAATGGGCTTTAATCCACTATTCACCATACTTAAGGATAACAAACTTACCGAACCTAACTATATTGAATGGAAACGAAATTTGGACATTGTGTTGACTGCTGAGGAGTACAAGTTTTGCACTTATGAACCCAAGCCAGAACAGCCTACTGCTGATGCTCCTGAAGATGAGAAAGAGTATTATAAACGGTGGATTAAGGCTGATGAGATGTCGTGATATTACATTCTGGCAGCAATGTCGGGTGTTTTGCAGCATCAGCATCAGTCTATGGCCACTGCTTCGGATATGCTCTTTAATCTCAAGAAACTTTTTGGAGATCAGAATAGGGCTGCTAGGCAAATAGCCATGAAGGCTTTAATGAACACTCAGATGGCTGAAGACACACCTGTAAGGGATCATGTTCTCAAGATGATGTCGCATCTGAATGAGATAGAGATCCTTGGTGCTGAACTTGACGGGGAAACCCAGATTGACATTATCCTTATGAGCTTGTCCAAGAGTTTTGAGCAGTTTTGCTTGAATTACAACATGAACAAGAGGCAGTATAGTCTCGCGGAACTGCTGACAGAACTTCAGGCAGCTGAAGGATTATTTCGGCAGAGTGTTCAAGTGAATGTGGCTGAGAAAGGTTCTTCCTCTAAGCTGAAAGGTATTAAGAAGAAGAAAAAGGCTCAGACACAGAAAGCTGTGAAGGCAGTGGGAGTTCAGGGTGGTGTGAAAAAACCTAAGGGAAAGTGCTTCAGATGCAAACAGTCAGGTCACTGGAAACAGGATTGTCCTCTTCCTAAGAAGACAAACAATACTGGTATGTCTCTTTCTCTAGTTACAGAAACATTTATAGCGGCTATATCTACGAGCACTTGGTGTGTAGATACAGGAGCCACTGATCATGTTTGTAATTTTATGCAGGGGTTCCAACTATCCAGAATGCTTAGAGATTGTGAGATATACATGTTCATGGGAGATGCTACGAAAGTAGCAGTAGGAGTTATTCATTTATCTTTTGGTTCTGATAGGATTTTGGTTTTGAACAATTGTCTTTATGTACCTTCTTTTAGAAGGAATTTAATTTCGGTTTCTAAACTTGCTTTGGATGGTTATAATGTTTGTTTGGATCGTAATGTTTCTATTATGATGAATAAACGAATTATATGTTCTGGTACATTACAAGACAATTTGTATATAATTAATCCTAGTCAACCTGCACTGCAACTGCAATTTAGGGAATTGAACAACACATCTTCTAACTCTACTAAAAGAAAGGAACCTTCTAGTTTGAACCAAACATATCTTTGGCACTTGAGATTAGGTCATATTAACTTGAGGAGGATTCGAAGACTGGTAGTAGACGGGCCTTTAAGCTCATTGGCAGTGGAGCCATTTCCAGTTTGTGAATCCTGCTTGGAAGGTAAAATAACTAATAGGCCTTTCAAGGCAAAGGGGAATAGAGCCAAACAAGTATTAGAATTGGTTCACTCTGATTTATGTGGACCCATGAATATCCAAGCAAGAGGTGGTTATGAATATTTCGTCACTTTTATTGATGATTATTCTAGATATGGGTACGTTTATTTGTTGCGCCGTAAGTCTGAGTGCTTTGATAAGTTCAAAGAGTACAAAGCTAAAACGGAGAAGCGACTTAATAAAAGTATCAAGTCACTATGATCAGATCGTGGTGGCGAATACTTGCTTGGAGAATTTAGGGAATATTTATCAGAAAATGGGATAGAATCCCAGTTAACTGCACCAGGCACACCCCAGCAGAACGGTGTAGCAGAGAGAAGGAACTGGACTCTTTTAGAGAGTGTTAGATCGATGATGAGTTATTCGGATTTACCCAAGTCGTTTTGGGGACATGCCTTAGAGACAACAGCTTATCTTCTGAACTTAGTACCTTCTAAGTCGGTTCCTAAAACCCCCTTAGAATTGTGGACCGGGGATAAACCGAGTCTAAGACATATTCCAATATGGGGTTGTCCAGCACATGTGCTGAACAAGAACGCGACTAAGTTAGAATCTCGTATAGAAGTAAAGTTGTTTGTAGGCTACCCCATAGGAACGAAAGGATATTTATTTTATAGTCCGAAGAATCGGGATGTCATTGTTAGCACCAATGCAAGATTCTTGGAGGAGGACTATATAATGAATCACAAACCCATGAGTAGTGTCATTTTAGAGGAACTAGTGGGAGAGACAAATAATACCCATAAAGCTGTAGTACAAGTAGAACAACCACAACATAATGTACAACCTGTCACTAATACCGCATCAGTGCCTCGTCGTAGTGGGAGGGTTGTTCAACAGCCTGATAGATTCATGTTTTTGGGAGAGTCTTCAGACTTGGTCCCTGGTGAACATGATGATGATCCCCGTACATACGAAGAGGCAGTACAAGACAAAGATGCAGATCTTTGGCAAAAGGCGATGGAATCTGAGATAGAATCAATGTATTCTAATCAGGTCTGGGAGCTCGTGGAACCACCCAAAGGTATAAAACCTATTGGATGTAAGTGGATCTACAAGAAAAAGAGGGGATTAGATAAAAAGGTGAAAGCCTGGAAAGCAAGACTTGTTGCGAAAGGGTATACTCAGAAAGAAGGTATCGATTATGAGGAAACCTTTTCACCGGTAGTCATGCTTAAGTCAATCCGTATTCTTTTATCTATAGCAGCTCATCTCGATTATGAGATTTGGCAAATGGATGTCAAGATAACTTTTCTTAATGGAAGTCTTGAAGAAACCATCTATATGCAGCAACCAAAAGGATTCATTAAGGAAGGCCAAGAGCATCTGGTATGTAAGCTTAAGAGGTCTATTTATGGACTTAAACAAGCTTCTAGAGACTGGAATATTTGTTTTGATCAGGCAGTCCAGTCATATGGATTTGATCAAAGTCCAAGCAAATCGTGCGTGTATAAGAGAAGTGAAGGTAATGCAGTGGTTTTTCTAGTACTATATATAGATGATATTTTACTCATTGGAAACAATGTTGAGATGTTGTTATCAGTAAAGGCATGGTTGTTCAAACAATTTGACATGAAGGACTTAGTAAAGGCATTGGAAACAACCGAGCAGATCCTTTCACAAAGAGCTTGCCAACCAAGTTTTTGACAAGCATGTGGAAGCGATAGGAGTCAGATGGATGGACACATAGATTTTTATGTAATAGTGGATTAAATAAACACTGATGTACACATAGAATATTTTAAGTATAAGTTAGAGATTGTTAGTGTATACTGAAAATATTTATTTGAAGTATGTACATTTATTTCTGGCCAGTTTATTTGAGAATCATTTGAATGTTTACATGTTGTCTAATATTATATATTGTGAACAATCTAGTACAAATGGGATACAGAATATTAGATTGTTAAATACGGTTATATAATATAATAAGGTTCACAGCACAGGTGGTGTTGGACAATCCACTAGTATGGCTGTAGTATTATTTAGATTAGTTTATATTGACTAATAAATAATACTAGTATACTTTGTGTATATTGAACATGATCAAATTTAGAATTGTTCCCTTAATACTGATTAAGAAGGAGAACTAAGATTCTATGTTATTATTAATGCTTAGGTTCTTAATCCGGAAATAGTAATTGACACGTGTATATTATTTACATGCTTTGATTTATATATGAAATAATTCTTTTGAATTATATCATTATATTTTGGGTGATGGAATTATATACATGGTGGATATTATTTATTGAAGGAATCCATGTCCTGATAATATTCGGGTTAATGATGTCCCCTTGAAAGCTCAAAAAGATTTAATTATGTGAAACCCTGCAGGTGGAATTTATTGTGGCATAATTAAATAAAGATTGAGTGGATGATCAAGGATAAAAGATATTAATTAAATAAATTATCAGTAATTTATTTAATTAATGGACATATGATATTTTAAACATGGGGAATTTAATAAGCAAATAATATTGGAACCGAATTAATTAAATTACGGTATTAGAAAAGGTAGTGCAAATATTAATTCTTTAGTGGATTGAATTAATATTTAATTACATTGGGCTAGGCTCAAGATGTAATTAGAAGGCCCAACCTAATTATCCATGGTCCCTATTGTAGCCTATATATATTCTTATTCTCTTTTTGCTTGGGACGGTGTGAAAACATATTATAGCCACCAAGGAGTAAGAAGAGAGGATAACTTGAGAAGACGGAGGCCACACTTCGCTCAAGGGAATTTGGGAATACAATAGAAGAGCGTGGAATCAACCATTAACAAGGTAATCCTCTTTTCGTAATCTTTATCGTAAAACGTAGTAACACCCTAAGTCCGTGGTTCCCAACATTGGGGACGATGAAAGTATCCATAACATTCAAAAATATATTTATACATATATATGGAAAGAGAGGAAAGAAGGTAGTGATGTGTCTAGAACCCTAGTTGAATCAGATATTAAAAAAGTGATATCACCTTTTTAATTTGGCAACTTGCAGTGAGAAGTTCTTTGCTGTCAAAGTTACAATCACCATAACTGGATGATAACTAAAGAAAACATTAATATCACAAAGTGTAACGTAAGATAAGATGTCTATAGCTAAGATCAAAGATCATAATATCATAGGAATCTGCAAAATAGCACCCTAACATTAGTACCTATGTACCAAGATAAAGAGAAAATTGATTCGAAGATGTTGCTGAATCTTGAAATCCATCAAATTGAGATAATTCCAAATCTTCAATACATCCACGGTTACCCGGATCTAAAGCCACAACATTATCAATAAACCTAACAGTAAAAATCGGTAGATGCATCTGAATTTATCTTATAGCAATGTTGTAGTGGAAGTCAACAACTAAGAGTTCGTCTTTGAAAAATATATCATTTGTCATGTACACATCAATCGACAAGAGTAAGAGTATGAGTATGTCAAAGTTGACATTCATTCAAACATCCATAAAAAGATTCAAGTGAAAACAATAAGCTTTATTTAATCATAGAACTTGATTATGCAAATTAAAGACAATGAAGATAATTAGTAATCTTGAGATCATCAGCCACCATAGTTGCATCAATTGGACTTTGCAGGAGAACAGTAGAGGTGAGAATAGTACCAGTAAAGTTATACGACTATTAAATAAAAATATAAATATATTTAAATAAATAATTTGTTTATAAAATTAAATAGTAACGGTGCAGTTTCATGACTATTAAAATATAAATTATTTGAATAGAAAAAACTTAGCAGTATAGCACTAACTATCACAATAGTTGAAGCACCATTTAACCTCCTGGACATAACTTAATTCAGAATCTAACCAATCATTTCCGACATAGAAAATTATTCAATTAAAGTATCGACAAATGAAAAAATATAACATATACAATCTAGGCCAATAATAATATATCATATTTAAGCACACAAATTCTAAACTTATACACATGTGCGCTAATCCGCAAAACTTTTGAAACTTCAAGTTACCAGATGAAAGCACAATTCTCACTAAATTCAAGTTTACAGCCTTCTACACAATTCTAGGTTAATTTAGTGTATTTGTAAGCATATGGATTAACTTGTGCAAATATATTTTTCAGTGGCCTCGTAGAAAATAATGGATAAAATACCTCTAGGCAGCTACAGACATAATTTCCATCACAATCAATAATAACATCGCCATCACATAACCCAACAATACAAGTAGGAGATTTTGGTAATACATGGGTACTTGTGTGAGGATGAACTGTAGCAGAACAAAAATACATGATAAATTAGAAAATTGAGCTTATAGGTAATTGACAAATTTACATATTGTTGTGCATGTGATTAATTATAGTATATTCAAATCTAATGTTTCGTGCCTACTAAACATATTTGTGATCCTAAAATTTTGATTTTGATTGACCAAATAAAGGAGATAGGATAGACTTGTTGTAGACTGGATTGTGCTAATTCATACCGGTATTTATTATAAAGTAATTTTTCATAACTATATTAATTTGAGCAACAAGATATAAGTTAGCCCTAATTAACAACCACGTTTGAAATGTTTTCAAGATGATAATGTCATACATCACAATAATTCTTGTGTTTATATTTTTTAAAGAGATTTAGATGATAAGAAATTTAGCTCAAACAAACTTTTACAAAATTGTACTAAATAAGCCAAATCCACATTGTACGTGTGTGTATATGTATAAACAATGAGAAACATTATTTTCCTTCTTTAGTTTTCCTATATTTAAAAACCTTAAAGGAAAGTTATTCTCATATTAGCATAATACTTCCTCCGTTCCATATAAATTACAACAGATAGGTACGACACATCTTATAATGAGTTCATGCAAAGAGGAGAGATCGAAATAGACAAAAAGAGAGATACATGTAACAAGGAGAGACACAGAAATAACTTATTATCAAATAATAAAGTAATGTTGCATTAATGTGAAGACACCAAATAAGGCAAACTTTGCAATATTCAGGGAACAAAAATCAAATATATGTATCATAAAATCACTCAACCATTTCAAATTGGAAAACCAATTCAAGTTATTTAAGCTGGTATCAATGGATTTTGTGATTGAACTTGATAAAATTAGTAAATATGAAAGGCAATCCAAATAGTGAAAAATCATAAATATTAAAATTCATTAGAGAGACGGGGTTTAAGTAACATAAAATAATATGGACCGCATGCATTCTAGAAAATGATGGGCTTTGATTTTCTATTAATCTTAAAGTCCTAAGTGAATTATTTACGTTCTATATAAAAAAAATTGTTCTTCATATTGTGTACACTTTTTGTACTTCTATGTCTCCCATTCCACTAAGGGATATGTTGGTTTTTTTATTTCATTCCAAGTACCCATGTTAGATACTTAACATTCTGATACAGTCGTGATTCTATATCTCATTATGTGGTCGTAATTCCAAAAATAGTTTATAAAATGGTCAAGTATGACACTGGTTAAGGCACATAACTGAGTGCAATCAACATAGACTAACAAAAGAAAAGAACTTTTCAATATTTTATAAAAGAAGGTATGAGTCTGAAGACATGCTAGCCTCATGCACTAATGATCAAAATAACTATAAGAACATATACTAAGATCATACAACAGAACCAAACTTGTTTTACAATAGTCCGTTTGACAACGTGGGAGAAATTTTGGTTACATAGTTCTTCCTCACGCAAACTTCCGACATAAAGATCAACAATATTTGCTCCAATCCAAGGACGTGGAATCCGACTAGAAACAAAACATTTCTCTCGTTAATTTAAATCGATCAATATTATCTATTAAAAGAACATTAAGTTCTCCCATTACCATTGTTTCTTTAGATTCCTATAACATTGATTCACTATGTTGATTGGAAGAAATGGAGTGTATGAGGCATCATAGAAGTTAATTCCAATAACTTCTCCAAGATAATTGATAAGAGGTTCATCCATACCATTCTGATGACAAAACTGATGTTAGTTAGAAGTTTAACAAATAGAATTATGCTGCAATGGTGCATCTATAGAAAGAAAACTGTAAATATAATAATATATAAATGCATTGAAGGCAGTGAAAGTATCCATAACGTTCAAAAGTATATTTATACATGTATATGGAAAGAGAGTGTTAGTCCCTTAACAATGTAGCAAGAATTACAAAAGGGGGGTTGAATGGAATTCTTGAACCTTTTTCTTGAAATAAAAGTGTTCAACTCGATTATAGATATATTTGTTTTGATTAGCACAATGCGGAATGTAAACTTAATTGAATCAAAACATAAGTAATTGAAAACAAGAGTCTTTAAAAACTTTCTGGTGGATTTAAACAATTCCACCAGAGATATATAATATATCGAGAGGACTCTGTATGCAGAAATGCTCACAGCTGCTTACAAATGGAACTACTGAGAATACAGGAAATGCTAAAGATTCTGCTTACAAAGATTTCTCTGTTTTTGTGTTTTTCAGCTATCTCAGTTATTTTTTTTTATTTGCTACTCTTTTGGTTTATATAATACCAAGATTACAAAGTCAAAAAGACTGAAAAATATAAAATCTAACAGTCATAAGCTTTGCTGCTTTTCGTCCTCTATTACCCAGTTAATGGGCTTCCACAATGTGTTTGTATACATCTCGACGGCTGTGTGTCAGCTTTCACTGTTCAACTGCTGTTTGAATTCTTCATATGATTATCCGTCAACTTTCAGAACATCTGTTGATGGTTTAATTGATCATCCGTCGACTGCTATATTAAACATCCGTTGATAGTCATTTGATCATCCGTCGATGGCTTTGTTAATCATCCGTCGGTAGCTATTTTGGCACTTGACTCTATTTCACTTATGCAGAATTACAAGACATTATTTATGTACAATTAATCAACCTATTCTGCATATCTAGTTAAAGTCAACATGACTTATATGCTACTACAGATTCTATACAAAGGTGCATACATAACTGTGCTACAAACTTATTATTACATAAGCTACTCACTCGATGAATAATAAGTTAATCATCCGTCGGGACTATAATGAGTTATCCGTCGGGACTATAATTCTTATCCGTCGAGTGCTACATAATTTCACTAAGTAAAATCTACTTAGATATTTTGTTTGTGAAATCATCAAGTACACAACATATGCACAACAATCTCCCCCAATTTATGTCTACTGGAATTGTAGCCATAAATTAAGAGATACTTGATGATAACAAAACATCCTGAACATATATCTTTAAAGATAAGTAGATAAAACTGAAAGTGCTTCAATTAATTAAAATGAACAAGGTTTGGCTCACAGTCAATTCAAGATGCTCCTCTAGCTGGAGCAGATTTTTCTAGTTCCTTGAAGGTCTGGATCTTCTTCTAAGCTTTCTGTTATTTTCTTCAATTTGATTCTGGAGGTGCCCGTGGAATTCTAGTTCATCAGATTATGAGAGATCTAGCTTTTCTTGCATTTCCAAGAGAGTCTCATTGCTAGAGATACTCAATTGGTCTTCTAATCTAAAGAATCTTCTTACACCCTTGTCATCCATGAATTCCATCAGCCAGTAGGGCCTTAGATGCACTCTTCTCCCTGTGTATGGGATGATTAGAGTCTTTGGGAGTGCATCTTTAGCTCTAATACTCCTCAGCTCTTCAATCTTCTTCAATACTAGTCTTCTTGCAGTTACATTGAACCCAAAGTTTTTCTTGAAGGATGAATAGACTTTTATCAGCACAGCTTGGCTTTCTTGAAGAATCCTGTAAAGTGGCCACTGAATCTCCCTTCCTCCCTTGTACTTGAACACCAACCTTTCAGGTAGGTTTCTGTATGCATCAATTGCCCTTACTTCATCCAGTTCACCCAGATAAAGATTTAGATCTGAAAATTCTTTGATGTCACATAAGTACAAGTAGTCTCCCCTATTGACCTTGGGTTGAGCTTTAACTACTGACTTGGATTTGAGAGGTGACAGCTTCACTTTCTTGACCGCCCTTGACTTTGTCCTTTTTGGCTTGCTAAGGATTGGTAAGTTGAAGTCAGGAATTGGTATTTTATCCCACTCTATTGGCTTATCCTTTGGCACAATAGGTTCACCATGTATGTTCATGTAGGGATCCACCACCCTTACGTCTTCAAATACCATAGAGGGCTTTGATGCTTGAGTTGTAGCTTGAGTGGATTCCTTAGGAAATTGATCTTCCAATTCCTTGTCAACAGCATCCACTTTCCTTTTTGTTCTTCTAGCCAATTCTTTCTTCTTTGGGGATTTCTTCTGTTCTTCAATTTTCTTCTTAGATTCAGCAGCTTCAGATGGTTGAGAGGGAATTTGTTGAGAAGAATTCACAGCCTGTAGCTTGGCCAAGATAGCAATCTGTTCTTTCTTTTGTTTAGACTTCTTTGCATCTAGAGTAGCTTGCCTCTTTTCCTGATTTAATCTGGCTTTTTCTTCTTTCTTTGCTTGAGCAAATTGTGGATGTCCAGCTACCACACAAATTTCCTTTCCATTTCTGAATATCTTAGCAATTCTCCTTTTTGAAGCTGAATCAGCTGGATCTTTATAGAAGATAATAGATCTTGACAGAAGCTTCTTTTCATCAGGCTTGGGTGTCTCATACACAGTGTCCATAGGGTTCTTCCAAGATGACTTTGGATAATTTGCCCTTGGTTTAAGAATTGTTTCAGCCTTTGTAGACTTGATGCAGGAAGATTGTCCTTTTTCCAAATAGTTCATGCTCATCTCATTCACACTGATTGGCTTGACATGAGAGTGATGGATGGCTGACTGAACTGGCTCCTTGACTAGTTCAAACTTTTTCTGTATCTCCTCATCAATCTTATTCCAGTTGATCAAACTCAACTTTCCTTTTTCAGCAACTTTCAAATTTGTTGCTGCTGCTTTAATTAGATCTATACCATCTACAACTGTTGGCTTGGAGACTGTAATTGAAGGTACAATTACTTTGCTGATTTGTACTTGAAATTTCTCCCCCTCAATTGGTTCTTTCTCCCCCTTACTTGATTCTCTCTCCCCCTTTTTATTATCATCAAGTTGAGGAGTTAGGCCTTGTGCTTTA
This sequence comes from Apium graveolens, assembly GCF_009905375.1. Lineage (NCBI taxonomy): Eukaryota > Viridiplantae > Streptophyta > Magnoliopsida > Apiales > Apiaceae > Apium > Apium graveolens. The sequence continues at coordinate 57,488,921 of NC_133651.1, forward strand.
GTCAGTTGCATGAGAAGATTGGTCTGAGTTTGTTGATTTTGAAGAAGGATAGCCACTGAATTCTCAATAACTTGAACTCTGTTTTCCAGCTTGGCTAGCTTCTTTTCAGAATCTGATTATCTCCTCAATCTTAGTAATAGATCTTGCATGGTACCATATGGCATTACTGAATCCAGCTTCTCAGAATTGTATGTCTTCAAGTCAGCTATATCTCTTTTTAGTTCATCCACACTCATATTCTGTCTTAAGTGCTAGATCTTCATGAGATGTAGAGAGTCTAGGTGAGCTTGAAGAATCGCCTTGGTACTAGCATCTGAAGTTTCCTGAAGGGCCTTTTGAATAGCCATCACTTGCTTGACTAAAGACACATCAAATTGTCCTGGTGTAAACTCCTTTGTCCATGCCCATCCAGGTAAATTTAAAATAGAACTTGGGCCTTCATCTCCCCCTAAGTTCATGCTTCCATCCAAAGAAACAGATGCATCATCATTAGAATTTACTCCAAATTCTTCAGATGGCTCACCAGCTTGAGAAGACATCCTATTGACAGCAGCTTTATCTCTTTGAAGAGATTATGAGGTGTGTACTAAATTCAAAGTCTGTTCTGCCTCCACATTGCCCTGAGCAGCCAACAATTGATAGGCTGACACAGAATGAGTAAAAGTGTCAGCATCCAAGGAAATGTTATCAATTTCAACTTTGTAATGTTGCTGAAATTGTCTTCCCTTTTCAGCATCATCCACAATCATTGACTCACTAGCAATGGCTGGATCCATCCTTATTTCTCCTGTACCTGCCTTTCTCTCATAATCTCTCTTTTATTGCATCAGGGTCTCACCCTGGCTCCCCACCCTCATACCCTCACCTTCACCTACTAAGGTGGGACTACTCTCACTCACTTTTGCCAATCCTGAATAAATGGATTGCTGAGATTCACTCTTTTCCTCTCCTTTTTCCTGGGAACAACCCAGCCTCTCATTCAATGCACTCTCCTCTTTCAGTCCTAAGAGTGACTGTATTACCACTAAGTCTTCTGCACTAGAAATAATTGAAGTTTGAAGTTGTGCAGAGACACTCGACGGATAAGTGATATCCATCGAGTGAGTGGTAAAGCTATCCGACGGATAACTGCTGTTTGTTGGATTTTAAACGCAGCGGGGGCATGGTAAAACACTTTTACAAACATAAAATCCAAATAAAAGCATATAAATCGTGGTAAAAACGTAGGGATCGATTACTAAACTTTAATATGCGATCCAAAAGCAACGATCGGAGATCCTTAGCAGCTGCTCCTCAAACGTGAAGCACTCCACCGGTATCCACCAAGAAAACGACGTTAAGGAGGAGGAGGAGGTGGAGAGAATTGGGTTTTATAAAACTTTTGGGTTTTTGGGTTCAAATGAAAATAAGGTCTATAATAGTATATTTATAGGCAAAATTTTCAGCTGAAATTTTCCCATAAATTATTATTATTATCCCATTTATTATTCTCATTAATAATTAAAACACCTTTTAATTATTAATCCTTTTTCTAAACACTTTAGAAATAATTCTCTCTCTTGATTTAATTTCCAAAATTAAATCCTTAATTAATAATATTAAGAACTTTTCTTAATTAATTTATAACCAATTAAATCTCATTTAATCAATTATTAAATTTGCCAATTAATTATTTATTTCACAAATAAATAATTATTAGCCATTATTAATTAATTCCTCCACCATTAAATCATTCTCTTTTTATGGTGTGACCCTGTAGGTTCAATATTAAGTCGGTAGTAGAAATAAATAATAATAAAACTATTTTATCATTATTTATATAAATTCTCTAATTTATTAAATATGATTAATTAATTAATCACATTTATTCTACATCGTGAGGGATACTTCTCAGCATATCGCGACTATCCGGATAATACGAATTCACTGCTTAGAATATCAAGAACCTATTCAGTGAATAGTTACCGTATAATAAACTCCTTCTACCCTACAATGTCCCGATTAAATACAAGGCATGGATCTCGTGTCAAGCCTATCTAATTCAATCACTTGCTTACCATTTACTATGCTTAGTTCTATGCAAATTAGAAACTCCTTTCTAATTTCATTCACTCTGGCCAGAGATTCCTAAACTAGCATAAGTGGATCAACCTTGAACATTCGCTTCCTTCACTGGAAGGGGTAGATCCTTTATTGATCATACACTATCTTCGTGTACAAATTCCTATACCCAGTAGAGCCCTAATAATTGTCCCTGGAGACTAAGAACTAAACCAAAGCATAGTTCAGTGTACACAAGATGACTATGATGACCTCAAGTCTAAGGATACTTGTACAACTATCACTATGTGAACAACTGCTGACACGTGAGTGAACTCCATCAGTTGTTCAGCGGGGCGAGTCATGTTCAGTGAACTTATTCTATAATAAGCACCTACATACTAGCTATAATGTCACCACACAAATGTCTATGAGAACAGACATCCTTCATAATGAAGCAAGCATAGTATGTACCGATCTTTGCGGATTATTAATTACCAGTTAGTAATCCTACGACCAGGAACTATTTAAGTTTAGAGTTATCATCTTTTAGGTCTCACTATTATGATCTCATCATAATCCATAAAAAGCTTTACTATAAACTATGGTATATCTTATTTAAACACTTAAATAGATAAAGCCCGTAATAAAAACAAAACAAGTCTTTTATTAATATCAATGAAATCAAAACAGATTACATAAAAGTTATTCCTAAATCCTCATACATGATTGGATTTAGGACATATTCCTTTCAATCTCCCACTTGTACTAAAGCCAATCACTCTGGTATCTAATACCTATCTTGTCTTTATGATGATCAAAGTGACTTTCATAAAGTAGCTTTGTGAGTGGGTCTGCTATGTTGTTATGTGTGTCAACTCTAATTCAATACAATACAAGAAATGTTACCGCGCTCCCACTAACCCTTTTGTAGACGCATGGTTCATCTACATTTTTGATAAAATCAAACTCTTTGATTGTCTCATCAAAACGGATATTCCATCTAAGAGAAGCTTGCTTTAAACCACATATGGTTCGCAGCAGCTTACACACTAGGTTTTCATTTCCCTTGGAAAGAAAACCATCTGGCCATTTTCCAGATCTCATAGTCGTAGTAAGCAGCAATCGCAAGCAAAATCCGAACTGATTTTAACAGGGCTACAGGTAAAAGGTTTCATCAAGGTCAATCCATTGCCTTTGTTTGAATCCTTTTTCCACAAGCCTGGCCTTATAGGTCTCCACCTGGCCATCTGCTCTAATCATTCTTTCATATACCGTATACATAGATTCTATTCCGGATTTCATGGCACTATGCCATTTCTCTGAGTCAACACTACTCATAGCCTCATTATAGGTCACAGGGTCATCATCATCAATGATCGACAACTCATTGTCATTCTCAATGACAAGGCCATATTACCTCTCAGGTAGGCGAGACACTCTCCCTGACCTATGAATGGGCTGTTCCACAAAAGGTTGTTCAGTCAGAACAGGTGTTTCCACTTGATCCGTAGTAGTTTGTGCTTCTTGAACTTCATCAAGTTCAATTTTGTTCCCACTATTTCCTTCAAGGATAAACTCCTTTTCCAAGAAGGTAGCATGTCTGGAGACAAACACCCGATGATCGGTGTAAAAGTAATACCCTAAAGTCTCTTTAGGATATCCCACAAAACGACATTTTACGGATCGATATTCCAGCTTATCTGGGTCAACTTACTTGACATAAGCTGGACATCCCCAAATCTTAACGTGTTTAAGACTCGGTTTCCTTTCTTTCCATATCTCATACGGAGTTTGAGGAACAGATTTTGGAAGGCACCTTATTCAGTAAGTATGTTGAGGTTTCCAATGCATAACCCCATAGGAATACTGGAAGATTTGCATAGCTCATCATGGACCGAACTATGTCTAACAAAGTTCGATTTCTACTTTCAGATACCAATCTGGAGGAGTCCACTGGGAGACTATACCATTTACTTTGAGATAATCTAGAAACACTCCATTAAAGTATTCACCACCTCGATCTGATCGAAGAGTTATAATACTATATTTGGTTGTTTCTCCACTTCATACTTATACTCTTTAAACTTTTCAAAGGCTTCAGACTTGTGTTTCATCAAACACATATCCGAATCTAGATCTATCATCTATGAAAGTAATGAAGTATGAAAATCCATCCATGGCTTGCGTAGACATTGGTCCACATATATCTGTGTGTACCATTCCTAGCAAATTTGCAGTCCTCTCTCCATGTCTACTAAATGGAGACTGCAGTGCCACTATAAAGTGAGATTTTCATCATCCCTTTTCTTTTATTAGTTTATTCAATCTGAAGTAAATTATGTCACATTCATACAGACCATTATTTAAAGTACCACGTCCATAAAGAATATTATCTCTAAGAATAGAACATTCATTATTCTCAATAATAAATGAAAATCCACCCAAGTCTAACATGGGAATAATATTCCTCACAATCGAGGGAACAAAATAACAATTATTTAAACCAATAGTCTTGCCCATAGGCATATGTAAATGAAATGATTCTACATCTTCAGCAGCAACTCTTGCTCCATTTCCCATCAGTAGAATCACCTCATCTTCCTCAAGAGTCCTACTTCTCCTTGGTCCCTGCAACAAATTGCAGATATGAGAACCACAGGCGGTATCTAATACCCAAGTAGAAATTTGATTTAATGACATATTCACTTCTATCATGAACATACCTGAATCAGAAGTGGTAGTCTCACAACCCTTCTTCTTCTTCAATTCTGCAAGGTAAACCTTGCAGTTCCTCTTCCAGTGCCCCACCTTGTTATAGTGAAAGCAAACAACTTTGCTCTTGGGGTCTTCAGCTTTTGGTGGAACCGGCTTTTCTTCACCTACTTTCTTCTTCTTGGAAGAGTTCCTCTTCCTTTTCTTAGGATTGGAACCTTCACCAATTAGAAGAACAGAACTCTTCTTAGGGGAAAAATTCGATTCCGCAGTCTTCAACATGTTGTGGAGTTCAGGTAGGCTGACATCCAACTTATTCATGTGAAAGTTCACAACAAACTGCGAGAATGAACTCGGAAGCGATTGCAAGACCAAGTCTTGGCTCAGCTCCCCATCCATGGCAAAACCAAGTTGTCCAAGACGTTCAATCAAATTGATCATCTTAAGTACATGGTCATTCACAGATGATCGCTCAGACATCCTACAACCGAACAGCTCCTTCGATATCTCATATCGAGCTGTCCTCCCTGCCACATCATACAACTCTTGTAGATGCATGAGGATAGTGTGAGCATCCATATGCTCATGTTGCTTCTGTAGCTCAATGTTCATGGAAGCTAGCATGATGCATTGAGCAACATTTGCATCATCTAACCACTTACGATACACAACATGTTCATCATTATGTGCATCAATAGCAGGTTCAGTAGGCTTAGGTGAGTCAATCACGTATTCCAGCTTCTCAATCCTGAGAACAATTCTCAAGTTTCGAAGCCAGTCAGCATAATTAGGACCAGTCAATTTGTGAGCATCTAGTATGCTCCTGAGTGATAGTGCAGAAGACATAACGTACAAAGTAAATTTGTAAATGATAAACACATAACAACACTTAGCAAATATTCGATTTCATTTGAAAAAACACTATATGAATCTGGTCTTTATTCATAAGTGGCTCCCACTAGTTTACCTAATTTATTCAACCCCCTACGTGAAAAATTAAGCATTCATAATGCTAGTGGGAATAGGGATCCTACATTCCATTACACAACCCCGGCTGTGGCACGAACCGCCATGTAATGTTCAATAGGCAGACAACTCTTGTCAATTACATCTTATGTTATTCCCTAATCAAACTTTAGCCTCTTGAATAATTGAGTCTCGGCTGTGGCACGACAAACTCAATATTCTAAGTCAAGTCTAACCCAACATTCCGTACAGTTCAATCAGTCCCCAAAGGCCCACGGCTGTGGCACGTACCGACCTTTAGATTCTTATTCAATGTACACATCTCTATGTAATAGACAAGTATTTCTTATTTCAAAATCAAAGCCCTCGGCTGTAGCACGAACCAACAATGATTCAAAAATAAGAACTACTTTTCTATCATGTTGGAAGGCTATGACCGACACAAGCCCGTTGTGTCATTGGCCAATTACTACTTGATATTATTTAATTTTAGAGGGATTATATTACGTTACAATCATAATCATATTATAAAGAGATTCTTCCTTTTAAATTAAATATTTCAAATCAATAATCAATAATCAGATGATTCCCAGATCGGGTGGAGCATTGTCAAGAGGCGTCACTTAATAACCCTTTCTTACAGATAGAAATCTGTTGTTGACAGAATCATCCTTTCTCTCATATCGAAAATTCATATTCAATTACGTGTTTCATAAACACAAGAATCTCATGATTGTATTCATAATATTATTATTAAGGTTATGAAACAATTTCACTATACTAGGTTGTCTAACAAATGCCTTATGTTCATTTAAGTTCACCTAAATCTATCATCGCATGATAAACTAAGCATATATCACATATATAAACATGAATAAACATCAAGGTAGGTATGTTACATCATCTAGCATATAGGTCTAAGCATTATACATCTCTATGTATCACATGAAGCATTTAAAAGCAATTAAAACAGTCAAACATAGCTTTAAAACACTTCCGGAAATATAAACAGTTCAAAACTTTTATATAAACTAAAATTTGATCACACCATTAGATCCGTCTCGGAAAAACGAATCCAACGGTATATTGCACGCCCAAAACGGAGTTACGAAACTCCCAGAAAATCAATTTTAATGTGGACAGTCGGGCTGTAACGTATTACAGGAACGCGTTACAAGCCCTGTAACGCATTCCGGTGATGCGTTACAACCCTTTTAACCAATTAAAAGGTGTAACGCATTCCGTGAATCCGCCACAGGGTGTGACGCATTCCCGGAATGCACGACACCCCTTTTCCCGCGTGCTCTGCATGCGCCAGCACTGCCGCCGCCTGCTACTGCCAGTTCTCTTCTCTCGATCGCCGTGCAACTCTGTGTCTTTGTCTCCTTTTCCGTGCAGCCAACAGACAGACAAGCAATAGCAGCAATACAGATATACATATACATACTAACAAATAATATATATATATATATATGTTTATTTAATTACGAATTTAATTACAACAACTTCAAAAATTCATAATAAATAATCTATACATCATAAAATTATGAAAAAAATACCCAGACGATCTACAACACTTGTAGAACCCAGATCAACATTCAAAATTATTTTGAGAAACTATTTCTCATCAGACAAAATTAATCCATGATATAACTTGTAAAATCATAATTAATTCATACAAGCACATAAAATTCTGAAATTTTTACCACAGATCTATATGCATACAACCTATGCTCTGATACCAATGTTGGATTTTAAACGCAGCGGGGGCATGGTAAAACACTTTTACAAACATAAAATCCAAATAAAAGCATATAAATCGTGATAAAAACGTAGGGATCGATTACTAACCTTTAATATGCGATCCAAAAGCAACGATCAGAGATCCTTAGCAGCTGCTCCTCAAACGTGAAGCACTCCACCGGTATCCACCAAGAAAACGACGTTAAGGAGGAGGAGGAGGTGGAGAGAATTGGGTTTTATAAAACTTTTGGATTTTTGGGTTCGAATGAAAATAGGGTCTATAATAGTATATTTATAGGCAAAATTTTCAGCTGAAATTTTCCAATAAATTATTATTATTATCCCATTTATTATTCTCATTAATAATTAAAATACCTTTTAATTATTAATCCTTTTTCTAAACACTTTAGAAATAATTCTCTTTCTTGATTTAATTTCCAAAAATTAAATCCTTAATTAATAATAATAAGAACTTTTCTTAATTAATTTATAATCAATTAAATCTCATTTAATCAATTATTAAATTTGCCAAATAATTATTTATTTCACAAATAAATAATTATTAGCCATTATTAATTAATTCCTCCACCATTAAATCATTCTCTTTTTATGGTGTGACCCTGTAGGTTCAATATTAAGCCAGTAATAGAAATAAATAATAATAAAACTATTTTATCATTATTTATATAAATTCTCTAATTTATTAAATATGATTAATTAATTATTCACATTTATTCTACATCGTGAGTGATACTTCTCAGCATATCGCAACTATCCGGATAATACGAATTCACTGCTTAGAATACCAAGAACCTATTCAATGAATAGTTACCGTACAATAAACTCCTTCTACCCTACAATGTCCCGATTAAATACAAGGCATGGATCTCGTGTCAAGCCTATCTAATTCAATCACTTACTTACCATTTACTATGCTTAGTTCTATGCAAATTAGAAACTCCTTTCTAATTTCATTCACTCTGGCCAGAGATTCCTGAACTAGAATAAGTGGATCAGCCTTGAACATTCGCTTCCTTCACTGGAAGGGGTAGATCCTTTATTGATCATACACTATCTTCGTGTACAAATTCCTATACCCAGTAGAGCCCTAATAATTGTCCCTGGAGACTAAGAACTAAACCAAAGCATAGTTCAGTGTACACAAGATGACTATGATGACCTCAAGTCTAAGGATACTTGTACAACTATCACTATGTGAACAACTGCTGACACGTGAGTGAACTCCATCAGTTGTTCAGCTGGGCGAGTCATGTTCAGTGAACTTATTCTATAATAAGCACCTACATACTAGCTATAGTGTCACCACACAAATGTCTATGAGAACAGACATCCTTCATAATGAAGCAAGCATAGTATGTACCGATCTTTGCGGATTATTAATTACCAGTTAGTAATCCTACGACCAGGAGCTATTTAAGTTTAGAGTTAATATTTTTTGGTCTCACTATTATGATCTTATCATAATCCATAAAAAGCTTTACTCTAAACTATGGTATATCTTATTTAAACACTTAAATAGATAAAGCCCGTAATAAAAACAAAACAAGTCTTTTATTAATATCAATGAAATCAAAACAGATTACATAAAAGTTATTCCTAAATCCTCATACATGATTGGACTTAGGACATATTCCTTTCACTGTTAAGCTTATCCATCGGGATACAATCACTACTCGATGGATGAGCAATATCCATCGAGAGAGTAGAAATGAATGAGGTGGGAAGAGAAACTATTGTTGACTCTGTGTTGATTGAAGTTATTTGAGGTACAGATGTCACAATAGTATCTGAAAAAATTGGCAAGTGAGCCAACAAACCATCTAAAAGATGACGCTCACTTGCACTAGATTTTGGCTACCCCAACAGAGTTAAATAAGGGGAATCAGGAATTGAAGTGTTTATCATATCCACTTCCAGAGAGTTTGTTGGTGAGTATGGTGTTTCAGAGGCTTCTATTATAAGAGATTTGGCTGTGACTCCACATTTATTGGAGCCACATCAAACTGAATTTGAGAAAGTGCAAGGACTGTGTCTTTAACACTAGTTTGCACTGTGTGTGTGCCCTATGCATCCCCGGTTGTTTTGGATTTCTTCTTTCTTGTGTAAGTTTTGGGTGAGCTTGTGTCCCTAACCCTTTTGGCCTGTGCTTTTGGCCGAGAGCTTTGTTTAATAGCCACATCCTTTTGGGAGGATGCAGCTAGAAGTGAGCTTTTGTCCCTTTTAAGCACTGCAGTTTGTTGGGAAACTGCAGTGTGGCTAGGCTGGGATTCACTCAACTCTCCGACCTTATCCTTGGGGTTTCTTTGATGTTCACCCCTTCCCTCACCTAACTAACCCTCATTCACCCTCCCCTCTTTGGCTTTGGTAGATTTTTCAACTGGTACCTTTTGAGAGATACCAGAGGGGGTTTTCTTTGACTTTGATTTAGAAATTATAGTTGATTTGGCAGCTTTGGTAGGCAACTGTTTGGTCATTATCACAGTTGCCATAGCTACTCCTGAACTCAAAGAAATTGAGGAGATTGGAATAGTTGAGGGAACGTATGAACTTACCTCACTTACCTGAGGTGTCTGCATTACAGGAAAGTAGAACATTGGCACATCCCTATGATGGTTGGCTCTGTTCAAATCTGCAATGATTCTTCTCTCTTGAACCCAACAAGCTAATTTGTTGTTTGGGTTCTCAAGTACAATCTCTTGACAAAGATGGTTAGCTAATATCATGAAAAATCTAGCATAATATACATTCTTTCCCCTTTTGGCTAACTCACCTAGTTTAAAACCTAACTCATACAAGACAAGGTCACTGAAATTGTAAAATTTATCTGTAACTAGCATGTATAGCATGTTAAGCATGGAAATGTTCACAGAATCAAAATTACTGACTTTTCCAGAGAAAACTTTAGTCACAACATCACACATGAAACTCCATTCCTTCCTAAGACCTAATCTTCTAATCTCACTTAGCTTAGTAGTAGGAAGTGCATAATGCATGAAATTAAGCATATTGATAATATCAGTGTCAGTGTGTGGTGAAGTTACATTATCATCAGGAATTTTGAAACATGCTTTTATCACATCACTATTGATACATAACTCATTACCTTTGATAGTTAGAGTGATGGTTTTGTCAGTAGAGTTGTAGATTGCAGTGGTCACATCTCTTCAACAACTTCACAGTAAATTGTGGGTGATTCAAGGCATAACTTAACTTGCAGTTCTTCACGAAGTCCATCATCTTGTGATAGTCTTCTGATTGATGAATACCCTTATTGACCAAAGCAGTGAAGTTGTTCTTCTCATAAATGAACCCAGTTTGAGACATGATCTTTACTACAGGTGCCATTGTTAGAGAATGAAAGCTTGAAGAGAAAGAGGATATTTGCTTGAGAGAGAATACAATAAAAGCAGTTGAATTTGAGAATGATAAAAGAAAATAATTGGAATGAAATAAGCTTTTATGCTATCTCAAAAACAACGAATAAAAATAATAAAGAAAAGTAAATTACCCAATAGAACTTGCCTAAAATAGCCGTTTAAAAATAAACTGTAAAAATTCCACCCATTATCCGTCATGTAATACTTACAAACTGTAAGTATACTCGATGGATAATGTTCAGGCAATTAACGGTTAAGATTTAGACACTTCGACGGATGAGAATAAACTGTTATCCGTCGAGTTTTAAAAGGTTCCAGAAAAGTAATTGATTTTTATTTACAAATAGTATATCGAAGGATGACTCAACTCGATGGATAATGGTCATCCGTCGAGATGTAAATTTTGACTTAGCCAAAATTTCATCCATTACTAAAAATCAGCTAAATTTCTGGCTACTTTTCAACTTGCAAAATAACTCAAATAAATTCAAGAGTAATTAAGCATACCTAACTCACTTACCAACCTAAAAAAGGTGGATTCATCCAGTGGCTTGGTAAAGATATCTGCAAGTTGCTTCTCACTTGGAACAAAATGTAACTCTACAGTACCATTCATTACATGTTCCCTTATGAAATGGTACTTGATGTCTATGTGCTTTGTCCTTGAATGTTGTACTGGATTTTCAGTGATGGCAATTGCACTTGTGTTATCACAGAAAATAGGAATCCTCTCAACTTGCAAACCATAGTCTAGCAATTGATTTTTCATCCATAAAATCTGTGCACGCAACTGCCAGCAGTAATATATTCAGCTTCAGCTGTAGAAGTAGAAACTGAATTTTGCTTTTTACTGAACCAGGACACAAGCTTGTTTCCTAGAAATTGACAAGTTCCTGTTGTGCTTTTTCTGTCAATTCCGCAACCTGCATAATCTGCATCAGAATAACCAGTTAGATCAAAACCAGAATCTCTAGGATACCAAATGCCAAGTTTTGGTGTTCCCTTGAGATATCTGAAAATTCTCTTAATAGCTATCAAGTGAGACTCTCTAGGATCAGCCTGAAATCTAGCACATAAACATGTAGCAAATATTATATCTGGCCTACTAGCTGTTAAGTACATAAGTGAGCCAACCATGCCTCTATAGCTTGAAATATCCACAGACTTTTCAGTAGTGTTTAGTTCAAGCTTAGTTGTAGTGGCCATGAGAGTTTTTGCAGATGTGCAATCCATTAGATCAAACTTCTTTAAAAGATCAAAAATATATTTAGTTTGACTAATGAATATTCCATCAGTAACTTGCTAAACTTGTAAACCAAGAAAGTAAGTTAGTTCTCCCATCATACTCATTTCATACTTACTTTGCATCAGTTTGGCAAACTTTTTACAAAGTTTCTCATCTGTAGAGCCAAAAATAATATCATCTACATAAATTTGAACAAGTATGCTAGAGCCATTAACATTTCTGAAAAATAAAGTTTTATCTACAGTACCTCTTGTGAAGTGATTTTCCAAAAGGAACTTTGATAAGGTGTCATACCAGGCTCTAGGTGCTTGTTTCAGTCCATAAAGTGCTTTTAGTAGATAATAGACATACTCTGGAAAATTTGGATCTTCAAAGCCAGGAGGTTGACTAACATACACTTCTTCCTCCAAATTTCCATTCAGAAAGGCACTTTTGACATCCATCTGATAGACCTTGAAATTGGCATGGGCTGCATAGGCTAAGAAGATTCTGATGGCTTCAAGTCTTGCAACAGGAGCAAATGTTTCATCAAAATCTATTCCTTCTTGCTGGCAATAGCCTTTAGCAACCAATCTGGCTTTGTTCCTTACTACTATGCCATTTTCATCCATCTTGTTTCTGAATACCCATTTGGTGTCTATTGGATTCTTTCCTTTAGGCTTGGGTACCAGCTTCCAAACTTTATTCCTTTCAAATTGGTTTAGCTCATCCTGCATAGCTAAAATCTAATCAGGATCTAACAACGCTTCTTCTACCTTCTTTGGTTCTTCCTTTGACAGAAAGCTGCTGTATAGACATTGTTCCTGAGTTGCTCTTCTTATTTGAACTCTAGAAGAAACATCACCAATAATCAGTTCAAAGGGGCGATCTTTTGTCCATTTCCTTGGTTGAGGTAGATTAGCTCTAGATGAAGAGACCTCAATGTTGTCTTGATGTGTGATTGAGTTTTGATTGCTAGAAACTCCCCCTGAGTTTGTGGATCTTTGATTTGAGAAAGGGGTATTTTCTATGGGTGATCTGCCTTGACTTCCTTCTCCTTTTGATAACCCGACGGGTGGTGAATTTTCAGTACCGACGGATGAGGCAGGTTGTCTACCGACGGATAACACAGATTGCCTTCCGACGGATGAAGAATTTTGTAACTCGACGGATGTTGAGTTTTGTGCTTCATTGGTGGTAGATTTGTCTGCATTATCCTTAGACACTGTTTCTTGATCACTCTCATCATCACTTCCATCACTGACCATCTCAATATTGTCGAATTTGAGGCTCTCATGGTAATCTCCATCTTTCAGTCCTTCAATCTTTTTATCATCAAACACAACATGTATAGATTCCACAACAATGTTGGTTCTTAGATTGTAGACTCTATATACTTTACCAACAGCATATCCAACAAAAATTCTTCATCTGCTTTAGCATCAAACTTCCCATTTTGATCAGTTTGATTTCTCAGAATATAGCATTTACAGCCAAAGACATGAAGAAAGTTTAGAGTTGGCTTCTTGTTCTTGAACAATTGATAAGGAGTCATGCATCTTGCTTGATTAATCAGAGAGATGTTCTGAGTGTAGCAGGTAGTGTTTACAGCTTCAGCCCAGAAATATGTTGGTAATTTTGATTCTTCAAGCATTGTCCTTGTAGCTTCAATAAGAGATCTGTTCTTTCTTTCCACTACTCCATTCTGTTGTGGAGTCCTTGCTGCTGAAAACTCATGAAAGATCCCATTTTCCTCACAAAATGCTCTCATGACATAGTTCTTGAACTCAATTCCATTGTCACTCCTGATTCTTCTAACTTTGAAATCAGGATGATTGTTAACTTGCCTTATGTGATTGATGATGATTTCACTAGCCTCATCTTTAGACTTTAGGAAATATATCCAAGAGAACTTTGAGAAATCATCTACAATTACTAGGCAAAATCTTTTCTTTGAAATTGACAATACATTGACTGGTCCAAACAAATCCATGTGAAGAAATTGCAGAGGCTCTTCAATTGCTGAATCAAGTTTTTTCCTGAATGATGCTTTGATCTGCTTCCCTTTTTGGCAGGCATCACACAGTCCATCCTTTGTAAACTCCATTAGAGGAATGCCTCTTACTAGTTCTTTCTTTACCAGCTCATTTATGGTTTTGAAGTTTAAATGGGATAGCTTCTTGTGCCATAGCCAACTTTCATCTTGACTTGCTTTACTGAGAAGACAAGTTACAGATTCTGCTTTAGTTAAGTTGAAGTCAGCTAGGTACACATTTCCTCTTCTCACACCAGTGAGAACCACTTTGTTGTTTTGATTGTTAGTCACAACACAGGCTTCTTTGTTGAAGGTTACCGAGTTGCCTTTGTCACAAAGCTGGCTGATACTCAACAGATTGTGTTTGAGACCATCCACGAAGGCAACCTCTTCAATGATGACATTGTCCTTTGAAATCAAGCCATATCCCACAGTATAACCTTTGCTGTCATCTCCAAAAGTAATACTTGGGCCAGCTCTCTCCTTAAACTCTGTGAGTAGGGTAGAATCACCAGTCATGTGTCTTGAACAACCACTATCCAAGTACCAAAGATTCTTTCTATTTCCCTGCACACATCAAAATCAAATCAAGTTGATTTTGGTACCCAAGTTTCCTTGGGTCCTGCCTTGTTAGCTTTCTTCTTCTGTTTTTTAGGTCTTAACTCATTTGACTTAGGAATTTCAGATTCTTCCTTAGTCATTTGGGTTGGGCCTTTGAAACCATTTAATGCAACAGAATTATCATGCATATTATGGCTAACAGGAAATGACATGCCTGGCGCAAACATGTTATTCCAGTAAGGCATGCTAAATGGCATTTGAGGCATATTGTATGCAGCATAATATGGATTAGGTGCAAATGGCATATTCGCAAACTGTGCATTCATGTTCTATGTAGGCATAGCATTAACAGGCATGGGAGGCATGGCATTCATGTTAGGAAATTGAGGCTGAACAGACATGGGAGTAGGCATGGCAGATTTGCAATTAACAGACAAATGATTTACACTACCACACTTGACACAAATTTTTTTAGGGGCATATTTATCAGGTGTGTAGTTATTGTGTTTGTTAATCCCTACTTTACCATTCCTTTTGTTTTTCTTTTTAGTATCTATTTTTACCTCTATTTTCTCAAGTCTGCCACTTAACTGTTTGACAGTCATGTGACCAACATTAGCCTTTTTCCTTTTCTTAGCTTGACTTGACTCTCCTGAAATAAAGTTCTTGGAAACATACCCATACTTATCATTTAGCTTGATTAATTTGGCTTTGCTAATGGGTTTGCTTACAACTGACGAATGAGGATTTTTATCATTCGACGGATAACACTTTTTGTTATCCGACGGATAGTCCTCATCATCCGTCGAGTCTACATCTGTCAGCAACCCATCTACCAAAATAGGTTCTAGTTTCTCTTTATTCTTTTTCCAAGCTTCATCATAAAAAGAATCAATTCCTTGAACTTTGGTGATTTGAGCATGAACATCCCTGGATGTTTTCCATGCTTTAATCACCTCTTGTTCAAGCTCGAGTTGCTTCTTCAAAATTTCTTCCTTTTTCAAGGACTCAGTTAATTCCTCCTTGGCAATCTTACACTCAATTTTTAGTTTCTCAAACTCAACAAACTGAGACTCAAGCACATTATTCCTCTCACTTAAAAACAAGTTATTTTCTTTGATTTTAGCATTTTCTTTAGTGAGAGACTTAAGTGTAACACGCAAATGATACAATTCTGTAGACATGTCATTTATTGCATCATTACACTCAGCTTTAGATAAATGTGCAAGGTTTGTAGTGATTACCTGATTGCTTGAGAAACTTGTCTCTGTTTCATCAGACTTGACCATTAGGGCTAGATTGACATAACTGATATCTTCATTTTCATCCAAACCATCAGCTGCCCAGTCATTCTCTTGTGTAATAAAAGCCCTTTCCTTTTATTTGAGTAGATCAAAGTATTTTTGCTTATAATCCACAGACTCAAACCTTTTCTTACTGGAATCTGACTTTCTACACTCATTTGCAAAATGCCCTGCCAAGCCACATTTGAAACATTTGAATTTTGACTTATCCACCATGTTTCTATTTGGCTTGGCTGCTCCAAAATTCTTCTTGAACTTGAGCTTGGCAAATCTTATTGAAAAAAAGCTAGGTGTTCATCAATGTCCTCCATGTCATCTTGGCTTAATGAATCTTCACTTTCTGCAACTAGCCCCTTACCCTTATTCTCACAGACCTTTGAAGTTGATTCTACAGCTTCCATCTTCACTTTCTTCTCCTTTTCCAGATCAGTAACTAGTGCAACGGATCCTCCTTTCTTCTTTCCTCTCTCCATTCTTTCATCCTGCTCTATCTCAAGCTCATAGGTCTTCAGAATGCCATACAGTCTCTCCAAAGTAAACTCCTTATAATCTTGTGAGTTTCTCAATGAGACTGTCATTGGTTTCCATTCCTTTGGAAGAGATCTGAGAAATTTCAGATTGGAGTCTTTAGTCTGATAGACTCTTCCATGCAACTTAAGAGCATTTAGTAGTTTTTGGAATCTACTAAAAATGTCAGTGAGTGACTCACTTTCTTCATTGTAAACTTAATTGAATCAAAACATAAGTAATTAAAAACAAGAGTCTTTAAAAACTTTCTGGTGGATTTAAACAATTCCACCAGAGATATATATAATATATCGAGAGGACTCTGTGTGCAGAAATGCTCACAGCTGCTTACAAATGGAACTACTGAGAATACAGGAAATGCTAAAGATTCTGCTTACAAAGATTTCTCTGTTTTTGTGTTTCTCAGCTATCTCAGTTATTTTTTTTATTTGCTACTCTCTTGGTTTATATAATACCAAGATTACAAAGTCAAAAAGGCTGAACAAATATAAAATCTAACAGTCTTAAGCTTTGCTGCTTTTCATCCTCTATTACCCAGTTAATGGGCTTCCACAGTGTGTTTGTATACATCTCGACGGCTGTGTGTCAGCTTTCACTGTTCAACTGTTGTTTGAATTCTTCATATGATTATCCGTCGACTTTCAGAACATCCGTTGATGGTTTAATTCATCATCCATCGACTGCTATATTAAACATCCGTTGATAGTCATTTGATCATCCGTCAATGGATTTGTTAATCATCCGTCGGTAGCTATTTTGGCACTTGACTCTATTTCACTTATGCAGAATTACAAGACATCGTTTATGTACAATTAATCAACCTATTCTGCATATCTAGTTAAAGTCAACATGACTTATATGCTACTACAGATTCTATACAAAGGTGCATACATAACTGTGCTACAAACTTATTATTACATAAGCTACTCACTCGATGGATAATAAGTTAATCATCTGTCGGGACTATAATGAGTTATCCGTCGGGACTATATCCGTCGAGTGCTACATAATTTCACTAAGTAAAATCTACTTAGATGTTTTGTTTATGAAATCATTAAGTACACAACATATGCACAACATAGAGGAAATAAGGTATTGATGTGTCTAGAACCCTAATTGAATCGAATATTAAAAAAGCGAGATCACCTTTTTAATTTGGCAACTTGCAGTGAGAAGTTCTTTGTAGTCAAAGTTACAATCTTCATAAATCGATGATAAATAAATAAAAAATTAACATCATAGAGCATAAAGCAAGATAAGATATCACCACGTGGTACATAATATCAAAGGAATCTGCAAAATAGCATTCTAAGGCTAATACCTTGTACCAGGATAAAGGGAAAATTGATTCGAAGATGTTGCTGAATTTTTAAATCCATTAAATTGGGATGATTCAAAATCTTCAATACATCTACGGTTACCCGGATCTAAAGCCACGACATTATCAATAAACCTAACATTAGAAGTCGGTAGAGGTGCATATGAGTTTATCTTAATTATCACTACAAGAAATAAGCGATCATACAACAGTTTTTCACCGTTGTGTAACCTGTATATTTTCCGTAGTCTATCCAACACTCGTGTGATAGAATTTCACACAACGGTTGTTTAAACCCTTGTAATAAGAGAGATTACACAACCTTTTTTAGTACTTGTTACAATCAAGAACGCACAACAGGTATTTTATATTAACCATTGTTGGAACTTTCTTAAAACAACTGTTTTTTTATTCAACTCTTGTCTAACTAACTTATCAACAATGATTTTATAGAAAAACCATTGCTCTTAACTTATTCGATATTGTCATAAACAACAGTTTATAAACTTCTTTTATGAATGTTTTTTGTTTAAAAGACAATGGTGTAAAAGATTTAAACCATTGAAAAGAATATCAAAAGACAATAGTTTTTTTTTAAAAAAATATGTGCAGTGAGACATACAACGATTTTCATCATTTTTTAAGTGGGTTTCACAAAACTGTTTACAAAATTAATCTCATTATTTAAAATAAATTAATTTTAAAATAAAATGATATTATATTAATTTAATTGTTATTTCAAAATTAAAATTAAATTTATAATACAAAGGTTCTCTACAAAAATTACAACTATAACTTCGAATCTATTTCTAAACATTCTCATTAAGGTACACAATAACTAATTTGTATACATATTCCTATTTAGATTAATGTGCAGAGTTGCATGCATTCCAAATGAAAACCCCTGCTCAGTGGCATGAATAGGATTACCGAGTCCAGCAGGACGTTGGAAGCTTTGAAATCTTGGTATATGACTGGCTGTTTTTCTCCGTGGAGAAAAGCAAGGCCTTTTGCAGCACCAACTGCAATCTTTAATCTCGTCAATCAGGGCAATGAAACGGAGTATCCTGCACACATTATTAACAACACAAATTTTAGCTCATTAGTAGCATGAGTTGTTAACTGAGTAGTTAGTCAAGTCTGCACACTTTAAATTTATTATCATGACCTAGTTTTACCATTAAGCTTTCAGCATTTAGTACTTGTGCTTTACTCTAAATAATTTTAAGTGAGTAGTATTAATAGGAGTCTGGGTCTAGTTTTTCGGCTGCAATTCTCTGGTCTTCTTACCTAGTTCTGTAGCTTCCTATTTAAGATAGAGTCAAACACCCAAAATTAATTCCTTCACAACTACCTTTTCCAAAAATAAAGTAGTTACATGTACCTTGATATATTCTGAGCGAGTTATAGCAGCCTTAGGACGCCTTATGAATGAAAATATAAGTCCCAGTGGTAAACAAGCAATTCCGACACCGCCAAATATCTGGACAGAAATCACATAGAGAAAAAAATCATTAAAAGGGAAAGACTAAAATGTATTACTAATTTGACACATCAAAACTTGTAAGCTTTAGAAAACAACCAATTCTAGAATACTTAACATTTCATCAGATTATACAACTAGTGCACCAATTAAATGCTAAAATTTAATAAAGTACTGAAAAAGGTCATCTATGAATTTCATACCCGAGGAAAAATGGAACTCTATTCCCATACATGGAACGCGAGCAGCCAAAAAACTAGACCCAGTCTCCCATTAATCGAAACTAGTTGAAGTATTGTAACTCCCTTAATTATTTACTCTAGTTGTTAAGTGAGTAGTATTAATTTTTTATGGACATGGCTCACCAATGAAAAAAGGCAAAGGCAGAGCCCTAGCCTGGTAACAGCAGAAACAAGACCAGCCCAACATTGTAAATTCAAATTCCAGACAAATTTCTTTTTATAGCTACTAAGAAATGACAATTATCAGCATCAGACATGGCTAAACCAGAAGCTCCTTATCATTTGAACTTGCTTTTTTCTATAACAAAAGAATAGTGCGGAAATTTATTTATTTAAACATAAAATAGTGGTAGCAAGACTTACCTGTCTGTTATCTGTATATCAATATCCGAACTCAGAATCACTGAAAGTCTTGCAATAAAATAATTCCTAACTCATGAAATTTTATAACCAAATTGTTAATTTTTATAAGATTTTAACGCTAGATAAGTCGTGCGTCAACATATGCAGGCCATGTAAAAGGACATTTACAATTCTCACCATAAAGAATGTAAAATGCTCACCAGCCATTGTCATGCATATCGACTACATACTATAAAAACATTCAAAATTCTACAAAAATACACTAGGAAACACCAAAAATTCCAAACTTTAATTTCTATTTATCGGAATACTACTACATAAATCAACATTCACTAAAACAGAAAGAAAATTCCCTAAAAACACAAATCCAATTCACCTGATTAGTACATAAACATGATCCCATACATATTAGCATTAAAAAATTAAAGGGGGACGAAACATACTTGTAAGAACAAGAAGAACAAAATTCAATGTTTACTGTATGGCCAATACCAATTCCTCCAATACCACAACTAACTTTTTGAAATTACACATATCACAAATAGGAGTCAGCAAGATTCATCAAGAATTCAAAAGGGTATATCAAAATCCAACAATTAACATAAAATATGAACCTGAATAGGAAACTGAAGAGTTTCTTGAATGACCGGCGATGAAGATTGGATTTTATGGTGATTGTGATGGTGGTGTTGGGGGGGGGGGGGTTTGCGTGGAGGAGTAAACAGATTGGCGATGTCTGAGCAGAAGAGGAAGAAAGTAAGCCTACTAGTAAATATCAATGCAAATTGCCTCACCTTTAAAGCATTGTCGATACTCTGATTTTAAGCAAAACCAGATAGACAGAGGAGAGAGAAGAGTTGTAGGAGAGATATGGAAGAGTAGGGAGAGAGAACCAGAAGGAGAAGAGGGGTCAGATCTAAGAAAGGGGAAGGGGGAGGTAAGGGGGGAAATGAAAATTACAAGGAAGGGGGAAATGAAAATTTAAGGGAAAAAACCAAAAATTGTGTGAAAAATGAAAAAATTATAAATTAATTTTCTTACTTATATATTATAATTAAATACTTATTTTTATTTTACTTTATATGAATATAATAATTTTTATTTTAAATAATTTCATATAATTTTTTATATAAAATTATTTGAAACAAATTTTAAAATTTTAAATTATTTTTCTACATAACTAAAGTTCAAATATATTAACATTGTGCAAGATGATCCTAAAAATATTTTTTAAGAAATTAATTATTTAATCAAGAAAGAGTCTTATTTTTTGGACTTGCACTTCTATTCGATTTTTATTATAAAATTATACAACATAAATTTAAAAAATTTTGGATAATTTTTATATTATTACAATCGATATATCTCAATACACTTGGATCTTTGAAAATATCATTTAAAAAAATTTCCATGTTGATACGAAAAGAATCTCGTAGTCGGGAGTAGTATTTCCTCACATAAAAGATTAATTTGAATTTTTTAATGATTTTTTCGTATGATTAAAATCAATTAATCTTGTTAATCGGGAATGAGTCTCGTTGTCGCGAGTGGTACTTTTACTAGATTTTTCTAAACCTGACATACAAGATGAATTTCAAATTTTTTAATAATTTTTTCGTATGACTAAAATTGATATATCTTAACATCCGTATGGTTGGATCGTCAAAAAAATTATTTTAAAAATTAATCTTGTAAATCAGGAACGAGTCTCATTTTCGGGAGTGGTACTTTTACTGGATTTTTCTAATCCTTACATGCAAGATGAATTTCAATTTTTTTATAATTTTTTCATTAGACTAAAATTGATATACCTTAACATCTGTACGGTTGGATCGTCGAAAAAATCATTTTAAAAAAGTTACCATGCCCGTAACCTTTCAGAACCACTTTGCCTGTAGAATTGCTTACAACTTCACAGTTTTTTCAAAGAAATCCACATGATAACCTCTGTCACAGATTTGACTCACACTCAGCAGATTGTGTTTAAGTCCTGAGACAAGAGCTACTGTTTCAATGATGACATTCCCAAGATTAATATTGCCATATCCCAGAGTTTTACCCATGTTGCCATCTCCATAAGAAACTTCTGGGCTAACTTTCTCCACAAAGTCTGAGAGCAGGGCTTTATTTCCAGTCATATGTCCTGAACATCCACTATCCAGTACTAGGATGTTTCTCCCGTTGCCCTGCAATCACAAAGACCACTAATGGTTAGTTTTAAGGACCCAGAATCGCTTGGATCCTTTGGCCTTTTTAAGTTTGTTAGCATTTGCAGCGGATTTAATATCAGAGTTTATGCTAACATGTTGTTTATCATAACTTATATCAGACTTTGTATCAGATTTTACACTAGAAGGAATTAAAGCAATTTTCTTCAAAGAACGTTTTATTTGATAATAATCATAGTATAAACTATGATATTCCTTATAAGTATAAATGGAATGCCATAAACTACCACAATGAAAACAAGGGTTTTGTGGCTTAAACCTAACAGACTGACTCTTAACTCCTGACTTAGGAGGTAAAGAGTTTATATTCTTATTCTTATTTTCACAGTTATAATATTTCTTTCTAGGAGCATTAGGAACAGACATATAATTATTGCTTTTATTCACACCTTCCTTTTCATTCCTATTTTTCCTAGCTGCCTTAACCTTGTTGACATTCCTTATTTCTTTCAGCTTATGCTTAAGCTGTTTCTTTGTCATTAAGCCTATGTTGACTTCAGCTGGTTTATCTTATTCTAATTTGTCAGAAGTTGACTTCTCCTTAACTTCTGTCACAGACTCTTTCATCTTTTCAGAATCAGACTTTACAGTTTTAGCTACAAACTTAACAGGATTTACCTTTGGCTTAACAGTTTGTTTAACAATAATTGGCTCAATTTGTTCAGTTCCTTTTTCACTTTTATCATCTCCATAACCTAAGTCCTCTTTCCAGTTTCCACTACTTAATAAATTCTGAGTTGTTCTGCCAGAGTTAGTCCAAGTCCTGATAATCTCTTTTTCTTTTTCTAACTCAGTTTTGAGAGTTTTATTCAATTTAAGCAATTCATCTCTAACATAAAAAGCATCATCTCTCTCTTTCCGAGTTTGATGAAACATAACTAACTCCTTTTCTAAATAATCATTCCTTTTCTTAAAAGGAAGATTTTCAGAAGTTAATCTTTCACATGTTAAAGTTTGATCTTTGTAGCTAATAAACATGGTTTTAAGATACAATCTCAACTCATTAATATCATCAGTATGAAAGGCATAAGTTGTTTGAGGTACTTTTAACTCAGCAGTTTCAGGACTGCTATCAGCATTTGCCATCAAGGCATAGTTCACCTCATCTTTAGAATCTGAAGAGTCTGTCCAACTTTTCTTCTTTGTGACAAGTGCATTTCCTTTGTCACTCTTTCCTTTCTTGCAGTCAGGAGATATGTGGCCTTTCTCACCACAATTGTAGCATTTGACATTGGAGTAATCTCCTCTGTCAGACTTTCCTCCTCTGCCTTCAGATTTTCTGAAACCCTTCTTATCAGTACTTCCACCTTTCTTGAAAAACTTCTTTCCCCTTCTGAATTTCCTGTAGGCTATCTTTGTGATACCCTTCACCATAAGAGCACATAATTTCATCATCTCTTCATCAACATCTACTACAGGTAAACTTTTAGTTTCTGAATTAGCATCATCGGAACTTAATGATTCTGAATCAGACTTTGTGATGAGAGCTTTTCCTTTGCCTTTCTTTGAGACAGCCACTTTGGGGAATTCCTCCTCAGCCTTAAGAGCAACTGTCCTTGACTTTCTCTCTTGTCTCTTGCTTCTTTGATCCATCTCAAGTTCATAAGTCTTGAGCATACCATAAATTTCATCAAGAGTAGTTTCAGCAAGAGCATAGTTGTCTCTTATAATAGTAGCCTTCAAATCCCAACTTTCAGGAAGAGCTAAAAGGAATTTTAGATTTGAATCTTCAAGATCATATTCCTTATCCACCAGTGACAGATCATTCAAGAGTTTGACAAACCTGTCATATAATTCAGTTAATGACTCATCACTTTTTGAGTTAAAGTGCTCATATTCTTGAGTGAGTACAGTCCTCCTGTTCTTTTTGATTGCATCAGTTCCCTGGAATCTTGTCTCCAAAGCATCCCATATCTCCTTTGTAGTCTTGCAGTGAATTACCCTGTTTGACATGACATTATCGATGGCACTATGCAGCAAATGCCTTACCTTTGCATCCTTGGCAATGGATGAGATATCTTCAGCTGTGTACTCATTTTTCTCCTTTGGTAAGGTCTTTGATGGCTGATCTGCAACTACAACAGAGAGCTTGGTTGGTTTATGCGGTCCTTCATTAATTTTGTCGAGGTATTCTGGATCTGTAGCTTCTAGAAACATAGCCATCTTCACTTTCCATATGGGGTACTCAGAAGGTCTTAGTATGGGAACCCTTATAGTCTCATATCGACTGTGGATTTGAGTCTTTTGAGTTTCTTCAGTTTTGGCGGGCTTGGTTGGATTTTCTGCTTCTTCAGAAATGATTATTTTGGATCTTTACTGTATGTGTGTTAACAAATAGGCTCTGAAACCACTTGTTAGGTCACACAACACTGTAGAAGGGGGTTGATTACAGTGTAGAATACAATCAAATTGATTTCGAACACAAGTAACAGTAAACATATATATTCGATATAATAAACTCTGTTACAATGGAACTGTTCTCTCTCAGTGATGAACAAATATCACGAGAGCTGCTAGGTTACAATGTATGATCTTCTTGATAATGATAACACATATAGTGTAAACCTATGTCTGTGTTTATATAGTACACAGTTTTAAGATAACTTCTAATTGATATGGAATATAATTTTGTCTCCTAAAATATATCAATCAGATATCTTATACAATTCTTTCAGTCCTCTAACTCTTTCTATGCATATCTTCTTTTTTTATTAGTCTCGATCTTCTTTCCTGTAAATCAGCTTCCTTCCTTAACTGTTAGTCATCCAGTATTAAGTTCTGATATCCATCTTCTGATATTATCTTCTGATAATCTAAGTCCTGATATCCTTAAGTTCTGACTTCCAGTAAGTACTGATTCCAGTAAGTACTGATATTTCCTGTTTGTTAAGATCTGAATACTAAACATGAAACATATTAGACATGACATCTCAAATATATCTAACAATCTCCCCCAACTTGTCAATTGTGCAAAATATACAAGTTAATAGATTTGATGATGTTAAAAACATTTAAGTTCAAATGCAATAAGTGTTTAATAAGACTATTAACTATAACTTATAGTCCTTTCAGCTTTACCAACTTCACTAGATCAATCTGAATCCATAATGATTCTTAACAAAATCTCTTACCAGTTTGTATTCAGCATCAGTTCTTCATCTTTACTATCACCAATTTGATAAATGACTGTTCTGAGAGCTTGGATTGATGTTCGTTCAAGTCCATCACCAAGTCTGATAACTCTAGGATGTGAAGAGTTTTCATTATAACATAAGCATTTTCCTTTCAGAATAACTTCCACCTTAGCAGAATTCTTCAGCATAGGAATTTCTCTTTCATCATCTTCAATAATCATTGGTATATACTGAGAAGTCTTTGTACCAGAGATTCTGAATAGATCTCTTATATCCTTCAAAATTTATTCTGACCATCTCCTTGTAACATCAAATTTTACTTTCAGAAGATAGTGAATATGTTGAAGTTCTCTGACAGACTTCTTTAGCACATCAGTATCAGCTAGTCTGTAAGTTAATCCATCATAGAGAAATAAAATCAACTTCTCCTTTAGATTTTCCTTATCATGAGCATCTATCACGATTTGAGCAGACAACACCTTGTTAAGGTGCTTTTGTTTGATTTGTTCATATGGTTTGTCTGTCAACATGAAATGATCTCTTAGAGTAACTTCTACTCCTATTTGTATTTTCTCTTCATCAAAACCTGATCCAGCTTTATCTCTAGGTTGCTTGGATCTCAATCCAAATGTTACAAGTTGATTCATCAAGAGATTGGATTTTGGTTCAACTGGAGTAGCTTTCTTCCATAACAGCTTCTTCTTATCAGCAATTGTCATCTTTTCCAAATTAACTTGATCAGAATTTGTTGTTTCTTCTGTAGCTTGCTGTTCTTCATCCTGAACAACTTGAGCAGTGTCAGAGGTTGTTTTAGATTCTTCAATTACCTTTCTTTTCTTCAAAATTTGAACAGTTTCATTTTCTATCAAATCATCATCATGGATTGTAGTTTGATAGACTGGAATGGAAGAACTTATCTTTTTCTCAATCTTTAAAGGTTCACCAACCTTTTCTTTTCCTTTTGACTTAGGATCTATCTCAGTTTGTGATCTAGTCTTGGACTTTGAAATCTCAGATTTTGACTTTTCCCTGATCACAATGCCTTTTTCCTTAGGCCTTGGAAGTTTCTTTGCATCAAAAGCTTTAGACTTAAGATTTGTCTTCTCAGCAGCAAATCTAGCTTCTTCCTCCTTGAGAGTTTCCAAATCCATTACTGGATTTTGTTTTAGAAATAATCTTCTAGTTATCTCCTCATCAAGTGTCTGGATTTTAGGATTTTTGTAATAAACAGTAGTCTGCTTCCCCTTTAGCTTCAGAGTTTGTAAAAACTTCTGAGAGTCTTTAGATCTTGACTGAATCAGAATATCAGAACTTGACATCAGACTTTGCTTATCAGAACTTGACTACAGACTTTTAGCATTCACAGCATCAGAACTTGACTTGTTCTGTGTAGAAGATTTTCCTTGAACTTTTCCTTGAACTCTACTCTTATCAGAGTTTCCCTGGTCATCACTTTTATCATCCTTTTTCTTCAGTATTTCAGTAGGTGAGCATTTGGACTTAACTACCTTCTCCCCCCTTTTTGGCATCATCAGGAAGTAAGAGAGAAAGAAGAAGTTCATGTAACACCCCCAAATCCGGGGTCGGGGATCCGGGTTGTCACGAGTTCCATTTCCCTTAATAACATCCAATCTTAATAAACAACCAACTAGTGCATACTGTGACCCCACAATAAACATACACACCACAAGTTATAGTCTCAGAGATGAACATCCAAAAATAACACAAGTCATTTTATTCCATAATTATAAGCCATTACACCTCAAAAGGGTTTCTGAATAAATTTACATTTCTTTGCCATTATTACAATTCATAAATATACATAAGTCTGGTACATCAAAAGTTGAAAGCCTAGCCTATTGGTAATTCCTACCTCAGCTACTGCGGCATCAACGCCTCCAGAAAACTGCGGAACGTTTCCTAACCGCTTGCGAATTGGGAGCTTGGTCCTGTTCATCTTTTCTATCTGTTGTTATGTGATGAAAGAAGAAAGCAAGGGTGAGCAACAAGCCCACCGAAATAATACATATAATAATTAACAATATATGAGCATTCTCATAGTACTCATGAAAGTCTTGGTCAAGAGGAAATGAACCAAGTTTGACCTCTTAATGCGACCAAGTCGTAAAATATTTAGTATATATATACATATATACTTTTCACAATTTTGAAATCCTCTGACATGTATAATATACACAGAGTTCCAGTTTATAACTGTATAAAAATATCATTGCAAGGTGATCTCATATATCTAACCTTGTCTCAACGTTTTTCTGAAAATCTTTGTCATGCATAAGATAATCATTAAATAGATATAAGTTGAAAAGATGAAGTTACAAGATACTCCAATATACTTATATCATTTTGAAAACTCAACCCTGCCAACACTTAACAATCGCCCAGCTGTTGCCTTTCTATCGAAGTGCTCTAGGTAGTGTTGTAGAAATATCAAATTGGATGATGAACTCATTACAGGAGTTTGCCGCGCCAGGAAGACCACTCACGATGATCAGTCGTAGTAGTGCAACCCCACCATTTTCTACATGTAGAGGAGAACCTGTCGGATTTACTTGTCAACCGAACACTGGACTCCTAAGGAATGGACCGTCTTAGCGGAACTTCCAGGCCATTTGGGCCAATATAATAAGGCTGGGCCGGCGCCACTCGACCACTTACGCCACTCCTAGTTCAGATGAAATCCATGACTCTGAAACGTATAGCTCGTCCCCCCTTTCCCCAAATAGAAACTTGTTGATACGGCTCCACCAAGAAGCCATATCTAGTTGGAAAGGAAAACTCACCGATATTTCCCAGGCGATGCCTGTTAATGGATTAACTTGTTCCAAGAATTTTACTTCCCGAGTGTTGGGTAAGTAATTAAAAACTCTTTTATCAAAACAGCAACCTTGTTGCGAATATAAAAATACATCACGGAGCCGGATCCCTCAGATTTTTGAGCGAGTATTTAAATCCCCTTCGAAAGGAAGATCTTAAATTTAAAAACGAGTTTTGGGATCCGCTCTAACTTTTAAAATTATTTTGAAGACTCGAAAATATTTTTAAGAATGTTTGGAGTAATGCTGATTTAATGAAATAAATCAGTCCCGATATATTAGAAAATATCTAAATATTATTATTTAAATAATATTCCCTTAAGGATAATTCTTATAAAAATAATTGAAGTAGAAGTTTTAAGACTCATACTTGAAATGAATAATAAATAACCAAAGATATACTTATACGAAAGTACTATCTTTATTTGAATAATCGAAAATAAGTTTGATTATCGAAACATTATTCTTTAATAAAATAAAGGATATTATTTAATAAAAGGAGCGGAGTCATTAGCCCTCGAATGAATATTCAAAATAATATTCATTAAATAAAATAAGCAGAGTCATAAGTCCTCAAATGAATATTCAAAATAATATTCATTAAATAAAGTAAGCGGAGTCATAAGTCAAATAAAGTAAGCGGAGTCATAAGTCCTCAAATGAATATTCAAAATAATATTCATTAAATAAAGTAAGCGGAGTCATAAGTCCTCGAATGAATATTCAAAATAATATTCATTAAATAAAGTTATCGAATAAAACTTATTCGATTAATAGTTTTGGAAACTATATCAATATATATATATATATATATATATATATATATATATTATACTCGGGAACATCGACTCCCGGTTTAGAAAATGTTCACTTTTGGGTCCCCTATACTAAGGGTATACGCAACTACTGCTTATCTCTAGCATAGGTATTATGCAACTTATAAGCATTTGAATCAACAATTAGATATCAAGATTACGAGAAAGACATGCATATATACCATATCAGCATGCTCTAATATATCGCAAGATTTGCTAATAACAATCATGCACTTATCACAAGATAATGCATATACATATATTTACATCACAATAACAGTATAACGGGTAGAAAACTTGCCTAAGTGCTCCGGGGTAGACTTAAGCTTAGAGTGGGTCTGGTAACCTATGAATAACAACATAAGCCGGAATTAAACCACGGTCGCTTAAGAAACTAGACTTTAACCAGTTGAACCCTAACGTTTGCTTATGGTCATTTCTGCTTAACAAATCACATAAGTCATTCGAGTACCTTCGGCTCCACCATTTTTAATAAATTAACTGTTACAAATTTTAAGGCGATGCTTTCGCGAATACCCTACCAACTGCCTAGTCCACTTTACATAATTGTTTCATACTCCAATTAGTTATTTAAGGACCTTAACCAAGGTTTCAAAATAAGGCGAGGGGTAATGGTTCGTTCGCGAAACGCCGTTACTTAAAACGGTCGTTTCTCCTAAACCATACATCGGATTCAAGCAAACCACATATCAAAACGAAGCTCGTAACATGAACTATCTAAAATGGAAAAGGTTAGAATATTTCAGTGAGTTCACGGGTCCTAAAGTTAAGAACAGAACAGTTATGGAAAATTGGGCATTATGACGTTTATGTTTACGCGATTTCCAATTTAATTAACACTCTAAATTATCATCAATTCACTAACAACCACCAATACAACAATATTCAACCATCATACTATAAACTAACTCAGTCCCCAACTCCAAGTTTTACCAATTTATCCAACCAATCAAAGATCCAATATTCAAAACCAATACAAATCCACCAAAACTACTTATAATCAAAGATCAAGCCTTAATACTAACAATGCTTCAATAAAACTTAATGGAATCATAAAATCAAAGCTAGGGTTTGAAGTTGATACCTTCCTTGGTAGGTGTTAAGTTGCTAGGAAGCCTTAGGGAGCCTTAATCTAACCTCCTACAAGCTTGATCTTTCCAAAGAAATTAAGAACACAAAGTTAGGTTTTGAAG
Source organism: Apium graveolens (assembly GCF_009905375.1). Taxonomy (NCBI): domain Eukaryota; kingdom Viridiplantae; phylum Streptophyta; class Magnoliopsida; order Apiales; family Apiaceae; genus Apium; species Apium graveolens. Next base: position 57,519,067 of record NC_133651.1, read on the forward strand.
TTTCTAAAAGTCAGATTTAAAGAACTGTCAAAACGAGGGTCTTACCATTCTTATTTGGATGAAACTTATGAACAAGAGTTGTAGGCCATCTCAATACCTTTCCAAAGAGCTATAGCACATACTATTTGACTGAGTATTGAAGGAGATATGACAGTTTGAAGTTGCTGAGTTTGTCTTGGCCGAGAGCTTCTCTTCATGGGAGCAAAGTCAAATTTTTAATTTTTGTGTTATGATATTTTGCTTGGTTGATTTCCTTTTTGGCTTGGCAATTTTTGATCTTTTACCATGGTAACTTTTGCATGGCCAAGAATCAACCAACAACAAACTTCTTTTTGTCATGCTTATGTCACCATGCTTGTGTCACCTTTTTAACACATGTCCTTTACTTGTGGTTTGATGATATCACAATCCTTGGCTTCTTGTACAAGCTTGTCTCTTGGTCGCTTATTTGTTTTACGGTTCGCTTAACTTTCGTTCTCGTTCATCGTTTGAGGGATCATATCCGGGATCTTATTACTTGGGTTCCCCTAAACCTTTCTCAATATTTTATATTCCTTTTATGATTCTCTCTTATAATTCTTGAATTTAAATCCTTTTAATCATGTTACCTTATACTCATTTTTTTCGATATCTGGTGGATTTTCGGGAAAAATCAAAGTGTCCGGATTCGAATTCTAACGACCTTTACATACACTCATTTACTTTATGGAATACTAATACGATCTTAGAATTTCCATAACAGTACTCCTATATAGCGTGGTCTGATAATTTTCGTTAATCAGCATCATCAGCAAAAGTTACTATTTATCCGTGTTTCAAAAATTCCAAAAATTGGGGTTATTACAGTTCAACTGAAGATTGGATTTCTTCCAATTGAGCTTTCTGAGAAACTTGGTTAGCCAGGACCTCATCAATTTGGGCCTGTTGCTTCTCTTGAATCTTCTCAATGGCTTCAATTTTCTCAAGAGTAGGTCTGATATATCTGTTCTTGTCAAGCTTAAGTTGTAGATCTAGCTTATCAGCATGTTCCTTTGGTGTATCAACCTTCTCAAGAGTAGACGAATGTAGACCTTGAAGATGTTTGGTAGATAGAGCAGTGATCTTGAGTTGTGTCTTTAAATCAGCATTTGTGAGCAACTCAGCAGCTTTAGCAATATGCTCTGTCAGAATGTTAGAACTTGGATTGAAATCAGTGTAATTCCACTTCTTGGTCCACTCCACACCTCTGTGAGTATCCTCCCAAGGAATAGGTGCTTCCTTTTCAACAAATTTCTTCACCAATTCTTCCTTTCCTAGTATAGGAACTGGAGTCTCAGCAGAATCACTGTCTTCAGAACTTGAGGAAGACTCATTGTGTTCTGACAATACAACAATGTGTGAAGCAACTGGAGATTCAGGAACAACTTCATTTAAATTTTGAACATCAGAATTTATCTCCAGAGCTGGTGTGGTTGATGTAGATGGTATCTCAGCATTCAAAATTGGAAATTGAGTTGGAAATTATTGAGCTTCTATAGATGGAGCTTCCAGATAAAGAACATTTGGTATATTCAAATTATGAATATCTATTTCAGAATTTTCAGTGTGTTCTTCAGCATCATATGTAGCTTTAATAGGTGAGACAGGAGGGGTTAAAACTGTATCAGTAGCAGTGTCTTTGGCTTATGCTGGAAGGGCTTCAATAATAATTGGTTCTTGTGAGATCGGAGATTCCTGATCCCCTTCCTCAGCTTCTTCAGTATCTTCTGATGGAGCCTTAGCCAAATACCTCATAGCCTTCATTTTCTTCAATCTCCTTGCCAATGAAGGAGGTGCTTTTGCAGCTTCAGAACTTACAGATTTCTTCTTTAAAGTATCAGAACTTTGAGCTGCAGTTTCTTTCTGAGAAGTAACATTCTCAGCTTCAACTATCACAGGTTCTGATGCATGAACCTGTGCTCCAATTGTTTCCTCAAATCAACAAAATTTATTATTGACCATAATTGTAATCAAAACATTCATCAAAGGATAAAGTTAAAAATAGATGAAGTAAAGATTAACAAATTGCAATTAAACATGCACAGTGACATAATTTGAGAAACAGAGACTAAATCTTGCAATTAAAGAAAATTTCATTAATATATCAAACGAGTACATTTCATGAAATTTATCGATTACATGCAAAAATTACAAGATAGTCCTATTCTAAGATTCTTAACATCAACAGCCTTAGTCCTAGTCTAAGAAGACCTATCGACTACTTCCTTTTGCTGCTGACAAAGAGCACTGCAAGATGGATGATCCGTTCTTCCTGACGGAGAGCCTCTCTCCTTTCTTCTTCCAATCGATCAAGATAGAGGTGGTAGTCCATCTAAAAGAACAAGAGGTCTGTCTGAACCTCTTGTGGAACAGAGTTCCAGAGCTCTTCAGAAATGGCAGTGACATGCCACTCCTATTGCAAGTCATCACAACTCAACTCTATATAGAAAGTTTCATAGTTCATGAACAAGTTGAAACGAACCATTTTTGTTTATGAAGAAGAAAAATGATGAGAATTAAAAGAGAGAGTGAGTTTGTGAGAAAATGTAAGATGATTTGGCTGGGTTGAATAGTCGGTTTAAATAGCCAATGGAATACTAAGGGACACGAGGACTCTTTAACAATTAAGAATAAAAATAATGATGCCTCGTCTCCCTAGTCCGATGTGTAATAATAACAGTCAGTAAAAAGTTAAAGCAAGAGTTAATGAGCACGTAAAATAAACAATAATTACTGTGCACATGCAGTTTTTCAAGACCAACACGTTTATCACTAACCCATAATTATTATGACTGTTTTTATCTTACCCAAATATATTCTGATTTAAATATGACTATTTCAGATTTTACCACAAATAAGTCAAGTAAAGAAAAATGCCACGTAAGCATCAAGGATTCCATCAGGATTTAATATCAGAACTTAACTTATATCATATTTTACCAGTCATCAGAATATGGCTTCTGAACTCAAAAAGTAAATATCTTTTTCTGTGATTCTTTATACAAATACTTGTTGGATTTTTAACGCAGCGGGGTCATGGTAAAACACTTTTACACATATAAAATCCAAATAAAAGCATATAAATCGTGAATAAAAATTCGAGGGATCGAATCTAACCTTTTAAAATAATTCGGAGATAATGATCAGAGATCCTTAGCAGTTGCTCCTCAAGTGTGAAGCACTCCACCGGTATCCACCAAGAAAACGATGTTAAGGAGGTGGAGAGAATTGGGTTTTCCAAACTTTTTTGGGTTTTCGGGTTGGTTGGAATAAAATTAGGGTCTATAATAGTGTATTTATAGGCAAAATTTTCAGCTGAAATTTTTCCATAAATATTATTATTATTATCCCATTTATTATTCTCATTAATAATTAAAACACCTTTTAATCATTAATCCTTTTTCTAAACACTTTAGAAATAATTTTCTCTCTTGATTTAATTTCCAAAAATTAAATCCTTTAATTAATAATATTAAGAACTTTTCTTAATTAATTTATAATCAATTAAATCTCATTTTATCAATTATTAAATTTGCCAATTAATTATTTATTTCACAATTAAATAATTATTTAGCCATTATTAATTAATTCGTCCACCATTAAATCATTCTCTTTTTATGGTGTGACCCTGTAGGTTCAATATTAAGCCGGTAGTAGAAATAAATAATAATAAAACTATTTTATCACTATTTATATAAATTCTCTAATTTATTAAATATGATTAATTAATTAATCATATTTATTCTACATCGTGAGGGATACTTCTCAGCATATCGCGACTATCCGGATAATATGAATTCACTGCTTAGAATATCAAGAACCTATTCAGTGAATAGTTACCGTACAATAAACTCCTTCTACCCTACAATATCCCGATTAAATACAAGGCATGGATCTCGTGTCAAGCCTATCTAATTCAATCACTTGCTTACCATTTACTATGCGTAGTTCTATGCAAATTAGAAACTCCTTTCTAATTTCATTTACTCTGGCCAGAGATTCCTGAACTAGCATAAGTGGATCAGCCTTGAACATTCGCTTCCTTCACTGGAAGGGGTAGATCCTTTATTGATCATACACTATCTTCGTGTACAAATTCCTATACCCAGTAGAGCCCTAATAATTGTCCCTAGAGACTAAGAACTAAACCAAAGCATAGTTCAGTGTATACAAGATGACTATGATGACCTCAAGTCTAAGGATACTTGTACAACTATCACTATGTGAACAACTGCTGACACGTGAGTGAACTCCATCAGTTGTTCAGCTGTGCGAGTCATGTTCAGTGAACTTATTCTATAATAAGCACCTACATACTAGCTATAGTGTCACCACACAAATGTCTATGAGAACAGACATTCTTCATAATGAAACAAGCATAGTATGTACCGATCTTTGCGGATTATTAATTACCAGTTAGTAATCCTACGACCAGGAACTATTTAAGTTTAGAGTTATCATCTTTTTAGGTCTCACTATTATGATCTCATCATAATCCATAAAAAGTTTTACTCTAAACTATGGTATATCTTATTTAAACACTTAAATAGATAGAGCCCGTAATAAAATCAAAACAAGTCTTTTATTAATATCAATGAAATCAAAACAAATCACATAAAAGTTATTCCTAAATCCTAATACATGATTGGACTTAGGACATATTCCTTTCAATACTGACTTGCTTTCTTCAGAGTTTAATCATCAGAACTTCCATCAGAACTTGTCCTCAGAATTTATGCAAATGACACTTAACTGTTTGTCAAAAATAACTTAATCACCACAGTAATTTTCATCATTCATATGGAGTGAAAGTGTGTGCATTCAGCAACATATCAGATAAAGATTAAAGTCTGATAAACTTCAGTATATCTTAGAAATAAGGCATAACTCAGAAAAGTGCTTAAAATCTGTCATCAATCATGAAGTCTACTATAGAACAAATTTATGCAAGAGTCCACCTCAACTATTTGTGCTCATTTTATGCATCTTTTGAAATTCCTTTTTACAGTGGCTTCTCTGTGTAAGTGAGTCACGACTGCTTATCAGAATTTATGTTGTTGTCAGAGTATTTCTCCAGTAATCAGAGAATGTGAAAAATCACCAAGAAAAATTATTTGCTTTTCTAATGCATATTACTTAATACCAGCAATGCACTTGAGTCTTCCCTTCCATATTTTTACTCTAGATCTCAAAGGAGTACCTGACTTTTATTTTCTATTATGTTCTTTTCTTTTGATAAGTGAGGCTTATCAGCATTTAGTTCATCCTTAAGATTTACTGACATCAGAATCTAACAGGTAAGAAGCAATAATCTAGTTTGTGACTTAGTAATAAGATACACAAAGTAAACTTGACTAAGCTCAAAATCAGAGTTTAAAGATCCACATCAGATAACAATCAGCATTTAATGAATTTCAATTTTAAGCACGGATTATATGAAAATAAAACAATCTGTAACACTGATCATAAAGTCTGATGCATGAGAACAAAAATTAAGCAGATTTAGAGAAAGAACCTGAAACCATTCCAAGTTCATTTACCAGTCTTGTAAAGGTAGCTTCACATAGTGGTTTTGTGAAGATATCTGCTAGTTGTTGATTTGTTGGAACAAAGTGCTATTCCGCTGTACCTTCCATCACATGTTTCCTTATGAAATGGTACCTAATGCTGATGTGCTTTGTCATTGAGTGTTGAACTGGATTACCTATCATAGCAATAGCACTTTGATTATCACAGTAAATAGGGATTTTAGAAAATTCTAACCCATAATCCAGTAACTGATTCTTCATCCAAAGAATCTGTGCACAACAGCTTCCTGCATCAATATATTCTGCTTCTGTAGTTGATGTGGAAATTGACTTCTGTTTCTTGCTAAACCAAGAAACCAATCTGCCTCCAAGAAATTGGAAGCTTCCACTAGTGCTTTTCCTGTCTATTTTGCATCCTGCAAAATCTGCATCTGAGTAACCTATTAGCTTAAAATCTGATTCTCGAGGATACCACAATCCCAGATCAGCTATACCCTTAAGGTACTTGAATTTTTTTTTCACAACTATTAAGTGAGGTTCTCTTGGATCAGCCTAAAATCTTGCACAAAGACAGGTAGCATACATGATATCAGGTCTACTTGCATTTAAATAGAGTAAAGAACCAATCATACCTATGTAGTTAGTAATATCTACTGATGAACCAGTATCTTTATCTAACTTGGTTGCAGTGTCCATTGGAGTGGATGCTATTGAACAATCTTGCATTCCAAACTTCTTCAGTAAGTTTCTGGTGTACTTGGATTGACAGATAAAAGTACCTTCTTCATTTTGCTTGACTTGAAGTCCCAGAAAATAGCTGAGTTCTCCCATCATACTCATTTGATATTTTGACTGCATCAGCTTTGCAAACCTTTCACAGAGTTTGGCATTTGTAGAACCAAATATGATATCATCAACATATATTTGTACCAAAAGTAAGTCCTTTCCATGGTTGAGGTAGAACCGTATTTTATCAATTGTACCTCTGTGAAATCCACTTTCTAGAAGGAATTGAGCTAAAGTCTCATACCATGCTCTAGGAGCTTGCTTAAGACCATAAAGTGCTTTGTCAAGCCTGTAGACTTGCTTTGGAAATTTTGAATTTACAAATCCTGGAGGTTGTTCAACATAGACCTCTTCTTCCAATTCTCCATTAAGAAAAGCACTTTTCACATCCATTTGAAAGACTTTAAACTTTTTGTGAGCAACATAAGCCAAAAAGATCCTTATGGCTTCTAATCTAGCAACTGGTGCAAATGTTTCATCATAATCAATACCCTCCTGTTGAGAGTAGCCTTTAGCAACCATCCTTGCTTTATTCCTTGTAATTATTCCATCACTATCAGTTTTGTTTCTGAACACCCATTTTGTGCCACCAAATGATCTGTTCTTTGGTCTTGGCACTAGGGTCCAAACTTTATTTCTTTCAAATTCATTTAACTCTTTCTGCATTGCTTGCACCCAATCAACATCTTGAAGAGCTTCTTCCACTTTTTTGGTTCAGTCCGAGATAGAAAAGAATGATAGAGACATTCATTTGATATTGCAGTTCTATTTCTAACACCTATTTGAAGATCTCCAATAATTAAGTCAGGTGTATGTGATTTGGTCCACTTCCTTGCAGATTGAAGTTGACTTCTAGAACCGAATCCTCCCCCATGATCCATACTGTCTCCATCAGCATTTTATGATGCTCCCCCTGTAGTTATGCTCTCTGAGACTTCAGAATTTAACTTGGATCCTTCAGGATTTGAAGTATCAGAGCTTCCATAATTATCAGAATTTAACTCATCAGAACTAGATGAATCAGAGTTTGAAGAGCTAGTATCAGGTTCTGATGCTTCTTTAGAATCTTGAGATGTGGTAGGATCTTTAGCTTGCTCCCCCTGGACAGGTGCATTTTCCTTTGGAGTTGTTACCACAGATTCAATGACATCAGTACTTACAGGTTCAGAGTTTAAGTCATCAGAATTTACAGAATCAGAATTTAAGTCTTCATTTTCAAATCTCAGCTGATCGTGATCATTGAAATCTTCAAGTCCAGTAATCTTCTTGTCATCAAAAGATACATTGATAGATTCCATGACAACTCTTGTTCTTAAATTGTAGACTCTGAAGGCTTTTGTGGAAAGTGGATATCCAACAAAAATTCCTTCATCAGCTTTTAGATTAAATTTTGACAGCTGTTCTGGATGAGTCTTAAGAACAAAACACTTACATCCAAATACATGATAGTATTTCAGATTTGGCTTCTTTTTCTTCACCATCTCATATGGTGTTTTCCCATCCAAATACAAGTAGTCTGCACAGCTTCAGCCCAAAAGTAGGTTGGCAGCTTTGCTTCATCAAGCATAGTTCGTGCAGCTTCAATGAGAGTCATGTTCTTTCTTTCTACAACTCCATTTTGCTTTGGAGTTCCAGGTGCAGAAAATTCCTGTTTGATTCCCTTCTCTTTGCATAACTCTTCCATGATTGAATTTTTGAACTTAGTGCCATTATCACTTCTTATAATTTTAACAGAATCTTTGACCAACTTATCCAGCTATCTGACATGATCAGTTAGAGTAAATGCAGTTTCATTCTTCTTGTGCAAGAAGTACACCCAAGTGTACCTTGTGAACTCATCCACCATAACCATAACATATTTTTTCTTTGCAATAGACATGACATTGACTGGACCAAATAGATCAATATGCAATAGGTGATAAGGCTCAAGAATTGATGACTCAGTTTTGCTCTTGAAAGAAGATTTTCTTTGTTTTGCCTTTTGACATGAATCACAAAGGCCATCAGGAGCAAATACTGATTTTGGCAATCCTCTCACAAGATCTTTCTTTACAAGCTCATTTATGTTATTGAAGTTTAAATGAGAGAGTCTTTTGTGCCAATTCCAGCTTTCTTCAATTGATGCTCTACTCAACAGACAGATTGCAGAACCATCAGTACTTGTTGAAAGTCTGGCTTCATAAATGTTACCATGCCTGTAACCTTTCATAACCACTTTGCCTGTAGGATTGCTTACAACTTCACAGTATTCTTCAAAGAAATCAACATGATAACCTCTGTCACATATTTGACCCACAATCAGCAGATTGTGTTTAAGTCATGAGACAAGAGCTACTGTTTCACTAATGACATTCCCAAGATTAATATTGCCATATCCCAGAGTTTTTCCCATGTTTCCATCTCCATAAGAATCTTCTGGGTCAGCTTTCTCCACAAAGTCTGAGAGCAGGGCTTTATTTCCAGTCATATGTCCTGAACATTTACTATCCAGTACTAGGATGTTTCTCCTGTTGCCCTGTAATCACAAAGACCACTAATGGTTAGTTTTAAGGACCCAGACTCGCTTGGATTCTTTGGCCTTTTTAAGTTTGTTAGCATTTGCAGCGGATTTAATATTAGTGTTTATGCTAACATGCTGTTTATCAGAACTTATATTAGACTTTGTATCAGACTTTACACTAGAAGGAATTAAAGCAACTTTCTTCAAAGAACGTTTTATTTGATAATAATCATAGTATAAACTATGATATTCCTTAAAAATATAAATGGAATGCCATAAACTACCACAATGAAAAAAAGGGTTTTGTGGCTTAAACCTAACAGACTGACTCTTAACTCCTGACTTAGGAGGTAAAGAGTTTATATTCTTATTCTTCCTGCAAAAAGAAGCAAGATGGTTAGAGTTTCCACAATTATAATATTTCTTTCTAGGAGCATTAGGAGCAGGCATATAATTATTGCTTTTATTCACACCTTCCTTTTCATTCCTATTTTTCCTAGCTGCCTTAACCTTGTTGACATTCCTTATTTCTTTCAGCTTATGCTTAAGCTGCTTCTTTGTCGTTAAGCCTATGTTGACTTCAGCTGATTTATCTTGTTCTAATTTGTCAGAAGTGGACTTATCCTTAACTTCTGTCACAGACTCTTTCATCTTTTCAGAATCAGACTTTACAAATTTAGCTAGAAACTTAACAAGATTTACCTTTGGCTTAACAGTTTGTTTAACAACAATTGGCTCAATTTGTTCAGTTCCTTTTTCACTTTTGTCATCTCCATAACCTAAGCCCTCTTTCCAGTTTCCACTACTTAATAAATTCTGAGTTGTTCTGCCAGAGTTAGTCCAAGTCCTGATAATCTCTTTTTCTTTTTCTAACTCGGTTTTGAGAGATTTTCAATTTAAGCAATTCATCTCTAACATAAAAAACATCATCTCTCTCTTTCCGAGTTTGATGGAATATAACTAACTCCTTTTCTAAATAATCATTCATTTTCTTAAAAGCAAGATTTTCAGAAGTTAATCTTTCACATGTTAAAGTTTGATCTCTGTAGCTAATAAACATGGTTTTAAGATATATTCTCAACTCAGTAATATCATCAGTATGAAAGACATAAGTTGTTTGAGGTACCTTTAACTCAGCAGTTTTAGGGCTGCTATCAGCATTTGCCATCAAGGCATAGTTCACCTCATTTTCAGAATCTGAAGAGTCTGTCCAGCTTTTCTTCTTTGTGACAAGTGCCTTGCCTTTGTCACTCTTTCCTTTCTTGCAGTCAGGAGATATGTGACCTTTCTCACTACAATTGTAGCATTTGACATTTGAGTAATCTCCTCTGTCAGACTTTCCTCCTCTGCCTTCAGATTTTCTGAAACCCTTCTTATCAGTACTTCCACCTTTCTTGAAAAACTTTTTTCCCCTTCTGAATTTCCTGTAGGCTATCTTTGTGATACCCTTCACCATAAGAGCACATAATTTCATCATCTCTTCATCAGCATCTACTTCAGGTAAACTTTTAGTTTCTGAATCATCATCATCAGAACTTAATGATTCTGAATCAGACTTTGTGATGAGAGCTTTTCCTTTCTTTGAGATAGCCACTTTCGGGAATTCCTCCTCAGCCTTAAGAGCAACTGTCATTGACTTTCTCCCTTGTCTCTTGCTTCTTTGATCCATCTCAAGTTCATAAGTCTTGAGGCTACCATAAATTTCATCAAGAGTAGTTTCATCAAGAGCATAGTTGTCTCTTATAATAGTAGCCTTCAAATCCCAACTTTCAGGAAGAGCTAAAAGGAATTTTAGATTTGAATCTTCAAGATCATATTCCTTGTCCACCAGTGAAAGATCATTCAATAGTTTTACAAACCTGTCATATAATTCAGTTAATGACTCATCACGTTTTGAGTCAAAGTGCTCATACTCTTGAAAGTATAGTCCTCAGGTTCTTCTTGATTGCATCTGTTCCCTGGCATCTTGTCTCCAAAGCATCCCATATCTCCTTTGTAGTCTTGCAGTGAATTACCCTGTTTGACATGACATTATCTATAACACTATGCAGCAAATGCCTTAGGTTTGCATCCTTGGCAATGGATGAGATATCTTCAGCTGTGTACTCACTTTTCTCCTTTGGTATGGTATTTGATGGCTGATCAGCAACTACAACAGAGAGCTTGGTTGGCTTATGCGGTCCTTCATTAATTCTGTCAAGGTATTCTGGATCTGTAGCTTCTAGAAACATAGCAATCTTCACTTTCCATATAGGGTACTCAGAAGGTCTTAGTATGGGAACCCTTATAGTCTCATATCGACTTTGGATTTGAGTCTTTTGAGTTTCTTCAGTTTTGGCGGGCTTGGTTGGATTTTCTACTTCTTCAGACATGATTGTTTTGGATCTTTACTGTATGTGTGTTAACAAATAGGCTCTGATACCATTTGTTAGGTCACGCAACGCTGTAGAAGGGGGTTGAATACAGTGTAGAATACAATCAAATCGATTTCGAACACAAGTAACAGTAAACATATATATTCGATATAATAAACTCTGTTACAATGGAACTGTTCTCTCTCAGTGATGAACAAATATCACGAGAGCTGCTACGTTACAATGTATGATCTTCCTGATAATGATAACACATATAGTGTAAACCTATGCCTGTGTTTATATAGTACACAGTTACAAGATAACTTCTAATTGATATGAAATATAATTATGTCTCCTAAAATATATCAATCAGATATCTTATACAATTCTTTTAGTCCTCTAACTCTTTCCATGCATATCTTCTTTTTGTATTAGTCTCAATCTCCTTTCCTGTAAATCAGCTTCCTTCCTTAACTGTTAGTCCTCCGGTACTTAAGTTCTGATATCCATCTTCTGATATTATCTTCTGATAATCTAAGACCTGATATCCTTAAGTTCTGACTTCCAGTAAGTACTGATTCAAGTAAGTATTGATTCCAGTAAGTACTGATATTTCCTGTTTGTTAAGATCTGAAAACTAAACATGAAACATATTAGACATGACATCTCAAATATATCTAACACAAGATGAATTTCAATTTTTTTATAATTTTTTCATATGACTAAAATTGATATATCTTAACATCTGTACGGTTGGATCATTAAAAAATTCATTTTGAAAATTAATCTTGTAAATCGGGAACGAGTCTCGTTTTTGGGAGTGGTACTTTTACTGGATTTTTCTAATCCTAACATGCAAGATGAATTTCAAAATTTTTATAAATTTTTTCATATGATTAAAATTGATATATCTTAACATCGGTAAGGTTGGATTGTCGAAAAAATCAATTTAAAAATTAATCTTGTAAATCGGGAACGAGTCTTGTTGTCGGGAGTTGTACTTTTACTGGATTTTTCTAATCCTGACATGCAAGATGAATTTCAATTTTTTTAATAATTTTTTCATATGGCTAAAATTGATATATCGTAACATCCGTACGGTTGGATCATCGAAAAAATCATTTTAAAAATTAATCTTGTAAATCGGGAACGAGTCTCGTTTTCGGTAGTGGTATTTTTACTGGAATTTTCTAATCTTGACATGCAACATGAATTTCAAATTTTTTAATAATTTTTTAATATGGCTAAAATTGATATATCTTAACATCCGTACAGTTGGATCGTCGAAAAAATTATTTTAAAAATTAATCTTGTAAATCGGGAACGAGTCTCGTTTTCGGGAGTGGTACTTTTACTGGATTTTTCTAATCCTGACATGCAAGATGAATTTGAAATTTTTTAATAATTTTTTCATATGACTAAAATTGATATATCTTAACATCCGTATAGTTGGAACGTCGAAAAAATCATTTTAAAAATTAATCTTGTAAATCGGGAACGAGTCTCATTTTCGGGAGTGGTACTTTTACTAAAATTTTCTAATCCTGACATTCAAGATGAATTTCAAATTTTTTAATAATTTTTTCATATGGCTAAAATTGATATATCTTAACATCCGTATGGTTGGATCATCGAAAAATCATTTTAAAAATTAATCTTGTAAATCGGGAACGAGTCTCGTTTTCGGTAGTGGTATTTTTACTGGATTTTTCTAATCTTGACATGCAAGATGAATTTCAAATTTTTTAATAATTTTTTAATATGGTTAAAATTGATATATCTTAACATCCGTACAGTTGGATCATCGAAAAAATTATTTTAAAAATTAATCTTGTAAATCGGGAACGAGTCTCGTTTTCGGGAGTGGTACTTTTACTGGATTTTTCTAATCCTGACATGCAAGATGAATTTCAAATTTTTTAATAATTTTTTCATATGACTAAAATTGATATATCTTAACATCCGTATAGTTGGATCATCGAAAAAATCATTTTAAAAATTAATCTTGTAAATCGGGAACGAGTCTCGTTTTCGGGAGTGGTACTTTTACCAAAATTTTCTAATCCTGACATGCAAGATGAATTTCAAATTTTTTAATAATTTTTTCATATGGCTAAAATTGATATATCTTAACATCTGTACGGTTGGATCATCAAAAAAATCATTTTAAAAATTAATCTTGTAAATCGGGAACGAGTCTCGTTTTCGGTAGTGGTATTTTTACTGGATTTTTCTAATCTTGACATGCAAGATGAATTTCAAATTTTTTAATAATTTTTTCATATGGATAAAATTGATATATCTTAACATCTATACAGTTGGATCATCGAAAAAATTATTTTAAAAATTAATCTTGTTAATCGGGAACGAGTCTCGTTTTCGGGAGTGGTACTTTTACTGGATTTTTCTAATCCTTACATGCAAGATGAATTTCAAATTTTTTAATAATTTTTTCATATGACTAAAATTGATATATCTTAACATCCGTATGGTTGGATCATCGAAAAAATCATTTTAAAAATTAATCTTTTAAATCGGGAACGAGTCTCGTTTTCGGGAGTGGTACTTTCACTAAAATTTTCTAATCCTGACATGCAAGATGAATTTCAAAATTTTTAATAATTTTTTTATATGACTAAAATTGATATATATTAACATCTGTACGGTTGGATCATCAAAAAAATTATTTTAAAAATTAATCTTGTAAATCCTGAACGAGTCTCGTTATCGGGAGTGATACTTTTACTGAATTTTTCTAATCCTGACATGCCAGATGAATTTCAAATTTTTTAATAATTTTTTCATATGACTAAAATTGATATATCTTAACATCCGTACGGTTGGTTCGTCGAAAAAAAAATTTAAAAAATTAATCTTGTTAACCGGGAATCTCATTTTATACAGTAATACTTTTACAATGGTTTCCTTGAAACACCATTGTGTAAAGATAAAGTAAGACAACGCTTTTTATTTATTATAAAACCGTTATGTAAGCATATCAGCTTTTTTCAATCTAATGGCTAATATCTAATCTCATTTCAATCAAGGGCTGTCATTCCGATATTTCAGCAATCTGAGTAAAATGTTTACAACCTATCATGGGGTGCCACCTCATCAGTGGTGCCCATTGAAATTATAAAATAACTATTTCAGATAACTGTTTTATTCCGTTGTATGAAGGTTTCTAAGACAACCCTTCTAAAAACTGTTGTGTGAATTACACAACATAATATCTAAAAGCTTGTATAAGACCAACTAAGACAACACTTTTGTTTAAACATAAAACTATTGTATAAGATTATTAGCTATTTTTTGATCTAACGGCCGATATCAGATCTCATTTCAATGAAGGGCTCTCATTCCGCCACCTCAGCAATCCTTGTGAATGATTTACCACATATCATATGCTGCCACCTCAATATGTGGTACCCATTAAAATTCCTCAGATAACTGTTTTCATTCCGTTGTTTGATGGTTTAGAGGACAACCTTTCTGAAAAACCGTTGTCTGAATTACACAATTTAATGTCAAAACCGTTGTCTTATATTCCTATAAGTTAACATGGTAACAACGGTTTGTAACCATTGTGTTAAAGATCTACAACAACACTATATTTAAAAAACCGTTGTCTGACTCGATGAGAGGATACAACTTGTACAACAGTTTAAATAATATGGATATCCGTTGTTTGTTCTGGAGTTCACACAACTGTTTTTTCTGCAAAATCAATTCACCGTTGTATGATATTTTATGATGACGGTTTTTTTTAACCGTTGTTTGTCAACCGTTGTCTGATTGCAAATTTCTTGTAGTGTATAGCAATGTTGTAGTGGAAGTCAACAGCTAAGAGTTGGCTTTTGAAAAATATATTACATGTCATGCACACATCAATCTGCAAGAGTGTGAGTATGTCAAACTTGACATTCATTCAAACATCCATCAAAAGATGCAAGTGAAAATAGTAAGCTTAAGTAGAGCTTGACTATACAGATTAAAGACAATACAAATAATCAGTAACCTTATGATCGTCAGCCACCATAGTTGCATCAGTTGGACTTCACAGAAGAACAACAAAAATGAGGATAGTACCTGTATATTTATACGACTATTAAAGAAAAATGTAAATATATTTAAATAAATAATTTATTTATAAAATTAAATAGTACTGGTGCAATTTCATGACTATTAAAATATAAATTATATGAATAGAAAAAACTTAGCAATATAACACTAACTATCACAATAGTTTAAGCATCATTTAACATCCTGAACATGAATTAATTCAGAATCTAACCAATCATTTCCGACATATAAAATTATTCAATACAAGTATTGAAAAATGAAAGAATGTAACATATAGAATTTATGCAAGTAACAATATATCGTATTTAAGCAAGCAAACTTATATATACTTTCTTTATAACACTAATATCACCACTCATCAAATCCCCAGACTTCAAGTTCAGAATCTAACCAACAATCTAATTGAGGTTATCTTATCCCTTACTCAACCTGATCATAATTATTGGTCTCTGGGTTGTAACTGTACCTACAATGTTTAAAAATAACCAATTTAATATGTAAAAAACATCAAACACATATTTAAAGGAGGGACCATCTATTACTATATATTAAATAAGGACACAAGGGTAATGTTTGCCATTTTAATAGCCGTGAAATGACAATTATATCCTTATATCTTGCATAATTACATATGTACCATTATTTAAATTTTTTTGTTAAAAACTGGTATAAATATATCAGTGTTGGGAATCGAACCAGAAACATAACACTAAATACTCAATGTTGCAACCATATGATTTACTTAGAATTTTGTTTTTCTATTAAAACTCTTAATACACAAACCATCAATTTTCTTCATCATGTATTAAAATTTCATATTATAAATATATAAAATTTATTTATTAATAAATTTTAAAATATGAGAAATGAAGTTCGTATAGTTGAGTTCAAATTTTTTATTAGTACAAATTAAATGTATTTTTGAAAAAGTTATAATAAATTTAGATTTTAAATATGTTAAATATTATAATAAAATATGGAATTAAACTATAATTGCGATATTAATACTAAAATAATAATACTATATAAAATGAATGATTTAAGTGTATATTTATTATAGAAATAGAAAAAAAATTAAAATATGAGAATAAATATTATATAAAAATATAAAACATTACAATTTATCAGTCAAATGAATATGAATTTTAGATGATACATTTTCAAAATAAACTTTACGGTGTATAGATATATTGATTAAATTATTAGTTAAAAGAATATGAATTTACTTGAATATGATTTTATGCGTGGTTATATATATGTTTGTATTATATATATATATTCATATGTTGGATATATTTGAGATGTCATGTCTAATATGATTCGTGTTTAGTTTTCAGAACTTAACAACAAGACAAATCAGAATTTAAGGTCATATCAGAATTTAAGTGCGGGAGGACTTTCATATAAGGAAGGAATCAGGACTTACTGGAAGTCAGAACTTCATATCAGAACTTAAGGTCATACCAGAATTTAAGTGCTGGAGGACTTTCATATAAGGAAGGAAGCTGATTTACAGTAGAAGATCGATACTAAAACAAAAGAAGATATGCATGGTAAGAGTTAGAAGACTGGAAGACTTGTAGAAGATATCTCATTGATATATTTTAGGAGATAAAATTATATTCCATATCAATTAGAAGTTATCTTGTAACTGTGTACTATATAAACACAGACTTCAGGTTTACACTGTATGTGTTATCATTATCGAGAAGATTATACATTGTAACCTAGCAGCTTTTAGTGATATTTGTTCATCACTGAGAGAGAACAGCTTCATTGTAACAGAGTTTATTATATTTAATATATCTGTTTACTGTTACTTGTGTTCAAGATCGATTTGATTGTAATAACACTGTATTCAACCTCCTTCTACAGTGTTGTGTGACCTAACAATTGGTATCATAGCTTATCTGTTAACACACATACAGTAAAGATCCAAACAATCATGTCTGAAGAAGCACAAACTCCAACCAAGCCCACCAAAACTGAAGAAACTCAAAAGACTCAAACCCACAGTCGATATGAGACTATCAGGGTTCCCATACTGAGACCTTCTGAGTATCCCATATGAAAAGTGAAGATGGTTATGTTTCTGGAAGCTACAGATCCAGAATACCTTAACAGAATTAATGAAGGACCACATAAGCCAACCAAGCTCTCTATTGTAGTTGCTGATCAACCAGCAAAGACCATACCAAAGGAGAAAGGTGAGTACACAGCTGAAGACATCTCATCTATTGCCAAGGATACAAAGGTAAGGCATTTGCTGTATAGTGCCATTGATAATGTCATGTCAAATAGGGTAATACATTGCAAGACTGCAAAGGAGATATGGGAAGCTCTGGAGACAAGATGCCAGGGAACTGATGCAATAAAAAAACAGGAGGACTATACTCACTCAAGAGTATGAGCACTTTGACTCAAAAGATGATGAGTCTTTAACTGACTTATATGACAGGTTTGTCAAACTCTTGAATGATCTGTCACCGGTGGACAAGGAATATGATCTTGAAGATTCAAATCTAAAATTCCTTTTAGTTCTTCCTGAAAATTGGGATTTGAAGTCTACTACCATAAAAGACAACTATGACCTTACTGAAACCACTCTTGATGAAATTTATGGTATGCTCAAGACTTATGAACTTGAGATGGATCAAAGGAGCAAGAGGCATGGAAGAAAGTCAAGGACAGTTGCTCTAAAGGCTGAGGAGGAATCTCTTAAAATGGCTGCCTCAAAAAGGGGCAAAGGAAAGGCTCTCATCATAAAGTCTGATTCAGAGTCATCATATTCTGATGATGATGATTCAGAAACTGAAAGTTTACCTGAAATAGGTGCTGATGAAGAGATGATGAAATTGTGTGCTCTTATGGTAAATGGTATCACAAAGATAGCCTACATGAAATTCATGAAAGCCAAGAAGTTTTCCAGGAAAAGTGGAAGTTCTGATAAGAAAGGCTTCAGAAAGTCTGAAGGAAAGGGAGGAAAGTCTGACAGAGGAGACAACTCAAATGTCAAATGCTATAACTGTGGTGAAAGATGCCACATATTTCTTGATTGCAAGAAAGGAAAAATTGACAAAGGCAAGGCACTTGTCACAAAGAAGAAAAGCTGGACAGACACTTCAGATTCTGAACATGAGGTGAACTATGCCTTGATGGAAAATGCTGAAGGCAGTCCTGAAACTGCTGAATTGAAGGTACCTCAAATAACTTATGCCTTTCATACTGATGATATTACTGAGTTGAGATTATATCTTAAAACCATGTTTATTAGTTATAGAGATCAAACTTTAACATGTGAAAGATTAACTTCTGAAAATCTTACTTTTAAGAGAAGGAATGATTATTTAGAAAAAGAGTTAGTTATGTTCCATCAAACTCAGAAAGAAAGAGATGATACTTTTTATGTTAGAGATGAATTGCTAAAATTGAATAAATCTCTAAGAACTGAGTTAGAAAAAGAAAGAGAGATTATCAGGACTTGGACTAACTATGGAAGAACAACTCAGAATTTGTTAAGTAGTGGAAGCTGGAAAGAGGGCTTAGGTTATGGAAATGATAAAAGTGAAAAAGGAACTGAACAAATTGAGCCAATTGTTGTTAAATAGACTTCTAAGCCAAAGGTAAATCCTGTTAAGTTTATAGATAAAACTGTAAATTCTGATTCTGAAAAGATGAATGAGTCTGTGATAGAAGTTAAGGATAAGTCGACTTCTAACAAATTAAAACAGGATAAACCAGCTGAAGTCAACATAGGCTTAATGACAAAGAAGCAGCTTAAGCATAAGCTGAAAGAGATTAGGAATGTCAATAAGGTAAAGGAAGCTAGGAAAAATAGGAATGGAAAGGAAGGTGTGAACAAAAGCAATAATTATATGCCTGTTCCTAATGCTCCTAGAAAGAAATGTTATAACTGTGGAAACTCTAACCATCTTGCTTCTTTTTGCAGGAGGAATAAGAATATAAACTCTTTACCTCCTAGATCAGGAATTAAGAGTCAGTCTGTTAGGTTTAAGACACAAAATCCTTGTTTTCATTGTGGTAGTTTATGGCATTCCATTTATACTTACAAGGAATATCATAGTTTATACTATGATTATTATGAAATAAAACCTTTTTTGAAGAAAGTTACTTTAATTTCTTCTAGTGAAAAGTCTGATATAAGTTCTGATAAACAACATGTTAGCATAAACTCTGAAACTAAATTCGCTGCAAATGCTAACAAACTTAAAAAGGCCAAAGGATCCAAGCAAGTCTGGGTCCTTAAAACTAACCATTAGTGGTCTTTGTGATTGCAGGGCGACAGGAAAGATATCCTAGTGCTGGACAGTGGATGTTCAGGACATATGACTGGAAATAAAACCCTGCTATCAGACTTTTGGCACAATCTGCTAAGTGTGAGTCAAATATGTGATAGAGATTATCATGTGGATTTCTTTGAAGAACACTATGAAGTTATAAGCAATTATACAGGCAAAGTGGTTCTGAAAGGTTACATGCATGGTAACATTTATGAAGCCAGACTTTCAATAAGTTCTGATGGTTCTGCAATTTGTATGATGAGTAGAGCATCAATTGAAGAAAGCTGGAATTGGCATAAAAGACTCTCTCATTTAAATTTCAATAACATAAATGAGCTAGTAAAGAAAGATCTTGTGAGAGGACTGCCAAAATCAATATTTGCTCCTGATGACCTTTGTGATTCATGTCAAAAGGCAAAACAAAGAAAATCTTCTTTCAAGAGCAAAACTAAATCCTCAATTCTTGAGCCTTATCACCTACTGCATGTTGATCTATTTGGTCCAGTCAATGTCATGTTTATTGCAAAGAAGAAATTTTCTATGATTATAGTGGATGAGTTCACAAGGTACACTTGGGTGTATTTCTTGCACAAGAAGAATGAAACTGCATCTACTCTAACTAATCATGTCAGACAGTTGGATAAATTGGTCAAAGATTCTGTTAAAATTATAAGAAGTGATAATGGCACTGAGTTCAAGAATTCAATCATGGAAGAGTTCTGCAAAGAGCATGGAATTAAACAGGAATTTTCTGCACCTGGAACTCCACAGCAAAATGGAGTTGTAGAAAGAAAGAACATGACTCTCATTGAAGCTGCACGAACTATGCTTGATGAAGCAAAGCTACCAACCTACTTTTGGGCTGAAGCTATGCAGACGACTTGTTTTACACAGAGTGCTACACTCATAAACAAGCATGGAAAAACACCATATGAGATGGTGAAGAAAAAGAAGCCAAATCTAAAATACTTTCATGTATTTGTATGTAAGTGTTTTATTCTTAAGACTCATCCTGAACAGCTGTCAAAATTTGATCTAAAAGCTGATGAAGGAATTTTTGTTGGATATCCACTTTCCACAAAGGCCTTCAGAGTCTATAATTTAAGAACAAGGGTTGTCATGGAATCTATCAATGTATCTTTTGATGATAAGAAGATTACTGGACTTGAAGATTTTAATGATCACGATCAGCTGAGATTTGAAAATGAAGATTTAAATTCTGATTCTGTACATTCTGATGATTTAAACTCTAATCCTGTATGTTCTGACGGGTTAAGTTCTGATGCCATTGAAACTGTGGTAACAACTCCAAAGGAAAATGCACCTGTCCAGGGGGAGCAAGCTTAAGATCCTACCACAACTCAAGACTCTAGAGACTCTAAAAAAGCATCAGAACCTGTCTTTGGCTCTTCAAGTTCTGATTCATCAAGTTCTGATGAGCCAGATTCTGATAATTCTGGAAACTCTGATACTTCAAGTCCTGAACGATCCAACTCAAATTCTAAAGTCTCAGAGAGCATAACTACAGGGGGAGCATCATAAAATACTGATGGAGATAACATGGATCATGGGGGAGGATCCAGTTCTAGAAATCAGCTCCATCTGCAAGGAAGTAGACCAAATCACATACACCTGACTTAATTATTGGAGATCCTGAAGCAGGTGTCAGAACAAGAACTGCAACATCAAATGAATGTCTCTATCATTCTTTTCTATCTCAGACTGAACCAAAGAAAGTGGAAGAAGCTCTTCAAGATGCTGACTGGGTGCAAGCAATGCAGGAAGAGTTAATGAATTTGAAAGAAATAAAGTCTGGACCCTAGTGCCAAGACCAAAGAATAGATCAGTTGTTGGTATAAAGTGGGTGTTCAGAAACAAAACTGACAGTGATGGCATAATTACAAGGAACAAAGCAAGGCTGGTTGCTAAAGGCTACTCTCAACAGGAGGGTATTGATTATGATGAAACATTTGCACCAGTTGTTAGATTGGAAGCCATAAGAATCTTTTTGGCTTATGCTACTCACAAAAAGTTTAAAGTCTTTCAAATGGATGTGAAAAGTGCTTTTCTCAATGGAGAATTGGAAGAAGAGGTGTATGTTGAACAACCTCCAGGCTTTGTAGATTCAAAACTTCCAAATCATGTCTACAGGCTTGACAAAGCACTTTATGGCCTTAAGAAAGCTCCAAGAGCATGGTATGAGACTTTAGCTCAATTTCTTCTGGAAAGTGGATTTCACAGAGGTACAATTGATAAAACACGATTCTACCTCAACCATGGAAATGACTTACTTTTGCAACAGATATATGTTGATGATATCATATTTGGTTCTAAAAATGCCAAACTCTGTGAAAGGTTTGCAAAGCTAATATAGTCAAGATATCAAAGAAGTATGATGGGAGAACTTAGTTATTTTCTGGGACTTCGAGTCAAGCAAAATGAAGAAGGTACTTTTATTTTTCAATCCAAGTACACCCGAAATTTACTAAAGAAATTTGGAATGCAAGACTGTTCAACTACATCCACTCACATGGCCAATGCAACCAAGTTAGATAAAGATACTGGTTCATCAGTAGATATTACTAACTACAGAGGTATGATTGGCTCTTTACTATATTTAACTGTAAGTAGACCTGATATCATGTATGCTACCTGTCTTCGTGCAAGATTTCAGGCGGATCCAAGATAACCTCATCTAATAGCTGTGAAAAGAATTTTCAAGTACCTCAAGGGTACAGCTGATCTAGGATTGTGGTATCCTAGAGAATCAGATTTTAAGCTAATAGGTTACTCAGATGCAGATTTTGCAGGATGCAAAATAGACAGGAAAAGCACTAATGGAAGCTGCCAATTTCTTGGAGGCAGATTAGTTTCTTGGTTTAGCAAGAAACATAAATCAATTTCCACATCAACTGCAGAAGCAGAATATATTGCCGCAGGAAGCTGTTGTGCACAAATTCTTTGGATGAAGTATCAGTTACTGGATTATGGGTTAGAATTTTCTAAAATACCTATTTACTGTGATAATCAAAGTGCTATTGCTATGACAGGTAATCGAGTTCAACACTCAATGACAAAGCACATCAGCATAAGGTACCATTTCATAAGGGAACATGTGATGGAAGGTACAATAGAATTGCATTTTGTTCCAACAGATCAACAACTAGTAGATATCTTCACAAAACCACTATGTGAAGCTACTTTTACAAGAGTGGTAAATGAACTTGGAATGGTTTTAGGTTCTTTCTCTAAATCTGCTTAGTTTTTGTTCTCATGCATGAGACGTTATAATCAGTGTTTATAGATTGTCTTATCTTCATGTAATTTATGCTTAAATTGAAATACATTAAATGCTGATTGTTATCTGATATGGATCTTTATACTCTGATAGTGATTTGAATGTTCTGTAACTATTCAATCCAATGAGAATACTGTGCTAGATGCTGACCTAGTAGTCTTTAACATACTAGAAATCCCATGTTTGGATTAGTTG
This sequence comes from Apium graveolens, assembly GCF_009905375.1. NCBI lineage: Eukaryota > Viridiplantae > Streptophyta > Magnoliopsida > Apiales > Apiaceae > Apium > Apium graveolens. The sequence goes on from NC_133651.1 coordinate 57,542,130, forward strand.
TTTATGTGGAAACTCAATAACACAAGCAAATTCTGATTTTGAGCTTAGTCAAATTTACTTTGTATATCTTATTACTAAGTCACAAACTAGATTCTTGCTTCTTATCTGTCAAATTCTGATGTCAGTAAATCTTAAGGATGAACCACGTACTTGGTAAGCCTCACTTATCTTAAAAAAAGAAAAGAAAAGAAAATAAAAGTCAGGTACTCCTTTGAGATCTAGAGTAAATATGTGGAAGGGAAGATCCAAGTGCATTGCTGGTATTAAGTAATATGCATTAGAAAAACAAATAAAGTTTTCTTGGCGACTTTTCACATTCTCTGATTACTGGAGAAATACTCTGATAATAACATAAATTCTGATAAGCAGTTGTGACTCACTTACACTCAGAAGCCACTGTAAAAAGGAATTTCAAAAGATGCATAAAATGAGCACAAACAGTTGAGGTGGACTCCTGCACAAATTTATCCTATAGTAGACTTCATTATTAATGACAGATTTTAAGCAATTTTCTTAGTTATGCCTTATTTCTAAGATGTACTGAAGTATATAAGACTTTAATCTTTATCTGATATTTTGCTAAATGCACACACTATCACTCCATCCGAATGATGAAATTACTGTGGTGATTAAGTTGTTTTTGACAAATAGTTAAGTGTCATATGTATAAATTCTGAGGATAAGTTCTGATGGAAGTTCTGATGATTAAACTCTGAAGAATCAAGTCAATATGTGTATGAAGAAGCACATATACAAATATTCACTTTTTGAGTTGAGAAGCCATGTTCTGATGACTGTTAAAATCTGATAAAAGTCAAATTCTGATTTTAAATCCTGATGGAAACTCTGATGCTTACGTGGTCTTTACTTGACTTATTTGTGGTAAATACTGAAACGGTCATATATAATCAGAATATAATTAGGTGAGATAAAAATAGTCATAATTATTTGGGTTAGTGGTAAACGTGTTTGTCTTGAAAAACTGCATGTGCACGTTAATTATTGCTTATTTCTCGTGCCCACTAACTCTGCTTTAACTATTTACTGGCTGAAAGATGTACATGTGTCAGTTTTACTTCTAAAAAGGACTGTTAAGTGGAGAGAGTATATATATGGGAGTTAAAAGATTTTCTAATCTTTTATCTAATTTTATATTCTTAATCTCTCTTATTCTCTCTCTCTCTAATATTCTCTGAAGCTTTTTCATACAGGACTTTTATCAAACACCTTGTGCACAATATATTTTCTCACTTATTTCTTACAGAAATGGCACCAAAAGATGTTATTTTCAATGGAGCGAAGTTTGTCCCCAACAATTACTTGGCCATTCTTAGCAAGGATGAAGCTCCATCAGAACTTCACTTTATTCAGGACTTCCTTGCTCACTCCGATATTGGGTATGCTTTGACCCAACTTGAAGTAATCTCTCGAACTCAAGTGCTGTTGTTTTGGAGAAGTGGCGTATATGATGATGGTAGTGCTCATGGGTCCTCAATTATCATCTTTTCAATAGGGGAGGATGAGCATGTAGTGACTGTGGCAATAGTACGCCAAGCACTGCAGTTACCTGAGAACTGCACTTATTCAACTGTTGAGGAGCCAGTTCTTCAACAACTAATGGCCAGTCTGGGGTATGAAAAGACATTGGCAAAGCTGGGTCAATTGAAGAGATCCTACATAAGGAGGGAATTGAGTTTCTTCCTTGACTGCATCACAAAGGCTTTTGCATACAAATGTTCTAATTTTGATGCAACCCCAATTCTCAGTCAACAAATCGAGTATGCTCTCATTAATCAAACTGATTTTGATTATGCAAGTGCTATTTTAGGCTTTATTGGGGATAGGATGAAAAAAGATAGGAATACAGTTTACTTTGCTAGATTCTGTCAGCTTATTTATAGTTTTTGTTGTTCTGATAAGCCCCAATTAGTCAGTGAGTCCATTCCACCATTCAGACTAGCTAAAAGAGCTTTTAATGACTTATTATCTACTGATAATAAGTAGGCTATGTAGAGACCCCTCCAAATTCCCATATATGTCAAACAAGCCTTAATAAACTATGATCCAGTTATATACACTGCACTATATCCTGATGTCCAACCATCTGAACCTCAACCATCAGAACCTCCAACCACTACACAACCAACCCCACATCCTACCATCAGGACATATTTCAAACCAACACAAACATCTCAACCTCAACCATCAGCACATACTATCAGACCTTCACCTTCTAGGCCAAAAAGGACAAAGTCTGTTTCTCAGCCTCCTCAAAAGAGAAGAAAAATGATTCTCAGGGATGAATCTAATAGTGAAAAGGAAGCATAGGTTCATGCATCAGAACCTGTGACAGTTGAAGCTGAGAATGTCACTTCTCAGAAAGAAACTGCAGCTCAAAGTTCTGATACTTTGAAGAGAAATAGATCAGTAAATTCTGCTGCTAAAGCAACTCCTTCATTGGCAAGGAGATTGAAGAAAATGAGGGCAAAGAGGTATAATGCTAAGCCTACATCTGAGGATACAACTGAAGCTGAGGAAGGAGATCAGGAATCTCTGATCTCAAAAGAGCCAATTATCATTGAATCTCTGCCACCTATAGCTAAAGACCAGATACAGTGGTAACACCTCCTGTCTCTCCTATTGAAGCTACAGATGATGCTGAAGAACAAGCAAAAAATTCTGAAATAGATATTCACAATCTGAATATACCCAATGTTCTTTATCTGGAAGCTCCACCAACAGAAACTCAGCAATCTCCAACTCATTCTCCTATCTTAAATATTGATGCTGAGATACCATCTACACCATCTACACCAAATCTGGAGATAAATTCTGATGCTCAGAATTTAGATGAAGTTGTTGTTGAATCTCCAGTTGCGTCACACACTCTAGTGCTATCAGAACATAATGAATCTTCTTCAAGTTCTGAAGACAGTGTTTCTGTTGATACTGCAGCTCCCATTCTGGGAAAGGAAGCATTGGTTAAGAAGTTTGTTGAGCAAGCTACACCTGTTCCTTGGGAGGATACTCACAGAGGTGTAGAGTGGACCAAGAAGTGGAATGAAACCAATTTCATTCCAAGCTCTAAAGTTCTGACAGAGCATATTGCTAAAGCTGATGAGCTTGTGATAAATTCTGATGTCAAGATATAACTCAAGATCACTGCTCTATCTACCAAGAATCTTCAAGGTCCACACTGTGCAACTCAAGAAAAGGTTGATAAGCTTCTAGAAAAAGCTGAAAAGTTAGAAATGGAGTCCAAGCTTGACAAAAAGAGGTTTATCAGACCTATTTCTAAAAAGGTAGAAGAAATTGAGAAAACTCAAGAGAAGCAACCGGCCCAAATTTATGAGGTTCTGGAAAATCAAGCTTCTCAACAGGCTCAATTGAATGATATTCAATCTTCAGTAGAACTTCTTCTCTCACTCCTACTATCAGATGATGCCAAAAAGGGGGAGAAGATAGTTAAGTCCAAATGCTCAAATGATCAATTACTGAAGAAGAAAGATGATGAAGCTGATGACCAGGGAAACCCTAGCAAGGGTGGAGGTCAAGTTCAAAGGAAAGGGCAGAGCATTAAGGTTTCTTCAAGGAAACTAAGTACTGATGCAAGAAAATCTTCTACTCAAAAGAACACAAGTTCTGAAGCAGCTCAAACTCAAAATCTGATAGCAAGTACTGAAACTCAAAATCTGATATCAAGTTCTGATGAGCAAAGTCTGACAAAACCTGATGTTCTGATACAAGGTGGAAGTCAAGATTCTAAAAAGTTCATGCAAACTCTGAAGCTCAAGGGAAACCAGACTACTGTCTACTACAAAGATCCCAAGATTCAGACACTTGATGAGGAAATTGCTAGAAGATTATTTCTGAAGCATAATCCAGGAATGAATTTAGAAAATCTCAAGGAGGAAGAAGCTAAATTTAAAGCTGAAAAGACGAATCTAAAGCCAAAAGCTTCTGTTGCAAAGAAACCTCCAAGGTCTAAGCAAAAAGATATTGTGATCAAGGAGAAGTCACAAACTCAGGCATCTAAAGCCAAGACTAGATCACAATCTGAGATTGATCCCAAAGACAAAGGGAAAGGAAAAGTTGATGAACCAACCAAGCCACTGGAGATGAAAATTCCTCAAATTATGATAAGCAAGTGTGCAAAATGATTCAAGTAACTGATGATAATCTTGCTGAAGATGAAGATGTTCAAACTCTGAAAAGAAAAAAGATTTCTGAAGAATCAAAGACAACCTCTGACAAGGCTCAAGTTATTTAGATTGAAGAACAACAAGAAACAACAAGTTCTGATAAAGTCATCAAGTCAACCTCTGACAGTGCTCAAGTTGATTTAGATAAAATGGAAGTAGCTGATAAAAAGAAACTTCTGTGGAAAAATGTCAAACCATCAGATCCAAAGAAAAAGCCGATTACTGTCTACTTTCATGACTATTGGGTTAAATACTAGAGAACAAAGAGACAGGGCTGGGCTAGGTTCTGATGAAGCAAAGATTAAGATAAGAGTTGAAGTTGCTACTAGAGATCCATTTTTATTGACTGACAGACCTCTTGAAGATGTTACACAGAAACATCTTGATAAAGTTATATCTGTTCAAGTGGTATTGGATGTTCATAACAAGCACAATGTGAAAGAAAATTCGATTCTATTTCTTGAAGATGGAAGGACATATCAAATGACAGAATCATATATGCTAAATAAATCAATGAAAGAACTTCAATTCTTTCATTACCTTTTAGAGGTAAAGTCTGATATTACCAGGAGATGGTCAAAGTTCATATTGAAGACCTTCAGAGATAAAGCAAGAATTTCGGGTTCAAGAGTTGCAGAATTCGTTCCTAATATTGTTGAAGATGATGGAAGTGAAATTCCAATGATGAAGAATTCTGCTAAGCTTGAAGAGATACTGAAAGAGAAATGTATGTGCTACAATGAAGATTCTTCTCATCCTAGGGTAATAAGACTGAATGATGGTTTGGAAAGAAACCATATCTCTGCTTTAAGGACTGCAATCTACCAGATTGGAAGTCAGAATGAAGAGATAAAGCAAGTCAAGACTACACTCTCTCAAGTCCTGAGGATTAAAGAAGAAAAGTTGATATCACACTTTGTCAAGAATCATTATGGATTCAGATTGACTCAGTGAGATTGGTAAAAGCTACAAGGACTGTAAGTTGTAGTTAGTTATCTAGTTAAACTCTCATTGCATTTGTACTTAAATGTTTTTGACATCATCAAATCTATTAACTTGTATATATTTTGCATAATTTACAAGTTGGGGGAGATTGTTGGATATATTTGAGATGTCATTTTTAATATGATTTGTGTTTAGTTTTCAAAACTTAACAACATGACAAATCAGGACTTACTGGAATCAGGACTTACTGAAAGTCAGAATTTTATATCAGAACTTAAGGTCATATCAGAACTTAAGTACGAGAGGACTTTCATATAAGGAAGGAAGCTGATTTATAGTAGAAGATCGATACTAAAACAAAAGAAGATATGCATGGAAAGAGTTTGAAGACTGGAAGACTTATAGAAGATATCTGATTGATATATTTTAGGAGACATAATTATATTCCATATCAATTAGAAGTTATCTTGTAACTGTGTACTATATAAACACAGACTTCGGGTTTACACTATATGTGTTATCATTATCGAGAAGATTATACATTGTAACCTAGCAGCTCTTAGTGATATTTATTCATCACTGAGAGAGAACAGTTTCATTGTAATGGAGTTTATTATATTTAATATATCTGTTTACTGTTACTTATGTTCAAGATCGATTTGATTATAATAATACTGTATTCAACCCCCTTCTACAGTGTTGTGTGACCTAAGATCATATAAAAAACTTGAGTTTAAATAAATGTTTAAATTCATTATTCATCCATCTCACCCAGTTGTTCGGACCCTTGAATTTTATATGATTACATATATACCATTATTTAAAATTTTGATTAAAAAAGATAGAATTTATGTCATTATTGTATATCTAACCAGTAATCTCATGATATATAATTGTAGTCATAGATTGCGGGTGTGAGAAAAAAATGAATATTTATATAATCATAGTCATAGATTACGGGTGTGAGAAAAAAAATGAATTTTCTCGAGAGATCTTAATTATGATAAAAAATTCATTCATCAAATCCAATTGTTCGTGCCCTTCTATTTTGTATGATTACATATGTATCATTATTTTAGAAATTTTGATTAAAAAATGGATTTTATGTCATTATTGGATATCGAACCAGTAATCTCATGTTATATAATCATAGTCATAGATTGCGGGTGTGAGAAAAAAATGGACATTATCGAGAGGTCGTACCTATGATAAAAAAAGCCACAAGAATCTGTGAATGCAAGGGAAAAAATATATTCACGAGATGTCGTAATATGTAACTAGACAAAATAAAATAATCAATCAATTATGATCTGTACAATTGAATAAATGAGTTTAGAAAATTATATTTAAGAATAAGATATTAGATTGTATATACAAAAATTTAGTAAATGTTAGTAAAATAAATTAGAAAATTTATAAAATAGAACCTTTTACAATATATACATTAAATTGTTAAAAAACAAATTTAGTCAGGAAATTTAAATTTAAATATACAATGGTGCATAGATATAGTTGCATAGACATAGTTGCATATTATATGTTTGATTTATTATTTATGTATTAAATGTTAATTTAATATTTATAAACTCAGTATAGAATATATATCGGTCAATAAATATTTTAATGAATTAATTAAAAAAAATAATATAATTAAAAATAAATTTAATTTTACGATAATAAGAAAAGGCCCGTGTCTCGCACGGGCTTTTACGCTAGTATATTACTAAAGTTCATAACGTTGTTTCTGACCAGAAGCCAGTGCTGAATGACATCCATACTTTCTTGGTAGATGGCTGATACATATATTTTATTTTGATATAATCTAAATTCAAAATATTATATATTAAGGGCATGTTCGGTCGGAGGATATGAATGAATTTTCGTGGGAATGGAAAGGTCATTCTGTGAGGAATGAAAAAAGAATTGTTCGGTTTAGTATTTGGGAATGGAATGACTTATTTTTGTGTCATTCATATTTGTACTTGTTGACGGAGGAATTTGGTAACAACAAAGATTGAGGTTTCTCGCCGGAATTAAGATCCATGACGGTGTTTCTTCGCCGGAAATTCAAGCGGTGTATGGTGGTTTGTGGTTATTTTAGGCTGAGATTGATCAGAGTAAGTGATGGCTCCTTTATCAGCTCTCAACTTCTTACCCCTCTCAATGTGCCTACGTACCCTTTATATAGGGTTCAAGCCTGACGTAGTTCTTATGGAACAAGAAATCTAATGGGCTTAGACTTCTTATTCCTAGGCCGGGTAGAAGCTCATCCAGCGTCTGTCTTCCGCTAGCTTTAGGAATGTCCAACTTTGAGGCCCAACCGCGAAGGCCCAAGGCTCATCCGTAATCATAGGACTTCACGTACAGTGTATCTCACTGTGCAAGGATAACACTTCGCTACAGCTATCTCCCTTGATTTACGGACGTAGGTATAGCCATGGTTCACCCCAAGTGTCGGACACATCCCTGTCCCTTGAATGAGGATAACCCACCAGATAACAGGACATGTGATCCCAAGCTGTTAGGTGCAAAGTGCAGGATGACTCCAAAGTTCTCCAACGAGGACACCCGTTGAATACAAGAACAGAGTTCCCAAAGCCCACACCAATATTAACCCCGCATCCCCAACAAGGACACCCGTTGAATACAGGAGGAGGCCTTCAATCATCAGGCATACCCCTGGAGGCCTTCAAGCTTTTCACGGACATCCCCCTCCTTGACCGTCTCAAAGAGGGAATACTTCAAAGAGTACCTGCAACAAATACGTTAGTAAAGATAGCCATACATTCCTTCTTTCCATGCATACTTTTGTCCTGAGGTCACCACTGAGAGTGTATTGACCAAACACAGGACGCGTCCTAAGACATTGGGCGCGCCCTAACTTCCATAAAACCTGTATTGTTTCCTCAACAACCGCTTCTCACAACATGCCACAGTGACAGGACGCGTCCTAACCAGGACGAGCGCATCCTGCAGCTTCCATTTCCAAAAGACCACATTCGCCAAATACTTTCACCATGGTGGACGCGTCCACAACGTTTGGGCGCGTTCTACCCTAATCATGCACTCCCAAGCTTCCCTATTATCAGACCACCCTCCATAAAACATCTCCTCTAGATTGGCGCGTCCTCTGTGCCTGGACGCGTCCTCACCTTCTATAATGCAATACCGAGTTTGATCGTACTTAATTCGCATTTGACCCGATTCAATCCAATGCCAAATTTTGGGTATAACAGTACTAATAAGTCAATTTTGTATCACACCCTAGCACATGTGATAACCATTTTTATTCTCACTAACAATAATTTTTTATCTTTATTTTTGCTCTTGAATATACAATGTTTGTAATTAAATATATTTAATTGAAAAAAACTTAGCTATTTTAAATGTTAAATTTTTTAAATTTAAATTATACATATAATCTTATTTCTTACATATATTAATTTTTCCTTATTTAATTTTTTATATTTTTATTTAGTAAATTTATCATTAAATAAATTATTATTTTTAGAGTTCATTCAATTCCTATATTAAACAAATAAATTAATAAAATTAATAATTCCATTCTTAATAAAATTAATATTACTAAACGAATAAAAGAATTGAATAAGCATTCCTATCTCACTTAATTCCTATTCCATTCTTGAACTCATTCTCATCTCAACTCATTCCTATCCCACCAACCGAACACACTCTACAAGGGGGTGTATTCAATCCGGAATTTTAAAGTATTTTTTATAGTCCATTGATTTTTATTGATTGTATTTGATTTAAGATTTCACGTAGAGTTAATAGATTATATACATAATTCATAGAGTTCGCGTTGAATCCAGTAAAATCTCTTGTACTAGGGGGAAAGATTTTGAAACAGAAAAAATATATAGGAAAATCCAACATAATCCATGGATATTTAAAATCCATAAGTGTTAATAAATTTTTAAATATCCCAGGATTTTAATTGATTAATAATAATTCAAGTTGAATACCCCGAGATTTTAAATCATTGATTAAAATCATGATTAAAAACCCCGGATTCTAAAGTACAGTTCAAAATCCTAATTGAATACCCCAAGATTTTAAAGTATTATTTAAAATCCTGATTGAATACCCCAAATTTCAAAAATATAAAAAAATACTCCACAATCTCAATTGAATACACCCCTAAGTACTAATGGTCAAACTAAAAGAAGTAGTTACTGTGGTTTCCATTCTCTAAAAGAAGTGTAGCATCTTTAACAATACCATTAAATATCATTTGATTTTTAGCCGACATCCTTTTTTGTTGAATCATGGAGCCTTTTCAAGGTTTTGTTCACATATACTCCCTCCGTTCCATATATCTTATCTTATTTGACTTTTACGCGTATTTTAAGGTGTTTTGACCGCATAGCTACATTAATTATTTTTAAAATTTTCCTTGTGTGAATAAAAACTTAAATATTAAAACTTTATTCACAAAAAGAAAATTTTAAAAATAATTTATTTAGCTATGTAGTCAAGGCACTTTAAAATACACGTAAAAGTCAAATAAGACAAGAAATATGGGATAGAGGAGTATAAAATTACAAATATAATTTGTTTTAGTTAAAATCCAAGACCCAACCATCTTATTGGAATTTGGATCAAACTAATACTTAAATTTATTCTAAAAAGTTTTAGTACAAACCGTTTTCTTGGGAAGAAGATAATTCACCACCCTGTTCATTATTACCATGATGTCTTTAGCAAATGGTTTTCCAGCATCGGCTACTGGAGGCCTAACATCAATAGGTACTGGCATATCACCCTCTGTCCTTAACTATGGACTTTAGAAAATACATCAAAACATAAATTAAACAACACACGTCAATAACACAAGTGTGGAAGGAAGCACGTCAGAAACTTCGCTAAAACATTTCGATATACAAAGAAACACCATGTAATCGACACTCATCACGCAATTTTAAAAATAAAAAATCAAATTGTGGCTGGTAATCTAATTTAAAAAAATAAAGAAAATCATAATTTAATCATATTCCTCAACCAGGGATCATAGAAAATACATCAAAACACAAATTAAATAGCACACATGAACAATACAATTGTGCAAGGAAGCACATCAGAAACTACTTCAACAAAATATTCTAATATACAAAGAAATATCATGTAATCGGCACTCATCACACAATCCTAAAAATAAAAACTAAAATTGGGGCAGGCAATCAAGCTTAAAAATAAAGAAAATCATAATTTTATCATATTCCTCAACCAAGGATCCTTGAAAATACATCAAAACACAAATTAAACAATACACATCAACAACACAAGTGTGGAAGGACATAAACCTAAAACACATATAAAATATTAAACATATTTCAACATCAAAACTATATAAACATCGTAGGAAGTCGATGAGAAGTGGCATGACTTCTGATAGGTCCATATTTAATACATCTTGAATACCTATTTTATGTTTGTTTTCGTAATTTTATTAACTAACTAATTAATTATTTTTATTTTGTTTTGTACGAAATTAATTAAAATTAGAATTGTAGCAGAAAAAGGAAAATACAAGGAAAGAGGTGGAATTACTTGGAGGCAAAACTATTAGAGAAAAAATCTAATGCTTGTTGGAGAAGAAAAAGGAATAAAAGGAAATATTTTAGAATCCAATTTGTAATCGATAGCGGAAACCTACATTATTTTCCCTATATATATGGGCTCCTCTCTTGTATTTTAAAAACCTAGAACCTAGACTTGAACCTTTATTTTTGTTTTCAATAGTTAGGAGTAGGAGTAAAGTACTTTTACTCTCTTGCTCTTTCAATACACTTTGTTCGTTATTTACATGTCTTATATTAGTTGTTTTGTTTTGTTCTTCAATCACGTCTAGCTAATTTGCTTGCCCTAGGATGAAGATAAAGTTAGTTACTTATTGTTAGCATTTACGTGTTCATATTAATTGATGTTGTGTACATGTTGTGAACTTGATGATTTCATTAACAAAATACCTTGGTAGATTTTACTTAGTGAAAAATGTAGCACTCGACTGATAAGGATTATAGTCCCGACGGGTGACTCAATATAGTCCCGACGGATGATGATTTATTATCCATCGAGTGAGTAGCTTATGTAACAATAAGTCTGTAGCACATTTCTGCATACACCTTTGTATAGATTCTGTAGTAACATATGAGTCATCATTGACTTTAACTAGATATGCAGAATAGGTTGATTAATTGTACATAGATGATGTCTTGTAATTCTGCATAAATGAAATGAAGTCAAGTTCTAAATAGCTACCAACGGATGATTAACAAAGCTATCGACGGATGATCAATATAGCTGTTGACGGAAGATCAAAAAAGCTGTCGACGGATGATCAACAAAGCCATCGACGGATGATCATGTAATCAACGGATAATCAATTCAAACATCTGTTGACAGTGACAACACAGTCACATGCGTCGACTGTAGTCAAATGGAATGTGGTAGCCTATTCAACCGGGTTTTCGAGAACAAAGAAGCATTGCCATTTCCATGCTAATATGAAGATATTCAAAGATGCTGGAATAGAGTAATGAAGTAGCATAGTATTAGACTTGATAGTTTTTGTTTTATTATCTTGTTTTATTGCTTTGTAATCTTGGTGATATATAAACCAAGAAGCAGCAAATAGAACAACTAACTGAGATACAAGGAGAGAAACATTTGTAAGCTGTATTCTTAGCATTTCTCTGTATTCTTAGTTGTTCAACATTTTGTAAGTAGTTGTGAGCTTTTTGCTACACAGAGTTCTCTCGATATATATTATATATCTCTGGTGGATACATTCAAATCCACCAGAAAGTTTTTAAAGACTTGTGTTTTTAATTACTTGTGTTTTGATTCATTTGAAGTTATTATTCCGCACTCTGCAAATCAATTCACACTGATATATATATTTAAGTTAAAATAATTTTTTTTAAGAAAAAGTTTCAAGAATTCCAGTCAACCCCCCTTCTGTAATTCTTGTTGAATTGTTAAGGGACTAACAATTTGTATCAGAGCAAGCTCTTGATAAACAAAGAGTTTTAAAGATCAACAAAACAGCAAGATGAACAAGAAGGATGTTGGAGTTAAGATTCCTTTTCTGGATAAAGATAATTACCATCACTGGAAGGTAAAGATGCATCTTCATTTACTTTCTCAAGATGAGGCCTATGTAGATTGCATAGAAAGAGGTCCTCATGTACCAGTGAGAGCTGCAACTGGAAATGAGCCATCTGTCCCCAAGCCAAGGCATGTATGGTCTAATCCTGATATTGAACAAGTCAGGAAAGATAAGAAGGCCATGAATATCCTGTTCAATGGAGTTGATGGTGATATGTTTGACAATATCATCAATTGTAAAACTGCCAAGGATGTTTGGGACACTATACAGATTATCTCTGATGGCACTGAGCAAGTTAGAGAAAACAAGATGCAGCTACTGATTCAGCAATATGAGCATTTTCATAGTGAAGAAAGTGAGTCTCTCACTGACATCTTTAGTAGGTTTCAAAAACTACTAAATGCTCTGAAGCTTCATGGAAGGGCCTATCAGACAAAAGACTCCAATATGAAATTCCTTAGATCTCTTCCAAAGGAATGGAAACCAATGACAGTCTCATTAAGAAACTCTCAAGATTATAAGGAGTTTACTTTGGAGAGACTGTATGGCATCCTGAAGACTTATGAGCTTGAAATAGAGCAAGATGAGAGGATGGAGAGAGAAAAGAAGAAAGGAGGATCCATTGCACTAGTTGCTGAGTTAGAAAAAGAGAAGGAGATGAAGATGGAAGCTGTTGAATCAACTTCAAAGGTCTGTAAAAACAAGGGCAAGGGGCTGGTAGCAGAATATAAAGATTCTTTGAGCCAAGATGACATGGAATATATTGATGAACATCTAGCATTTCTTTCCAGAAGATTTGCCAATCTCAAGTTCAAGAAGAACTTTGGAGCAGCCAAGCCAAATAGAAACATGGTGGATAAATCAAAATTCAAATGTTTCAAATGTGGCTTGGAAGGTGTAATAACCCCAATTTTTGGAAAATTTTTGAAACCCTTATGAATAGTGTTTTTTCTGAATGAGAAAAATTTTGCCACGCTATGTAGGGGTTCTGTTATTGATCTTATGGGATATTATTAGTACTCTATGTGGTATATAAGTGTATGTAAAGATCGTCAGAATCCAATTCCGAACACTTTGATTTTTCCCGGAAATCCACTAGATACGGAAAGAATTGAGAAAAAGGTAACAGGATAAAAAGGATTTAAATTAAAGGATTATAAGAGAGGATCATAGAAGGAATACAATATATTGAGAAAGGTTAAGGGAACCTAAGTAATAAGATCCCGGGTATGATCCCTCAAACGATAAACGAAAACGAAAGTTAAGCGAACCGTATAACAGATCAGCGGTCATTAGGCAAACAATTAGGAAGTTAATCAAAGGGATTAGAGAGGATGATGTCACCCAACCAATGAGAAGAGGACAAGGACGGGAGGATGACATCATGAGGATGATGCAAGCATGACATAAGAGGGAAGGAAATGTGGTGGAATATTAACCACACAAAGTCAAGGCTACAAAGGGAATTAACCAAAAAAACAAGACAAAAAGCAACCAACCAAGCAAAACAAATCACAAAACACCAAACCTTCCATTTCTTCATGAAGCTCTCGGCTTCTTTCTTAAGAATTGGGAAGTCCAAGCTCCTCCACTTGCCATTTTACAAGGTAATTATCCTAGCTTCTCCTAGTTAAGTTACATACTTCCTAGAAATCTTAGCTTCAAAATCCTTTCCTAGCATTTCCTATAAATCATTCAACAAGATGGTGAATAGTACTTTCTTGAAATTAATTTTTGTGTTCTTGATTTCTTTGAAAGAACAAGCTTGTAGGAGGTTAGATTAAGGCTTCCATGGGCATTCCAAGGACCTTTCATGGATTAAAAGCTTCAAGGAAGGTATAACTCTTCATGGTCTTAGTTTTAAGTTTTGTTGTTTAGAATTCCTAATGTTTAGATGATGGGTTAGTGTAATGGGTGTGTAATCATGTTTAGAGCTTGTTATGAGTAGTTTAGTTGGTGAGAGGCATGATTATTGTGTGTTTAGAGATTGGTTGATTTTGTGATATTTTTGGAGTTGGAAATCTTGGTTATTAGTTAATGAACTTAAGTAAACTCTTAGTTCATAATTGAGAAATAAGTATGAATTGGAAATATTGAATTGTTGGGGCTGTTGTAGTATGGTATGGATGGATGTTGGTTGTATGAATGATATGTGGTTGAATTGTGGTTGTTTTGAATTGGTTTAAAATTGGGAAATCGCGTAAACATAGCCGTCGTAATGTCCGATTTACTTTAGACTGCTTTTGTTCATAACATTAGGACCCGAGAACCCCCTGCTAGTTTATGACCACTGCCATGTTTAGATAGCTCATGTTACGAGCTTCGTTTTGATATGTAGTTCGTTCGATTCCGATGCACGGTTTAGGAGAAACGACCGTTTCAAGTAACGACGTTTCGCGAACGAAACTTTTCCCCTCGCCTTACTTTGAAACATAGGTTAAAGACCAATAAGGGTTAATTAATGTATGAAACATTTATGGTAAGTGTGTTAGGCAGTTGGTAAGACACTCGCGAAGGAATCGCTTTAAAACTCGTAAAGGTTAAATTATTAAAAATGGCGGAGCCGAGGGTACCCGAGTGACTTAAGCGAATCAGTGAGCGCAAAACAAGCGTTAGAGTCTAAGTTAGTTAAAGTATAGATTTACAAGTGATTTTGGTTTAATTCCAACTTACTTGTTGTTTATAGGTTACCAGACTCGTCCCGAGCCTTTTATCACCCCAAGTCGCTCAGGCAAGTTTTCTACCCGTTATACTGTTGTGGTGATGAATATATGTATATGCATTATCTTGCGATAGATGCATGTTGGTTAATTAGCAAATATTGCGATATATTGAAGCATGCTGATATGGTACATATATGCATGCCTATTTCGTATTCTTGATTTATATATCTGTTGGTTCAAATGCTTATTCGTTGCATAATACCTATGCTAGAGATAAGCGGTATTTGCGTATACCCTTAGTATAGGGACCCAAAGGTGAAAACATTTTCTAAAACCGGGAGTCGAGGATCCCGAGTAGATTATATATATATATATATATATATATATATATATATTTATATATATATGGTTATAGTTTTCAAAACTATTAATCGAATAAGGTTTATTCGATAACTTTATTTTATTAATGAATATTATCTTGAATATTCATCCGAGGGCTTATGACTCCTTTTATTTTATTAATTGAATATTATTTGAATATTCATTCGAGGGCTTATGACTCCTTTTATTTTATTAATTGAATATTATTTGAATATTCATTCGAGGGCTTATGACTCTTTTATATATTATTATTGAATATTATTTGAATATTCATTTGAGGATCTATGACTCCGATTATTTGCTGAAATATATTCTTTATTTTATTAAAGAATAAGGTGTTAATAATCAAACTTATTTTCGATTATTCAAATAAAGATAATACTTTCATATAAGTATATCTTTGGTTATTTAATACTCGTTTCAAGTATAAGTTTTAATACTTCTACTTCAATTATTTTTATAAAGATTATTCTTTATGGGAATATTATTTAAATAATAATATTCAGTCATTTTCTAAATATTCTGGGGACTGATTTACTTCATTAAATCAGCTTTACTCCAAACACTCTTTAAAGTGTTTTCGAGTCTTCAAAATGATTTTTAAAGTCAGAGCGGATCCCAAAACTCATTTTTATAATTAAGATCTTCCTTTTTAAGGAGATTTAAATACTCGCTCAAAACCTGGGGAATCCGGCTCTGTGGTGTATTTTATATTCGCAACGAGGTTGCAGTTTTGGTAAATGAATTGATTACTTGCCCAACGTTCGGGAAGTAAGCCCATCTAATTGAGTCGGCATAAGCGACAGGCCGGGGTACGGTCTATGAAAGTGTAAGTGGCTGGGTGGCAGTCCATCAACGCGTGAGGGGCCGGGTAACGGTCTAGCGCGAGGTCCTAATGCGGCCAGGGTGATGACCGGTGAGGAATTCATCCATCTACAGTAGAAAAGGTTACTTATTGGTATCTTTGCCTGATCAGCAAGATATCTGGTTTATGCCAAAATTCTTTTCCTTTCCAAAATTCATTGGATGTTTCAAACTCTGTTCATACTTTACATAACAGAGGTTCCAGGAAATGTTTAAGAGATATATATATGTGGATATATATATATCGGGACTAAATAAAGTATCTCATAACTTTTTCATTCAATAATATTTCAAAGATTGAATCTATTCAAATCTTGTCTTGTAGTCTCATCTATGTGATGAACTTTTGAAACTGGTTATAACTTGAACGGTGGTAGTTCAAGTAGTATTGGGAAAGATATAAGTATATTGGGGTATTTGGTAACCTCATCTTTTAAACTTATATCTAATTAATAATTGTCTTATGAATGACAAAGATTTTCAGAAAAACGTTGAGACAAGGTTAGATATACGAGATCACCTTGCAACGATATTTTTTTTATATATACAGTTATACACTGGGATTTTGTGTATATTATGCATAGAAGAGGACTTCCAATATTTTGAAAAGTATATATGTATATATACTGAATATTTTGCGACTTCATCGCATTAAGATATCAAACTTGGTTCATTTCTTTTGACCAAGACTTTCATGAGTACTATGAGAAGGCTCATATACTAGTAAGTATATACTAGTAATTATCTTACACACGATAAAAGATTCTAGTAAGTATCCATTTAGATACTTATATTATTGTTATCACTATATATTATCTTGCGAGCTGTAAGGCTCACTCTTGCTTTATTTCTTCATCACACAACAACAGTTAGGAAAGATGGCCAGACTCCAGCAGACCCAGCGCAAGCGCGTGGGAAGCGTCCTGCGTCTTCCCGATGATGTTGTGGCTGCTATAGCTGCAGAGGTAGATCTATTGGTAGATCAGGCATTCTATTTTTGAGAATCAATTATGTATAATTATAACTTGTGGCAGATAATGGAAATTAACTGTAAATTATCAAGTAATCATTTTGGGTTGTAATAATTTTAAATTGTGGATTCAAAGACTTGTACTTATTTCAATTTCATCTCTGAGACTATAACGGGTTGTGGTGTGTGTCAGTGTGGGGTCACAGCATAAGGTTATTATTATTAATTAAGTGAAGTGATATTGTGGAAAGAAAGACCGTGACGACCCGGATCCCCGACCCCGGATCTGGGGGTGTTACAGAAGGGCACTTTTCCAGTAAGTGTAGAAATCCAGATTCCAACAAAAAGAAGTTTGAGCATGTGGATTATAAACAGAAATACTTTGAGTTGTTCAAATAAAAGGAAAAGGACTTCATTACACAAGAAAATGACTAGGCTGCAGATGGTCTGGATGAAGATGAAGATGTCAGCTATGTCAATCTAGCCCTAATGACCAAGTCAGATGAAACAGAGACAAGTTCTTCAAGTAATCAGATAATTACTACAAACCTTGCACATTTATCTAAAGCTGAGTGTAATGATGTTATAAATGACATGTCTACAGAGTTATATCATTTGCGTGTTACACTTAAGTCTCTTACTAAAGAAAATGCTAAAATGAAGGAAAACAATTTGTTTTTAAGTGAGAGGAATAATGTGTTAGAGTCTCAGTTCATTGATTTTGAAAAATTAAGAATTGAGTGTAAGATTGCCAAGGAGGAATTAACTGAGTCCTTGAAGAACGAAGAAATTTTGAAGAAGCAGCTTGAACGAGAACATGAGGTGATTAAGGCATGGAAAACATCTAGAGATGTTCATGCTCAAATCACCAAAGTTGAAGGGATCGAGTCCTTTTGTGATGCAGCCTGGAAGAAGAACAAGGAGAAGCTAGATCCAAATTTGGTGGAAGGAGTGCTAACAGATGTAGACTCGATGGATGATGAGGGTCATCCGTCGGATAACAAAAAGGGTTATCCGTCGAGTGATGTAAATCCTCATCCGTCGATTGTGAGCAAGCCTATCAGTAAAGCCAAACTTGTTAAGTTAAATGAAAAGTATGAATTAGTTTCCAAGAATTTTGTTACAAGAGAATCGAGTCAAGTTAAGAAAGGGAAAAAGGCTAATATGGTCATATGACTGTCAAGCAATTGAGTGACAGACTTGAAAAGATTGAGGTTAAAACAGAGGCTAAAAGGAATAATAATAGAAATGGTAAAGTAGGGATTAACAAACACAATAACTACACACCTGATAAATATGCTCCAAGAAAAATCTATGTAAAGTGTGGTAGTGTAAATCATTTATCTGTTAATTGCAAATCTGCCATGCCTACTTCCATATATGTGCTACCTCACTTTCCCAACATGAATGCCATGCCTCTTATGCCTATGAATGCTATGTCTACACAGAATATGAATGCACAGTTTGCTAACATACCATTTGCACCTAATCCTTATTATGCTGCATTTAGTATGCCACAAATTCCATTTAGCATGCCTTACTGGAATAACATGTTCTCCAATAACATGCCATTCCCTATTAATCATAATATGCATGATAATTCTGCTGTAATGAATGGTTCAAAGGTTCAACTCAAATGACTAAGGGTGAATCTGATATCCCCAAGTCAAATGAGATCAAACCTAAGAAATAGAAAAAGAAATCTAACAAGGAAGGACCCAAGGAAACTTGGGTACCAAAATCAACTTGATTTGATTTTGATGTGTGCAGGGAAACAGAAAGAATCAATGGTACTTGGATAGTGGTTGTTCAAGACACATGACTGGTGATTCTACCCTGCTCATAGAGTTCAAGGAGAGAGCTGGCCCTAGTATTACTTTTGGAGATGACAGCAAGGGTTATACTGTGGGATATGGCTTGATTTTAAAAGACAATATCATCATTGAGGAGGTTGCCTTAGTGGATAGTCTCAAGCACAATTTGTTGAGTATCATCCAGCTTTGTGATAAAGGCAATTCAGTAACCTTCAACTCAGAAGCCTGTGTTGTGACTAACAAGAGGAGCAATAAAGTGGTTCTCACTGGTGTGAGAAAAGAAAATGTGTACCTAGCTGACTTCAACTCATCAAATGCAGAATCTATTACTTGTCTTCTCAGCAAAGCAAGTCAGGATAAAAGTTGGTTATGGCACAAGAAACTATCCCATTTAAACTTCAAGACCATGAATGAGCTAGTAAAGTAAGAACTGGTTAGAGGCATTCCTCTAGTGGAGTTTTCTAAGGATGGATTGTGTGATTCCTGCCAAAAGGGAAATCAGATTAAAACATCATTCAGAAAGAAACTTGATTTAACAATTGAAGAACCTTTGCAACTGCTTCATATGGATTTGTTTGGACCAGTCAATGTGTTGTCCATTTCAAGGAAAAGATATTGCCTAGTAATTGTAGATGATTTCTCAACGTTCTCTTGGACATATTTCCTAAAGTCTAAAGATGAGGCTAGTGAAATCATCATCAATCACATAAGGCAAGTCAATAATCATCCTGATTTCAAAGTGAGAAGAATCAGGAGTGACAATGGAACTGAGTTCAAGAATTCTGTCATGAATGCATTTTGTGAAGTAAATGGAATTTTGCATGAATTTTTAGCAGAAAGAACTCCACAACAAAATGGAGTAGCGGAAAGGAAGAACAGATCACTTATTGAAGCTACCAGGACAATGCTTGAAAAACTAAATTGCCAACATATTTCTGGGCTTAAGCTGTAAATACTGCATGATACACTCAAAATATTTCTCTAATCTATCAAGAAAAATGCATGACCCCTTATCAATTGTTCAATAACAAGAAACCAACTCTAAATTTTCTTCATGTCTTTGGCTGCAAATGCTTTATATTGAGAAATCAAACTGATCAAAATGGGAAGTTTAATGCTAAAGCAGATGAAGGATTTTTTGTTGGATATGCTGTTGGGAAAGTATATAGAGTCTACAATCTAAGAACCACATTGTTGTGGAATCAATACATATTTTGTTTGATGATAAAAAGATTGAAGGACTGCAAGATGGAGATTACCATGAGAGCCTCAAATTTGACAATTTGGAGATGGTTAGTGATGACAATGATGATGAAAGTGATCAAGAAATAGTATCAAATGATAATGCAGAAAAATCCACTACAAATGAAGCACAAAATTCAACATCTGTCGAGTTGCATAATGTTTCATCCGTTGGGAGGCAATCTGCGTTATCCGTCAGTAGACAACCCGCTTCATCTGTCGGAACTCAAAATTCACTATCCGTCGGGTTATCAAAAGAAGCTGGAAATTAGAATAGATCACCTATAGAAAGTTCCTCTTTCTCAAATCAAAGATCCACAAACTCAGGGGGAGTTTCTAATAATCAAAACTCAATCACACATCAAGACAACAATGAGGCCTCTTCATCTAGATCTAATCTACCTCAACAAAGGAAATGGACAAAGGATCACCCCTTTGAGCTCATCATTGGTGATGTTTCTTCTAGAATTCAAACCAGGAGAGCAACTCAAGAACAATGTCTATACATCAGCTTTCTTTCCAAGGAAGAACCAAAGAAGGTAGAAGAAGCTTTGTTGGATCCTGATTGGATTTTAGCTATGCAGGAGGAGCTAAACCAATTTGAGAGGAATAATGTATGGAAGCTGGTGCCCAAGCCTAAAGGAAAGAATCCAATAGACACCAAGTGGGTATTCAGAAACAAGATGGATGAAAATGGCATAGTAGTCAGGAATAAAGCTAGATTGGTTGCTAAGGGCTATTGTCAACAAGAAGGAATAGATTTTGATGAAACATTTGCTCCTGTTACAAGACTTGAAGCCATCAGAAACTTCTTAGCCGATGCAGCCCATGCCAATTTCAAGGTCTATCAAATGGACGTCAAAAGTGCCTTTCTGAATGGAGATTTGGAGGAGGAAGTATATGTCAGTCAACCTCCTGGTTTTGAAGATCCAAATTTTCCAGAACATGTCTATTATCTTTTGAAAGCACTTTATGGACTAAAGCAAGCACCTAGAGCCTGGTATGACACTTTATCAAAGTTCCTTTTGGAAAATCACTTCACAAGAGGTATTGTAGATAAAACTTTATTATTTAAAAATGTTAATGGCTCTAGCATACTTGCTTAAATTTATGTAGATGATATTATTTTTGGCTCTACCAGATGAGAAACTTTGCAAAAAGTTTGCCAAATTGATGCAAAGTAAGTATGAAATGAGTATGATGGGAGAACTAACTTACTTTCTTTGTTTGCAAGTTAAGCAAGTTAGTGATGGAATATTCATTAGTCAAACTAAATACATTTTTGATCTTTTAAAGAAGTTTGATCTAATGGATTGCACATCTGCAAAAACTCCCATGGCTACTGCAACTAAGCTTGAATTGAACACTACTGAAAACTTTGTGGATATCTCAAGTTATAGGGGCATGGTTGGCTCACTTCTATACTTAACAGCTAGTAGACCAGATATAATGTTTGCTACATGTTTGTGTGCTAGATTTCAGGCTGACCCTAGAGAATCTCACTTTGTAGCTATTAAGAGAATTTTCAAATATCTCAAGGGAACACCAAATCTTGGCATTTGGTACCCTAGAGATTCTGGTTTTGATCTAACTGGGTACTCAGATGCAGACTATGCAGGTTGTAGAATTGATAGAATAAGTACAACATGAACCTGTCAATTTCTAGGAAACAAACTTGTGTCCTAGTTCAGTAAAAAGCAAAATTCAGTTTCTACTTCTACAGCTGAAGCTGAATATATTGCTGCTGGCAGTTGCTGTACATAGATTTTGTGGAAGAAAAATCAATTGCTAGACTATGGTTTGCAAGTTGAAAGGATTCCTATTTTCTGTGATAACACAAGTTAAATTGCCATCACTGAAAATCCAGTACAACATTCAAGGACAAAGCACATAGACATCAAGTACCACTTCATAAGGAACATGTAATGAATGGTACTGTGGAACTACATTTTGTTCCAAGTGAGAAGCAGCTTGCAGATATTTTTACCAAGCCACCGGATGAATCCATCTTCTCAAGGTTGGTAAGTGAGTTAGGTATGCTTAATTATTCTTAAATCCTTATGAGATAATTTGCAAGTTGTAATGCAGCCAGAAATTTAAATTGATTTTTTTCAGTCATGGATAAAATTTTGGTTAAGTCAAAATTTACATCTCGACGGATGTTCCTTATTCATTGAGTTTGATCATCCGTCGGAATACTATTTGCTAATAAAAATCAATTATTTTTCTGGAATATTTTATAACTCAACGGATAACAGTTTATCCTCATCCGTCAAATTGTCTTAATCTTAGCCGTTAATTTCCTGAACATTATCCATCAAGTATACTTACAGTTTGTAAGCATAACACGACAGATAATTGATGGAATTTTTACAGTTTATTTTTAAACGGCTATTTTAGGCAATTTTAATTGGCTACTTTATTTTACTTTATTATTTTTGGCAGTTATTTTTGAGATAGTATAAAAGCCTATTTCATTTCCATTGCTTTTCTTTTATCATTCTCAAATTATCTGCCCCAATTTCTTTCTCTTTCAAAGCACTTACTCTCTCTTTGCAAGCTCTTATTCTCTAACAATGGCGCCTATTGTCAAGATTATATCTCAAACTGGGTTCATTTATGAGAAGAATAACTTCACAGCCTTAGTGAATAAGGGGATTCAGCATTCTGGTGACTACCACAAAATGATAGATTTTGTGAAGAACTGCAAGCGTAGCTATGCCATGCTGGAATCACCCACCATCTTTTGTGAAGTTGCTGAAGAGATGTGGACCACTGCTACATACAACTCAACTGATAAGACCATCATACTCACTATCAAAGGTAATGAATTATGTATTAACAGTGATGTTATTAAAGCATGTTTCAAGATTCCTGATAATAATGTGACCTCACCACACACAGACACTGATATAGTTAATATGCTTAATTCCATGAAATATGCTCTTTCTACTACTAAGTTGAGTGACATTAGGAGATTGGGTCTTAGAAAGGAATGGAGTTTTTTGTGTGATATAGTGACCAAGGTCTTTTCTGGTAAAATCATTAATTTTGATTCTGTTAATATTTCCATGCTTAACATGCTCTACATGCTAGTTATAGATAAGTACTTTAATTTTAGTGACCTTGTTCTGTTTGAGTTGGGTTTTTAATTAGGAGAGTTAAACAAGAGGGGTAAAAGTGTTTATTATTCTAGATTTCTCATGATGTTAGCTAACCACCTCTCTAAGGAAATTGTGTTTGAGAACCCAAACAACAAATTAGATTGTTGGGTTCAAGAGAAAAGGATTATTGCAGATTTGAACAGGGTAAATCATCACAGAGAAGTGCCACTTTTCTATTTCCCTGTAATGGAAGCACCTCAGGTAAGTGAGGTAAGTTCATCTATCCCTACTACTATTCCAACCTCACTAGTTTCTTTGAGTTCTAGTGTAGCTATGGGAACTGTGTCAATGACCCAACAGTTGCCTACCCAAGCTACCAAACCAACAAAAATTTCAAAATCCAAATCAAAGAAAGCCCCCTCTGGTATCTCTCAAAAGATGCCAGTTGCAAAATCCAACAACACCAAAGAGGGGAGTGTGAAGGTGGTCAAGGTAGGTGAGGGAAAGGGTGAACATAAAAGAAATCCTAAGGATAAGGATGGAGAGTTGAGTGGTTCCCATCCTAGCCACACTACAGTTTCCCAATAAACTGCAGTGCATAAAAAGGATAAAAGCTCATTTCTAGTTGCATCCTCCCAAAAGGTTATAACTATTGAACAAAGCTCTCAACCAAGAGCACATGCCAAGAGGGTAAAGGACACAAGCTCACCCCAAACTTATGCCAGAAAGAAGAAATCCAAAACCCTTGGGGATGAACAGGGTACACACTGTGCAAACTGGTGCTAAAGACACAGTCACTGCACCTTCTCAAATTCAGCTTGATGTGGCTCCAATAAATGTGGAGTCATAGCGAAAATCTCTAGTAATAGAAGCACCTCACACACCAAACTCTCCCACAAACTCTCTGGATGTGGATATGATCAACACATCAATTCCTGATTCCCCTTCTTTAACTTTGTTGGGGAAGCCAAACTTTAATGCAAGTGAGCATCATCTTTTAGATGATTTGTTGGCTCACTTGCCAATTCTTTCAGGAACTATTGAATCATCTGTGCCCAAAATATCATCAATCATCACAGAGTCCACAATAGTTTCAATTCCAAGTTCATTCATTTTTACTCTCTCGATGGATATTGCTCATCCGTCGAGTAGTGATTGTATCCTGACGGATAAGCTTAACAGCATTTTTCCGTCGGATAGCAAAACCACTAACCCGATGGATATTACTCATCCGTCGAGTGTCTCTGCACAACTTCAAACTTCATTTATTTTAAGTGCAAAAGAATTAGTGGTTGTACAGTCACTCTTAGGATTGAGGGCATAGAGTGCTATGAGTGAGAGTCTGGGTTGCTCCCAGGAAAAAGGAGAGCAAAAGAGTGAAAATATGCAATCCATTTCTTCAGGATTGGCAAAAGTAAGTGAGAGGAGTCCCACCTTAGATGGTGAAGGTGAGGGTGTGAGGGTGGGGAGCCAGGGTGAGACCCTGATGCAACAAAAGAGAGAACACGAGAGAAATGTAGGTACATGAGCTATAAGGATGGATGTCATTGCTAGTGAGTCAAAGAATGTCCAGGATGCAGACAGGGAGGGACTATCTCAGCAACCTCAAGCTGTTATAGATTCCACCTCCCTTGATGCTGAGGCATTTACTCACCCTGTTCCAGCTTATCAACTTCTAGCTGAACAGGGCAATGATAATGCAGAAAGGATGCTCAATTTGGTGCATACCACTCAGTCAATGCTAAGAGCTAAGAATGCCATCACAGCTTTGCCTTCTACAGCTGGTGATGTGGATTATAAGACTGGTGGTTCAGCAGATTTCTTTGTTGATGAATGTGGAGATAGTGAAAAAGAGGCATTGGACATAGGGGGAGAAGTAGGTTCAAGTTCAAGATCAGGAATGCCATCATGGGCATTTTCAAAGCACTGTGATGAGCACTACTTCAAGACAACCCTAATTCAACTAATCAATCAGACAAATTCTGCCCTTCAAACCACTACAAATGCCAACACCAAGAAGCTCCTTCAAGCACATCTTGCTTCTCTGCAACTTCAACAGATTCAAGGCTTCCAATATGCCAGAGATGTTAACACCATCAAGGGTGATATTGATGAAATGAAGAAGGCCATTTCAGACAAAATGGATTCTAAGCTTCCAGAAGCTACAGTGCTTGACATCAAGAGACAAATAAGGAAAAATTATGATCTTGAAACAAAGATAGATGCTTTGGATACAAGAATGTCAACTATGGAAGCATCTCTAACAGCCATTTATCTTCATCAAGCCCAACAAACAGATTTACTTCAGAAACTGGTGGCTGCTCAAATCTCCTCCTCTACTCTACTTGATGATAACAAAAATGAGGAGAAAGGACCAAGTGAGGGGGAGAAGCTTCAAATTCAAATCAGTAAAGTAATTATGCCCACAATTACCTTCACCAAGCCACCAGTAACAAATAGTATAGATTTGATCAAAGCAGCAGCAGCCAATTTAAGAGAAGCTTTAAAGGAGCAGTTGAAACCAATCAACTGGGAGAAAATTGATGAGGACATACAAAGGAAGTTTGGGCTAGTAAAGGAGCTAGTAAAGTCAGCCATTCATCACTCTGAAGTCAAACAGATCTCTGTGAATAAAATGAGCATGAACTATCTGGAAAGAGGACAACCATCCTGCATCAAATCTCCAAAGGCTGAAATTATTCTGAAGCCAAGGGTAAACTATAAAGGAGATTCAATGGCCACTTCACAGGATCCTTCAAGAAAGCCAAGTTGTACTGATTAAGGTTTATTCATCTTTCAAGAAGAACTTTGGGTTCAATAAAACTACAAGAAGATTGGTTCTAAAGAAGATTGAAGAACTGAGGAGTTTTAGAGCTAAAGATGCACTCCCAAGGACTCTAATTATCCCTTACACAGGGAGAAGAGTGCATCTAAGGCCCTACTGGCTGATGGAGTTTATGGATGACAAAGGAGTGAGAAGATTTTTCAGATTAGAAGACCAATTGAGCATCTCTAGCAATGAGACTCTCTTGGAGATGCAAGAATAGCTAAATCTCTCAGAATCTGATGAACTGTAA
Source organism: Apium graveolens (assembly GCF_009905375.1). Taxonomy (NCBI): domain Eukaryota; kingdom Viridiplantae; phylum Streptophyta; class Magnoliopsida; order Apiales; family Apiaceae; genus Apium; species Apium graveolens. The sequence goes on from NC_133651.1 coordinate 57,568,524, forward strand.
TTCCACAGACAGCTCCAAAATCAGATAGAAGAAAACAACAGGAAGCTTGGAAAGAGATCCAGACCTTCAAGGAACTAGATAAATCTGCTCATGCTAGAGGAGCACCTTGAAAATGACTGTGAGCTAAACTTTGCACATTTTTTTATTTGAAGCACTTTACAGTATTATCTACTTTCTTTCAAAGTTGTATTTTTAAGGTGTTTTGTTATCATCAAGTTTCTCTTAATTTATGGCTACAATTCCAGTAGACATAAATTGGGGGAGATTGTTGTGTATATGTTGTGAACTTGATGATTTCATTAACAAAACACCTTGGTAGATTTTACTTAATGAAAAATGTAGCACTCGACGGATAAGGATTATAGTCCCGACGGATGACTCAATATAGTCCCGACGGATGACTCAATATAGTCCCGACGGATGATGATTTATTAACCATCGAGTGAGTAGCTTATGTAACAATAAGTCTGTAGAACATTTCTGCATACACCTTTGTATAGATTCTGTAGTAGCATATAAGTCATGATTGACTTTAACTCGATATGCAGAATAGGTTGATTAATTGTACATAGATGATGTCTTGTAATTCTGCATAAATGAAATGAAGTCAAGTGCCAAATAGCTACCAACGGATGATTAACAAAGCTATCGACGGATGATCAATATAGCTGTCGACGGATGATCAACAAAGCTGTCGACGGATGATCAACAAAGCTATCGACGGATGATCATATAATCAACGGATAATCAATTCAAACATCCGTTGATAGTGACAACACAGTCACATGCGTCGAGTGTATGCAAATGGAATGTGGTAGCCTATTCAACTGGGTTTTCGAGAACAAAGAAGCATTGCCATTTCCATGGTAATATGAAGATATTCAAAGATGCTGGAATAGAGTAATGAAGTAGCATAGTTTTAGACTTGATAGTTTTTGTTTTATTATCTTGTCTTATTGCTTTGTAATCTTGGTGATATATAAACCAAGAAGCAGCAAATAGAACAACTAACTGAGATATAAGGAGAGAAATATTTGTAAGCTGTATTCTTAGCATTTCTCTGTATTCTTAGTTGTTCAACATTTTGTAAGCAACTGTGAGCTTTTTGCTACACAGAGTTCTCTCTCTATATATAATATATTTCTGGTGGATACATTCAAATCCACCAGAAAGTTTTTAAAGACTTGTGTTTTGATTCATTTGAAGTTATTATTCCGCACTCTGCAAATCAATTAACACTGATATATATATTTAAGTTAGAACAATTTTATTTAAGAAAAAGTTTCAAGAATTCCATTCAACCCCCCTACTCTAATTCTTGTTGAATTGTTAAGGAACTAACAATTGATTCTCATGATTTTTGTTGTTGCTTAATTGTTTGATTAACAAAGTGATTTTGATATATTATTATTACCGAATTTATATTTCATAGCCTATGCTTGCTCCATGAAGTTTTGATGGGTTATTGTTAGATATTAGTTTCATAGTATATGCTTGTCACGTTAATTGATATTTATTTGTTGAATAAAGGGAATTAATTTTTAGGGCAAGTTGGATATTAATTGTAATTGATTGATGGATTCAGATTCCTAGGTTTTCCATATTTATTTGATCATATTTTTTTATTAGGTTAAAAACTCTTCTCTCATAACTATTTTTCTAGTCTGCCTGATTTATTTATTAGGGTTTGAAAATTTCATAGTCTCTGAGGATCGATCTGTGATTGCTACAATTAACCACTGTGCACTTACAGTATTTCAACACATCAAGTTTTTGGCGCCGCTACCGGGGACTATTGGTAATTTTCACTCCTTAGTATTTAAATCTTCGTATTAGTTTCTTGTTTTCTTTGTATTTCTTAGGGATTTGTGAAGCGGGGAAAAGTTTGGACAAGAAGATCTTTAGAAGGCCTCGTTGTCTCCTTTGAAATTTTTTGAAAGCACTTTTCGGTATTCCGTATCACCTCTCTAGTTTTGTTTTTTCCTCATAAATATATTTTTTAAAAAAACTAAATATTCAAAAAAAAATAAAAAAATAGTTAGTTATTTGTCTTGTTAAAAATCAATTTGTTGCATCATTCACATATCACATAGGAACACATCATCTAGATTTTCTTTATTGTATTTTATTTCTTTCCATCTTATAATTGTGGTGATTGCTAGAGGAAAGAGGTGCAAGGAATATGTCCTAAGTCTAATCATGTATGAGGATTTAGGAATAACTTTTATGTAATCTGTTTTGATTTCATTGATATTAATAAAAGACTTGTTTTGTTTTTATTACGGGCTTTATCTATTTAAGTATTTAAATAAGATATACCATAGTTTAGAGTAAAGCTTTTTATGAATTATGATGAGATCATAATAGTGAGACCTAAAAGACGATAACTCTAAACTTAAATAGTTCCTGGTCGTAGGATTACTAACTGGTAATTAATAATCCGCAAAGATCGGTACATACTATGCTTGCTTCATTATGAAGGATGTCTGTTCTCATAGACATTTGTGTGGTGACACTATAGCTAGTATGTAGGTGCTTATTATAGAATAAGTTCACTGAACATGACTCGCCCAGCTGAACAACTGATGGAGTTCACTCATGTGTCAGCAGTTGTTCACATAGTGATAGTTGTACAAGTATCCTTAGACTTGAGGTCATCATAGTCATCTTGTGTACACTGAACTATGCTTTGGTTTAGTTCTTAGTCTCCAGGGACAATTATTAGGGATCTTCTGGGTATAGGAATTTGTACACGAAGATAGTGTATGATCAATAAAGGATCTACCCCTTCCAGTGAAGGAAGCGAATGTTCAAGGCTGATCCACTTATACTAGTTCAGGAATCTCTGGCCAGAGTGAATGAAATTAGAAAGGAGTTTCTAATTTGCAAGTAACTACGCATAGTAAATGGTAAGAAAGTGATTGAATTAGGTAGGCTTGACACGAGATCCATGGCTTGTATTTAATCGGGACATTGTAGGGTAGAAGGAGTTTATTGTACGGTAACTATTCACTGAATAGGTTCTTGGTATTCTAAGCAGTGAATTCATATTATCCGGATAGTCGCGATATGTTGAGAAGCATCACTCACGATGTAGAATAAATGTGATTAATTAATTAATCATATTTAATAAATTAGAGAATTTATATAAATAATGATAAAATAGTTTTATTATTATTTATTTCTACTACCGGCTTAATATTGAACCTACAGGGTCAAACCATAAAAAGAGAATGATTTAATGGTGGAGGAATTAATTAATAATGGCTAATAATTATTTATTTGTGAAATAAATAATTAATTGGCAAATTTAATAATTGATTAAATGAGATTTAATTGATTATAAATTAATTAAGAAAAATTCTTAATATTATTAATTAAGGATTTAATTTTTGGAAATTAAATCAAGAGAGAGAATTATTTCTAAAGTGTTTAGAAAAAGGATTAATGATTAAAAGGTGTTTTAATTATTAATGAGAATAATAAATGGGATAATAATAATAATATTTATGAGAAAATTTCAGCTGAAAATTTTGCCTATAAATACACTATTATAGACCCTATTTTTATTTGAACCCCAAAAACCCAAAAAGTTTGGAAAACCCAATTCTCTCCACCTCCTTCCTCCTCCTTAACATCGTTTTCTTGGTGGATACCGGTGGAGTGCTTCACACTTGAGGAGCAACTGCTAAGGATCTCTGATCGTTGTCTGCGAATTATTTTAAAGGTTAGATTCGATCCCTATGTTTTTACCACGATTTATATGCTTTTATTTGGATTTTATATGTGTAAAAGTGTTTTGCCATGCCCCGCTGCGTTTAAAATCTAACATTGGTATCAAAGCATAGGTTGTATGCATATAGATCTGTGGTAAAAATTTCAGAATTTTATGTGCTTGTATGAATTAATTATGATTTTTATAAGTTATATCATGGATTAATTTTGTCTGATGAGAAATCATTTCTCAGAATAATTTTGAATGTTGATCTGGGTTCTACAAGTGTTGTAGATCGTCTGGGTATTTGTTTCATAATTTTATGATGTATAGATTTTTTATTATGAATTTTTGAAGTTCTTACAATTAAATTCGTAATTAAATAAATCATATATATATATAAATTGTATGTATGTATATATTTTTGTATACCTACTGCTGTTCTGTTACTACTGTCTGTGATGCACGTTGAAACAAGAGAAGATAGAGAAGTCTGACATGCACGGCGTTCGAGACAAGCAACGACGGCTGCTGAAAAAGAAAAAAAATAAGGGTGTCGCGCATTCCGGGAATGCGTTACACCCCTATGGCGCATTCACGGAATGCGTTACACCTTTTAATGGCTTAAAATGGTTGTAACGCATCACCGGAATGCGTTACAGGGCTTGTAACGCGTTCCTGTAATGCGTTACAGCCCGTCTGTTATTTTTAAAATTGATTTTCTGGGAGTTTCGTAACTCCGTTTTAGGCGTGCAATATACCGTTGGATTCGTTTTTCCGAGACGGATCTAATGGAGTGATCAATTTTAGTTTATATAAAAGTTTTGAACTGTTTATATTTCCATTAAGTGTTTTAAAGCTGTTTTTGACTGTTTTTAATTGCTTTTAAATGCTTCATGTGATACATAGAGATGTATAATGCTTAGACTAATGTGCTAGATGATATAACATGCCTACCTTGATGTTTATTCATATTGATATATGTGATATATGCTTAGTTTATCATGCGATGATAGATTTAGGTGAACTTAAATGAATATAAGGCGTTTGTTAGACAACCTAGTATAGTGAAATTGTTTCATAACCTTAATAATAATATTATGAATACAATAATGAGATTCTTGTGTTTGTGAAACACGTAATTGATTATGAATTTTCGATATGAGAGAAAGGATGATTCTGTCAACAACAGATTTCTATCTGTAAGAAAGGGTTATTAAGTGACGCCTCTTGACAATGCTCCACCCGATCTGGGAATCGTCTGATTATTGATTATTGATTTGAAATATTTAATTTAAAAGGAAGAATCTATTTATAATATGATTATGATTGTAACGTAATATAATCCCTCTAAAATTAAATAATATTAAGTAGTAATTGGCCAATGACACAACGGGCTTGTGTTGGTCATAGCCTTCCAACATGATCGAAAGTAGTTCTTATTTTTAAATCATTGTCGTTTCGTGCCACAGCCGAGGGCTTTGATTTCGAAATAAGAAATACTTGTCTATTACATAGAGATGTGTACATTGAATAAGAATCTAAAGGTCGTTACGTGCCACAGTCATGGGCTTTTGGGGACTGATTCAATTGTACGGAATGTTGGGTTTGACTTGACTTAGAATATTGAGTTTGTCATGCCACAGCCATGACTCAATTATTCAAGAGGCTAAAGTTTGATTAGGGAATAACATTAGATGTAATTGACAAGAGTTGTCTGCCTATTGAAATTACATGGCGTTTCGTGCCACAGCCGGGGTTGTGTAATGGAATGTAGGATCCCTATTCCCACTAGCATTATGAATGCTTAATTTTTCACGTAGGGGGTTGAATAAATTAGGAAAACTAGTGGGAGCCACTTATGAATAAAGACCCGATTCATATAGTATTTTGAAATGAAATCGAATATTTGCTAAGTGTTGTTATGTGTTTATCATTTACAGATTTACTAGTCCTAATTTTGCTGACTGGCTTCGAAACTTGAGAATTGTTCTCAGGGTTGAGAAGCTGGAATATGTGCTTGACTCACCTAAGCCTACTGAACCTGCTAGCGATGTACATAACGATGAACATATTGTGTATCGTAAGTGGATAGATGATGCAAATGTTGCTCAATGCATCATGCTAGCTTCCATGAACATTGAGCTACAGAAGCAACATGAGCATATGGATGCTCACACTATCCTCATGCATTTACAAGAGTTGTATGATGTGGCAGGGAGGACAGCTCGATATGAGATATCGAAGGAGTTGTTCGGTTGTAGGATGTCTGAGGGATCATCTGTGAATGACCATGTACTTAAGATGATCAATTTGATTGAACGTCTTGGACAACTTGGTTTTGCCATGGATGGGGAGCTGAGCCAAGACTTGGTCTTGCAATCGCTTCCGAGTTCGTTCTCGCAGTTTGTTGTGAACTTTCACATGAATAAGTTGGATGTCAGCCTGCCTGAACTCCACAACATGTTGAAGACTGCGGAATCAAATTTTCCCCCTAAGAAGAGTTATGTTCTTCTAATTGGTGAAGGTTCCAATCCTAAGAAAAGGAAGAGGAACTCTTCCAAGAAGAAGAAAGTAGGTGAGAAAACGCCGATTCCACCAAAAGCTGAAGACCCCAAGAGCAAAATTGTTTGCTTTCACTGCAACAAGGTGGGGCATTGGAAGAGGAACTGCAAGGTTTACCTTGCAGAATTGAAGAAGAAGAAGGGTAGTGAGACTGCCGCTTCTGATTCAGGTATGTTCATGATAGAAGTGAATATGTCATTAAATCAAATTTCTACTTGGGTATTAGATACCGCCTGTGGTTCTCAAAACTGCAATTTGTTGTAGGGACCAAGGAGAAGTAGGACTCTTGAGGAAGAGGGAGTGATTCTACTGATGGGCAATGGAGCAAGAGTTGCTGCTGAAGATGTATAATCATTTCATTTACATATGCCTACGGGCAAGACTATTGTTTTAAATAATTGTTATTTTGTTCCCTCGATTGTGAGGAATATTATTCCCATGTTAGACTTGGCTGGATTTTCATTTATTATTGAGAATAATGAATGTTCTATTCTTAGAGATAATATTCTTTATGGACGTGGTGCTTTAAATAATGGTCTGTATAAATGTGACATGATTTACTTTAGATTGAACAAACTAAGAAAAGAAAAGGGATGATGAAAATCTCACTTCATAGTGGCACTGCAGTCTCCATTTAGTAGATATGGAGAGAGGACTGCAAATTTGCTAGGAATGGTACACACAGATGTATGTGGACCGATGTCTAAGCAAGCCATAGGTGGATTTTCATACTTCATTACTTTCATAGATGATAGATCTAGATTCGGATATGTGTTTGATGAAACACAAGTCTGAAGCCTTTGAAAAGTTCAAAGAGTATAGTATGAAGTGGAGAAACAAACCAAACATAGTATTATAATTCTTCGATTAGATCGAGGTGGTGAATACTTTAATGGAGTGTTTCTAGATTATCTCAAAGTAAATGGTATAGTCTCCCAGTGGACTCCTCCAGATTGGTATCTGAAAGGAGAAATCAAACTTTGTTAGACATAGTTCGGTCCATGATGAGCTATGCAAATCTTCCAGTATTCCTATGGGGTTATGCATTGGAAACCTCAGCATATTTACTGAATATGGTGCCTTCCAAAAATCTGTTCCTCAAACTTCGTATGAGATATGCAAAGAAAGGAAACCGAGTCTTAAACACGTTAAGATTTGGGGATGTCCAGCTTATATCAAGTATGTTTACCCAGATAAGCTGGAATATCGATCCGTAAAATGTAGTTTTGTGGGATATCCTAAAGAAACTTTAGGGTATTACTTTTACACCGATCATCGGGTGTTTGTCTCCAGACATGCTACCTTCTTGGAAAAGGAGTTTATCCTTGAAGGAAACAGTGGGAGCAAAATTGAACTTGATGAAGTTCAAGAAGCACAAACTACTACGGATCAAGTGGAAACACCTGTTCTGACTGAACAACCTTTTGTGGAACAGCCCATTCATAGATCAGGGAGAGTGTCTCGCCAACCTGAGAGGTAATATGGCCTTGTCATTGAGAATGACAATGAGTTGTCTATCATTGATGATGACGACCCTGTAACCTATAATGAGGCTATGAGTAGTGTTGACTCAGAGAAATGGCATAGTGCCATGAAATCCAGAATGAAATCTATGTATACGGGATACAAAAGATTGATTAGAGCAGATGGCCAGGTGGAGACCTTTAAGGCCAGGCTTTTGGGAAAAGGATTCAAACAAAGGCAATGGATTGACTTTGATGAAACCTTTTACCTGTAGCCCTGTTAAAATCAATTCGGATTTTGCTTGCGATTGCCGCTTACTACGACTATGACATTTGGCATATAGCCAGATGGTTTTCTTTCCGAGGGAAATGAAAACCTAGTGAGTAAGCTACTGCGAACCATATGTGGTTTAAAGCAAGCTTCTCGTAGATGGAATATCCGTTTTGATGAGACAATCAAAGAGTTTGATTTTATCGAAAACGTAGATGAACCATGCGTCTACAAAAGGGTTAGTGGGAGCGCGGTAACATTTCTTGTATTGTATTGAAATAGTCTTGACACACATAACAACATAGCAGACCCACTCACAAAGCTACTTTCTGAAAGTCACTTTGATCGTTATAAAGACTAGATGGGTATTAGATACCAGAGTGATTGGCTTTAGTACAAGTGGGAGATTGAAAGGAATATGTCCTAAGTCCAATCATGTATGAGGATTTAGGAATAACTTTTATGTAATCTGTTTTGATTTCATTGATATTAATAAAAGACTTGTTTTGTTTTTATTACGAGCTTTATCTATTTAAGTGTTTAAATAAGATATACCATAGTTTAGAGTAAAGCTTTTTATGGATTATGATGAGATCATAATAGTGAGACCTAAAAGATGATAACTCTAAACTTAAATAGTTCCTGGTCGTAGGATTACTAACTGGTAATTAATAATCCGCAAAGATCGGTACATACTATGCTTGCTTCATTATGAAGGATGTCTGTTCTCATAGACATTTGTGTGGTGACACTATAGCTAGTATGTAGGTGCTTATTATAGAATAAGTTCACTGAACATGACTCGCCCAGCTGAACAACTGATGGAGTTCACTCACGTGTCAGCAGTTGTTCATATAGTGATAGTTGTACAAGTATCCTTAGACTTGAGGTCATCATAATCATCTTGTGTACACTGAACTATGCTTTGGTTTAGTTCTTAGTCTCCAGGGACAATTATTAGGGCTCTTCTGGGTATAGGAATTTGTACACGAAGATAGTGTATGATCAATAAAGGATCTACCCCTTCCAGTGAAGGAAGCGAATGTTCAAGGCTGATCCACTTATGTTAGTTCAGGAATCTCTTGCCAGAGTGAATGAAATTAGAAAGGAGTTTCTAATTTGCATAGAACTACGCATAGTAAATGGTAAGCAAGTGATTGAATTAGATAGGCTTGACACGAGATCCATGCCTTATATTTAATCGGGATATTGTAGGGTAGAAGGAGTTTATTGTACGGTAACTATTCACTGAATAGGTTCTTGGTATTCTAAGCAGTGAATTCATATTATCCGGATAGTCGCGATATGTTGAGAAGCATCACTCACGATGTAGAATAAATGTGATTAATTAATTAATCATATTTAATAAATTAGAGAATTTATATAAATAATGATAAAATAGTTTTATTATTATTTATTTCTACTACCGGCTTAATATTGAACCTACAGGGTCACACCATAAAAGGAGAATGATTTAATGGTGGAGGAATTAATTAATAATGGCTAATAATTATTTATTTGTGAAATAAATAATTAATTGGCAAATTTAATAATTGATTAAATGAGATTTAATTGATTATAAATTAATTAAGAAAAGTTCTTAATATTATTAATTAAGGATTTAATTTTTGGAAATTAAATCAAGAGAGGGAATTATTTCTAAAGTGTTTAGAAAAAGGATTAATGATTAAAATGTGTTTTAATTATTAATGAGAATAATAAATGGGATAATAATAATAATATTTATGGGAAAATTTCAGCTGAAAATTTTGCCTATAAATACACTATTATAGACCCTATTTTTATTTGAACCCCAAAAACCCAAAAAGTTTGGAAAACCCAATTCTCTCCACCTCCTTCCTCCTCCTTAACATCGTTTTCTTGGTGGATACCGGTGGAGTGCTTCACACTTGAGGAGCAACTGCTAAGAATCTCTGATCGTTGTTTTCGAATTATTTTAAAGGTTAGATTCGATCCCTACGTTTTTACCACGATTTATATGCTTTTATTTGGATTTTATATGTGTAAAAGTGTTTTGCCATGCCCCGCTGCGTTTAAAATCCAACAAGAGGTACGTACAATTTAGATTAATTCACGTAGTGTAGTGCATCCATAGTTGTTTATTTTCTCGTTCTTTGTGTGTTGCATTTATCTAATCAATCTTAAGGGTGCCACCCAATTACAATATAAGGTAAGGGATTTCATCACCCTTTCCTTGGCCCACAAATCACTAATACGTTCATTTTGCATTACCCATACCTTAATAAAATCAAGTAGACGTTGGCCCCTAGGATTTCGCGCTCACTTAGGAAGAGAACCTAAGAAGAAACAAATCTTTAAGTATTCTTACTTTTGGTGTCTAGGAGAGCTGAGGCTTACCTGGCCAATTTGGATTGGTGTCTAGAAAAGTGGTTAGCCTCTTGGCAATACTTCCACCTGCATGGCCAATCAGTTTGAATATTTCTAGATTTGTGACTCTTAGTATTATCTTAAAGTTAGGAGCATGTCTAGATTTTCTTTAGGTTAACATAGACATATGATTTTTCTTTTGCATTTTTTTTATGTTTACTTCTGTCTCTTATCTGTTACGTGCTTACTTGCTTACTTGTAAGTCATGTCCATTCCACTTGGAAACTGTTGTTACCCCGCTCATTCCACCCAACCCTCATGCATAGTCCTACCAGCAGTAAATGGGAACAAGTTTGAAATAAAATCTCACCACATTAGCTTGTTACCTAGGTTTACTTGGGTAGAAGGAGAGGATCCATATCTTTTCATCCGAGAGTTTGAGGAAGTTTGTGCCTTATAGAAAATCCAACAATTGGTTGATGACTCCATTAAGCTGAGACTTATCAACTTTGCTCTTAAAGAAAATGTTAAAAAATGGTTATATAGTATACCCATTAATTCTATTTCAACTTGGGAGGGATTTGTAAGCCTATTTCTAAAATAATATTTTCCAAACCATAAGTCTAACAAACTTAGGAATGAAATCAACCAATTTCAACAAATGCAAAATGAGTCTCTTTGGAAATATTTGGATAGATTTTGAAGTCTGTTGTCCAGTGTCCTCAACATGGTATAGAACAATGGAGACTTTGTAAAATTCTTTATGAAGCCTTAGATAGTCCAACACCTTCTTTGTTAGAGTCAATGTGTCAAGGTAAGTTCATGGATAAAAATGAGGAAGAAGCTTGGAAATTTTTTGAGGAGTTAGCTGAAAAAACAATGTTGTGGGAGTCAATTAGGGAACCAAGTCAAGAAAGTGAAAAACCCAACTCATCTAAGGGCTTACACGTAGTTAGTAATTATATTTCCATTGAAGCTAAGTTAGCTACACTCACTAAAAGACTAGAAGCCATAGAAACCAACAACGTGTCTTCACAAGTATCTGTCTGTGCGAATTGTAACTCATCTAATCATGTGACAGAAAATTGCCCTGAAATTCAACAAGCTAATGCCATGTTTAAAGCAAGAACTATGAATGACCCATTTTCACCTACATACAACCCTGATTGGAAAAATCACCCAAATTTCTCATGGAACCAAGGGCAATACAATCAGTATAACCAACCTGCTTTTCAAAATTCCAATCCTAGTCCATTTCCAACTCAAAATCCCAACTCATTTCCTACTCAAAATTTTGGCCCATATCCAAATTCTATTTCAGCCCCTTTGAATCCTCATGATTTTAATGAAACTGATAAGAAATTGAATTCTTTGGAAAAGAGTATTGAAGCATTATTGAAATCCCAAGCTAATCTAACTCAATCTCAACAGGCTTTCATGCAAACTATGACCTCAGATAAGCAGTTATTAAATTCTAATACACAAGCCATATCTAAGCTAGAGGTCCAAGTTAGTCAATTAGCCAATACAATCAGTGAGAGAGAGAAAAACCGATTTCCTAGTCAACCTGAGGTTAATCCAAAATTTCATCCAAACCAACAACCTCATGAAAATGTGAATTCCATCATCTCTTTAAGGTCTGGTAATCAATTGAATAATCATGCTAGTGTCAATCCTCAGGAGGAAGAAAAACTCATTTCTGAACCAAATCCTTTACTCTTAAATCCTAGTCTTGATCAATCTTTGATTCCCAAAAATTCTGAAAGAGTAGTGAAATCTAGTGAACCTTCCAAATTTGAAGAACCACCTTCAAAACCCATCTTTGAAAAAGTCTTCAAGCCAAAAGCCCCATTTCCTCACAGGCTTACTTCAAATAAACAATCTCCTCAGTTAGATAAGATTTTGGAAGTATTTAAACAAGTCGAGATCAACATTCCTCTGTTAGATGCAATTCAATAAATTCCCTCTTATGCGAAGTGCCTAAAAGATTTGTGTACTCATAAAAGAACCACTCATGTTCCTAAGAAGTCTTTCCTAACGTCTCATTTTAGTTCTATCATATCGCATCAAATCCCTGTGAAGTATAACGATCCTGGTTGTCCTACAATATCTTGTGTCATAGGTGATACTTTCATTGACAAAGCTTTACTTGATCTAGGATCTAGTGTGAATCTTCTTCCATTTTCTGTCTATCAATCTTTGGGTTTAGGTGAGCTTAAAAAGACTAATATCACTCTTCAGTTAGCTGACCGTTCTATAAAAACTCCTAAGGGAATATTGGAAGATGTGTTAATTAAGGTTGGTGATTTTATATTTCCCGTGGATTTTGTTGTTCTCGAGATCGAACCTGTCAAAAATTTCAAAAATTAAATTCCCATCATTTTAGGAAGACCTTTTCTTTCCACTTCCAATGCTTTGATTAACTGTAGGAATGGTTCGATAAAACTCACTTTTGGAAACATTACTCTAGATCTTAATATATTTAATGTGGGAAGTCAGTCCAATGATCTTTATGACCAACCTGTAGGAGTTAATTTCATTGATGACTTTGTTTCTTGGTCGAATCTTGAGGATAGTTTGATTGAGTCTTTTCTTGAAAATGATATTTTATTAGAGTCTGAGAGTAATAAAGAACTTCATGAGTTATATTAAAATTTCACTTCTGAGGAGATGTTAGATGAGTTGAATGCCATTTATTCTAAACATGATACCCAATTAAAGGATATTTCTTTTGAACCTAGGTACATTGTTAAAATTTCTGTAGGTGAGCCACCCACACTTGATTCTACACTATCTCTTTCCATTTTTGGTCAGTCCTTTATAGGTCTTAATGAAACTCATCATGCTTTTATTTCTAATGACTTAGTCCTTGATCATAAATTTCAAGTAATTAATCTGCTTAAACAATATAAAGAAGTGTCTAATTGGTCACTAGATTATGTTAATGATATAAGTTTCATGTTATTGCAAGATCATATATTTCTAGTGGATAATGTTGTTCTTGAGAATGTCTTTTCACAGTGTGTTTACTCTAGGATGAAAGAAGTTTTTCCTCGATGCAGTATTGGTTAGTAAGTTATTCTTGATTGTCTCCCATAGACAAGTGTAGGTATGGGGGAGTAACTATGTGTGAGTGTGTGTGTGTGGTATAGGTAATTATGTATCTCCGTCATTTCCTTATCAAGTATTCTCGTCCTTTTTAGTTTGTCATTTCTCTCTTCTTTGCATACATTAAGGACAATGCATGATTTAGGTATGGAGGAGGGTTTTAGTAGTATTTATAAAAACAAATCAAAAATCCAAAAAAATCAAAAAATTAGAAAATCCAAAAATAGAGATATTTTAGCTAAGTTATCCACTCTTGTACTTTGATACTAGTTGGTGTTAATAGTTTTTAAAACATTATATATATGTAATGCCTTGAGATAATTTAAATATAGTTGAGTAAGGTTTTCTTCATGAAACATGTGTCGAACAAATTTTTGCTTTAAAGTCCAAGACGACACTTATTGCACAAGGTCTTTGTTGGAAAGATTGTCTAGGGAAGTTTTCGATACCTGAGAGAGAGCCCACATATGAAAACAATGTCAAATCAAATGTTTGTGGAAATATATATAAAGTATTATTTACTCCTTTGAGATCAATGGTGGCAAATACAATATTATATGAAAGGAACGACCCATGTACTTGTGCTGGTATTAAGTGCAATTGTACTAAAAATAATTTTTTCTTGGTGACTTTTTACTGCCCTTAGTTACTGGAGAATTACTTGACTTCTAAATGAAAAAAAGATAGAGCTAATGCAAAAGTAGTAATTGACTAGTCGTGTTTCGTGGCCTTTGTTACTCGAGTAATTAAGTCCATAAGGGTATTTGAAACCTAGTGCCCTAAGACCAACTGATTTGGGAGTCATTGACCCAAAGCTCGCTAGATGGGTAACATAGAAAGCCTAAGAAAATGGACATTGCACAGTCAATTGAAAAAGAAAAAATTGCATATTTTGGCTAGACACTTGTTTTGATAGAGATCGGGTCAGTTCAATATTGGTTGAAAAAGAGGAAATTTACTTATTCAATTGATTCTTCAAAAATCTATTTTCACGACACACCTTGGGAGTTTTTGCAAACGTTTGAGTCAATATAAGTAGATTCTAGATACCTATATCATAGCTATTACTAGAAGAGTCTTTAAGGTATGTATTTTCCTAAAAAAATTCTTTTGTTGACACCAATGAACATTATTGTTATTTGAGTTTGGTTGCTTGCTAGAATATTTCACAGATTTTATGGGTATATCTTCTGTAAACCCTTAGGAGACAACACTCCTCTGGTAGAGATCGTTTACGAGTTTAAATGGGTTGTTACACCTAAAAGTATCCGTGAGTCCTACGACAATGGCTAGGTTTTTTTATAGTATTTTTCCTTTTGATTTTCTCGAGGACGAGCAAAAGATAAGTATGGGGGAATTTGATAGGTCCATATTTAATACATCTTTAATACCTATTTTATATTTGTTTTCATAATTTTTTTAACTAATTAATTATTTTTATTTTTTTTTGTAGGAAATTAATTAAAATCAGGATTGTAGTAGAAAAAGAAAAATACAAGGAAGGAGGTGGAATTACTTGGAGGCAAAGCAATTATAGAAAAAATTGAATGCTTGTTGGAGAAGAAAAAGGAATAGAAGAAAATATTTTAGAATCCAATTTGTAATCGATAGCGGAAACCTACATTATTTTCCCTATATATATGGGGCTCCTCTCTTGTATTTTAAAAACCTAGAACCTAGACTTGAATCTGTACTTTTGTTTTCAATAGTTAGGAGTAGGAGTAAAGTACTTTTGTTTTCTTTCTCTTTCAATACACTTTGTTTGTTATTTACATGTCTTATATTAGTTGTTTTGTTTTATTCTTCAATCATGTCTAGCTAATTCTCTTGCCCTAGGATGAAGATGAAGTTAGTTACTTATTGTTGGTATTTACTTGTTCCTATTAATTGATTCTCATGATTTTTCTTGTTACTTAATTGTTTGATTAACAAAGTGATTTTGATATATTATTATTAACGAATTTATGTTTCATAGCCTATGCTTGCTCCATAAAGTTTTGATGGGTTATTGTTAGATAATAAGTTTCATAGTATATGTTTGTCTCGTTAATTGATATTTATTTGTTGAAGAAAGAGAATTGATTTTTAGGGCAAGTTGGATATTAATTGTAATTGATTGATGAATTCGGATTCCTAGGTTTTCCATATTTATTTTGATCATATTTATTTATTAGGTTAAAAACTTTTCTCTCATAACTATTTTTCTAGTCTGCCTGATTTATTTATTAGGGTTTGGAAATTTCTTAGTCTCTGAGGATCGATCTGTGATTGCTACAATTAACCACTGTGCGCTTGCAGTATTTGAACACATCAACTTCACTTCTGATTATAGAAAACTACGAATAGCTTTATTATCTTATTATTTGATAGATTTAATCCTTTCAATGAAAAAAGATCTGATCACTATTTTTGGGATGTTTTGCAATCAATTTACAACCTTCCACAATGTCTTTGTATGAAAAGAAAGTATATAATGTTATGTTTGTTGATATTCGGACCGACTCATCTTGGAAATGGTATATATTCATGTATTTTCTTCAACCATTTATAGAATATGGAGAATTTGTGGCATGGAAAACAATTATATGATTCATATAAGGAGTCCTTCATACTAAGGGCCATTTTATCATGGACAATTAGTGATTATCCAACCTCAAGTAACTTGTCGGATAATATTGTCAAATGACATAACGATTGTGTGATATGTGTTGATAAAAAAAAGCTACTAGGTTATCTAATTACCGGAAGACCGTGGTTATAGTTATATCAATTGCTGATAGACCATTATTTTACTTATATTGGCCTTTACTGTTAAGAACTATGAGCATCGTAGACTTTGCTTTGAGTCAGCTTTTGTTGCAATGTGATGTGCAACAATAAGATTCTGTATTATAAGTCAACACATATAGGAAAATGATTTCTTTTGTTTTCCTTTCTTGTAAGTGCTAGAATAAGATTCTGTATTATAACTCAACACCCCAATTTTCAGGTTTATTATAAATACGCTTGCTAGTATCAAGTCATTGTATTATATAGAGAGAGCCTTACTTTTCATAAATTTACAAGTAAATAAGTGATGAAGGAACCAATTCTCCTTATGACAAAGTAGCTGATGTTGCAAGTTCTGATGCACCTTTCTTCTTCACCTATATTAAACATGATGCACTTTGTGGCTGTAGTAACACTTGCACATTTGATGAGAGTATGGGAATATGGACTATCAGTTTTTTATTGGTCCACACTACACATTAACAAATAAAACATATGCCTACCGGTGCTCGCATAATTGAGAGATGCTTATATATGGGTTTTAGAAAATAATTCATCAAAATATAGACTTGTAAAGTGTATAATTTACTTTAAAATTTAAGCGGCTAGACCTCTAGAAACACATCCTCAAAAGATAACATTCTTTCGCTCTTCAAATCCATTGTGTAAATAAATATTATTATTTGTGATCTTCGAGTCATATCTTCATCTAAACATGGGCCGATTCAAAATATAGAATTTAACATTTTCAACTACTCAAGTGCTAATTTATTCGACCCAAAATAATACAATGTATTTTTAGTAGCGAAGACGTCGATATTCTTTGACAAATCTTTTCTTATAAGCCGAATACGCTAAATTTCTACATGATGATTGATATTATGAAAGCCCAAACTAATTTGTACATGATGATAATTGATATTTGAAAGCCCAAATTATTACACTACTATCATGAATATATTTAAGTAGCTATCAATCTCCAACAAGTAATAAAACAAGATAAATTTGTATATTGATAGGAATAAATCTCAATAACCCTACTTCAAAATTGAGTGATTGACCGGGTGAATTAAACAGTACAAGTCCTTTAAAGATTTAAAGAAAGTGTTTGTACGGAAAATAAATTAAACTAGACTTAGATATAATATCAATATTCAATATTGTGATGACGTTTTATATATATATATAATCAAAACACTTTTCTTTCCGTTTTTTTATTAAAAAAGTTTATTATTCGAATAAATAAAATTATAAACTAAGTACTCTATTTATTAAATTAAAGTGTATGTTATATATAATTTATACTTTCTTCATTTTAATTAATTTTGTGATTTGTTTTTAATTTAACTCATATTTTTAATCATTACATTTATATGATATATATATATATATATCTATCTTAACTCAAATAAATAGTTATTGAAATAATAATTGGATAAAAAATTTAATTTATTTTAATGAAAGTAGATTAAACTTATATTAACGGATTTACATGTAAAATCGAATATTACATAATAATAATTTTATAAATATAATATTATAAATAATATTTTAAGGATAGATAAGACAATAAGACACTTTACTCTATTGTCTCTTTTATATATTTACTAGTTTAAGTCCTAGCAATGCATGAGTTTTTTTTTAATAGCAATTTATAATAATTTTATAATCACAATTATATATTTTTAATCTTTTAAATTCAATTTTAATATATTTTCTTTTAAGATAATACCTACGTAGTTATTTATATTAGTTGATAATCGAACATTAATCATTTCATTATAAATAATATTAAATTAATTCTTTTATTCGTGGGGAATCGAACATTAAACAATTAATAAAATAACTAATGATACTTATAAAATTTACACTTATGCCCCGACCAAACCATATTAATTCCCTTATCTATACTATATTATTAAAGCCTAAAGAGCAAATGTTTGGTCCGTCGGGAAGAGGATTGTACGGTGAGAGAAGCAAGTCTGGTCTGGTCCTTTTTGTGTATGTCTCTTACTCAATTTCAAACACATTTTTTTAATCAATATACAACCATGTTTTTATTATCTCATTAGTCAAACTTTTTAATTTATTTGATATCATAATTTATCAATTAAATTTTATGAATATTAAAATAATATTGTTATTTTATTTATATTAATTAAATTTTATTATTTTGCTCTATCTATAATATATATATTTTTATATTATATTACTCTAAACGAACTTCTTTTTTATTGAGATATAGAGTTGTACTCACAATCTAATAGCATGTTTCAATTTTCTCATCAATCAAAAACTTTAATTTATTTAAAATTGTAATTTTATAATAATTTTTTAATATTAAAATTATATTAAATTTTATCTATATTAAAATATACTTTTTTTATTTAAATTTTATTTCAAATATTTCTAATATATTCAAGCCTCTTTTTATTAATAAAAATTTATTAATGTTTTGCACGAATTATTAACCTATGTTAATTAATATAAATATATAACAATATATTAATGAGACTTTAAACATATAATATAAATATGATTCAAAACTAATTTATTCCATGTACAACATTACATAAAAAATATTAATAATATAAATAATCAAATTAAATATTTAATTCATTTAAAATGTATAATATATTATTTATTATCATTCTCCCGTCCAAAGCACTCAATTATATATAGCCATGTAGGTCATAGTTTTATTAGTTCATCGAGAGTGTAGAACTATCTTCATCACCTTCCTTGTCAGTACTACTTAGCTATTGAGTAAGAATAATTGAGTTAGCTAGCTTAACTTTGTGGTGATGATGTCAAATCCCACTGAAAAACACAAAATAAAATTAATTTGAAAGATATGAATTTGGTTTTTTTGATTTTTAAAATTTGGATCAGTTTTAAATTGATTTTAAATTGATTCGAAAAAAATTGTTTTCGGGTTAATATACTTTATTCAAAACTCACTTGCAATTATATACTTATAATATAAATATAAATAATTTATATATTAATTTTGAAGTATAGATTGACTAATAAATTTGGGCAATAAAGATAGAATGGTAAAACTTTAATGCATGAATTGCTTCCCTTGATGTGTCTATTTTTGCTTTCCAGTCCTGTTTGGGATATTTGCATAGGGGTAAATACAGATACTCTAAAACAATGTTCACTCCGTCCCCTTTTACGTTTTGTTTTATTATTTTTATGGAAGTACTAGTTTTTGACTATAAACTAAAAAGTATTTTTTTATAATTTTAAAAAAATAAAAAATACATGTTAAAATAGATTATATATACATTCTAATAATATAAAATTTTAATTTTTTAATTATATATTATATTTAAATTATAATTAAATATTAGTTAGTTTGACTCTAGAGAAAATATTGGGGACAAGTAATTGGGTAGATGAGAGTAAAGAGAAAAGTAGCTTCAAAAGAAAAAGAATTAGGAAGGCAGCCTGAATTTGGCAACGATGATCATAGTACCCCATTTGATTTGTTTATACGAAGGATTATGATAAGGTTGGATATATTAAAATAAATATATATATATATTTTTCAAATTGAGAATAAAATATAAATCTTGAAATATAAAATTTTGTTACTTTTACGAAATTGAATATTTTTAATTCAACTAATTATTATATATACAAGTTTATAACCCGTGTGATGAATGACTAATATTTATTTAAATTTATTTTTTATATTTTAGTTTATTGACTTTATTATAAAATTTTACAACGTTGAAAATTTATGTTAATATACGTGCTATATTGTCATATTTTATATAAATTTGTTAATGATGTGAGTGATAATAAATTAATTAAAAGAGTCATTTTGATAATAGTTAAAAATTATATAAAATAAATAATTTTTTAATAAATATGTATATTATTTGGATTGATAAAAGTTAAATATGATAAATAGTATTCTATTATAATATGGATATGTCTAAAATAAAATTTTAGTTAATATAAATCTTTTAATTATATGATCTCATATGAATAGTAAAGTTGTTACAAAAGAGTTGTTAATTGTATGTATGATATAAGCATGATTATTAAAATAGATAATATATTATATAATTTAAATATAATATAATATTATCCATGAGGAGTTTTATAAAAGGACGATTATCAAGGATTATAATTGTATGTATGATATATAAGCATTTTAAAATTAGATTTTGTTAAAATTGAGTGGTCAAGATCGTGTCTATGATTCACTTAAAATTGAACGGTTATGATCTTTTCTATGGTTCACCCTGTAACCAAAACTTTTAATCTTTGGGCTATAATAATATAGTATAGATTGTAATTTAAATTTCATTATGATTTATGAAAGATTAACTCGTTCATATAATTAATTTTTCTTACTTGAAACATATTAAATATTATTCATATAAATTTATCAATATATAAAAACAATAATTGTTTAATTAGTACAGTGTGATAAAATTTATATTAAAAAAATAAATATTGAAAATTTATTAGAACTAAAGTTAAAGAGCAGAAAGTCTTTCGCAACTGGGTCAAACTTGGGAGAGCTTAAATTTTAGCAGTTTAATTATGTTTGTATCTAAGTATATTATTATTTGATTTTATCAAATTTTTATGCTAATAATGAAGTGCAGAAAGGTCGGTCTAGGAAGGAGTTTGTGTGTATGAGTAGTTCATGCATATACAAACATCGATTCCGTTACGATAATATTCAAATAAAAAAAGAAATAAAATTACTCGATTTCCTTTGAGCTCGTTAATGAAGAGTGTAGAGTCTTGTTTTTTTTGTTTTGATTTACTCCTGTATTTCTTTGAAATTAAAATTTTCTTAAAAAACTGAATCCCTCGTAACAGTCTCTACCAAACAAACACGGAGAGACGACAAATCATTGTGACAATTAACTAAACAGGATAGTTTAGCAAAACCATGTGCTACCCTATTAGCTTGATTCCTAACAAAATGAAGAGAACTATCTCCTAATTCTCCAAGTAAAAGCTTGCTCTGCTCAATAACTAATAACTTCTCCCACTTCTAGCAAATTTTCGGACTTGTTATGAATACCATTCACTACTAGCAATGAGTCCGTTTCTAGTTTAACTTTCTTGGTCCCAAACTGCATAGACTTGATCCGGCCAGGAGAGGGCTTCCCAAACTCCTACCGCTTCTGCTTCAAAAACACTAGCTACACAGCCTCAAAACAGCTCGTCCTACCTGCCAAGAATTCCCCACCATGATTCCTTAAGACCGTTCCCACCTTGAAGTTATCAGTGTTCGAAATAAAAGAAGCATCCACGTTAACTTTTAGAACATCAGCCGCAGGAGGATTCACCTAGAAGCATGTTGAATACCCTGTTGATTGCTAGCCTGTACTACCCCTTTAACTCGAGACACTGCTGCCTTCCACTCCTCTACATGAGTGAAACTGTTTCCCATGGCCATGGCAGCCGGGACTGCCTTATCTTCCCACACTCGTTTGTTTCTCCAAAACCAGATGCCCCATATAATAATACAGATTTTAGTGATCTCATCTTCATTATCATTAGACAGTTTATGCAGCAGCCATCCAGGAGCATCCTCCACCATTCTCATGTCATAGTCTACGCCAACGTATCTCCAACATTGAGAAGCAAAGTCACAATCAATATATATATATATATAAGATGTTCTACATCCACAGAGGACATGGGACACGTGATGGGGAGACGTATACCTTTCGCACTCAGTCTCCATTGGACTGGAACTGTATTGCGACATAACCTCCAGATAAAATTTTTAGCTTATGAGGTATCCTCAACGCCTAAAGTCTTTTCCACCCTTGACACTGAGTGGTATACAAGTTGCTACAGTTTTGATTGACCCAAAATTTATAGCCCCCATTTGCTGAATAAATGCCCGTAGACGAACCAACCCAAACAACACTATCTTTCACTACATGTTGAGGGATGGGAACCGAGAGAATGGCTTTGGCATCAGTAGGCAATAAATTCTCTATTAATTACTTGATGTAATTAATTTTATGTTTAATTCAATAATGGGAATATGAATTAAATTTTAACAGTTTTTGTTAATATATTATTCACATTTAAAGAGCATCCATACTTACGTAATACGACAATACGAGAGATTTCTTTTTGTGTTTATGTATAGAAATGAGGTAGTGTAACAGAGTATGCGTATTATGCACTCAATAAATATAAATTTGACAATCGAGTTAGGGTTTTTTGGGTTTGGACTATGATAAGGTTGGATATATTAAAGTAAAAATAATTTGATAAAGTATCGGATACACAAAATACTCAACTCGACTTGCGAGAATAATATACATTTGTCGACAACATTCTTACCGTTTCTATTAAAAAAATAGTAAAGTAAAAAAGTAAATTACAACAAAACAAATTACCAATGTCACCGATCCAAGTGCTTATTTTAATGGTAAAATCAACGAACCTAAGTGCTGGGTAAACTTTCCAGTTGAAGAATAAACTCAGATCTTTGTACTTCTTTCACATCGAAATTCTCAAATTCTCTGACGTTGGTAACCTTGAGATTAAACATATCATTCCCATCATCATCTACCCCTTTAGCAATGCGGCAAAACTCAGGATGCCAATTTTGAGGCTTACTACGAATAAGCCTGCAAGTATCAATGGTCATTGTATTATTATACAGAGAGCCTTAACTTTCATAAATTTACAAGTAAACAAGTTATGATATAAGGAACCAATTAAGTGAAGTGAAGGTGTGGTAAGAATTCACAATATGTAAAGCTTATGACATGAAAATAGAGTTGAATTCACATACTCTTCTATCTTAGACTTCAGGCCGGTTGCATTGTTATCGGAAGAAGCTGTGCTACTAACAACTAAATCAAAAGCCTCGACCACGTCGGAGCTCCGGTTTAAATTGCTAGCAGATTTGGTGAGTAAGAAAGTATTTGGTAAATTCACATCCTCCCCGTCATTTTTCATAACTGTACTGTAAAGCCTAACATTTTCAACGACGTACTGCAGATTATGACATACTCTATCAGACTATAAGTACAGTGTACAAATCAAAAAAGATATAGTACTCTGAAACTGTAGAAATATTTTATCACCTGCTCATTCTCAATGATACATGATCTCCTATGTGAAATGAACAATTCACTATATTAGCAGAATAATCATATTGACAAATATCACAAGAAGAACTGATAAGTAAAATGGAGATATTCTTGTTACAATCCTTATCAAACAACACCACGCGAGCACAAAGACCAATAACTAGATCGCCAAGAAATATTTCTTCCACCGCTCTGTGACTTTAGAGGTACTGTTTAAGAGTTGAACCACGTGTTTACAATCTTTGCAAATCTGAGTCTGCAAAAAATTGCTAGCATGTGAGATTGAAAGCAAGAAAAAAGTATATGAACAAATATACCAATTTGGGAAAATCAAAGCAAAGCATGAATGAATTAAATTATGATCCAGTCATTTAAACATTCTTGACGAATGCTTTTAGATTCAGCCGCTGCATCAAAAGATTGAAGAAACTTTTCTGCATTGTCTTTGTTCATGACTAATAAAAGATCAGTCTCTTGAATATCCCTAATCAACATTGAAATTTACAAGATCATATGACTGAATTATAAGACCAAAACAGAGGAAGGAAACAAAATAACCTAAATACATTTACCTGGGCTCGTTGTTCTTGTATTCTTGAAAATCAAAGAAATAATATGTTCAACTTTATGCTCACGGCTGGAGAATTTACTGCCTTCAACTTGATCACAAATGGTATGTAACCTTATACGCACAAGTAGCAGCATGCAGTTCCATGCTCTTTTGTACCATTTTGGTGGAGCTATCATATCGGTATCGTTATAATCATTCAATTGCCCTAAAAATCCCACGAGTTTTTGAAGAAAGTACTCTTTAGATATATGACTCTGAATTTTTAGGAAGAAATCCTTGTTATGGTAGCAAAAATCCGATCCCTTGGAGATGAAAATAATCAACATGGATACGAAAGTATAAATTACAAAATCAGCAAGTATACTTGTTCAAATACGACTGCCAATCTTATTCATGTCCGGTTCGATGAGGACGAAGCAAAGCAAAAGAACTGAAGAAGAGCTGAAGAAGTGGTGAATACAGTTTTTCAAAGAAAAAAGAAAATGAAAAACCTTGATATGTTTGAAGACCAAAAATTGTTCAACGCAATATATGAGAGGCGTAACAATAAGGCCATTAAAAAAATAAATAGAAGATGATAGAAGAAAATATGCAAGGCGTAGTAATTAAAATGCAGAGGTGCAGGATACATCCTTGAGCCTGTCTGGCCAGCTACTATTAGCATTACTAGAGGCCGAAGTTGGGGTGCAGAAAAATGATGATCTTGAACATGTATAACGTGTTCTGCCATTGCCCGTCATCTGAATGAAGACGGAGATAGAGTGAAGGGGAGTTATATTACCGATTAGGCGAGTAAACAAGCAACCAACTAACAAAATCTCAAAATATTATTATTATGACATTGCTCGAGTGAAGTTGACGTTTTTTAATTATTATGAAAGTCAGGTTGTAACTTGGGCGTAGCTTTGAGCAAGTTGAATTTTTTTAATTATTATATAAAAATAGGAATTACTCAAAAAGTTGTTTCATAATAAGATTTCAAAAAGAAATATATAAACTTAAATTTATTATTTATATTTTACGAGTATTTATCTTTAGAATTTAAGAGAAGATAAATGTGATAACTCTACCCAAAGTCACAAACGGCATGTTCAACATTGATGAAAAATACTGTTTTTAGCCAGTTTCTAAAATGGAAATATTCTCAGTTGTGTTCACTCTGATGTAATTTGATGTAAGTAAATGAATTGAGAATAAAATGAAATTTTTATTTATTGTCGAGTATTTTGGAGGGTATCGTTCGCAGCAGGGAAGGACTGTTATCAATATTAATTTCAAATATATTATTCCTTAAAATTTAGAAGTGCGGTGAAGAATTTGTGGGTGTGTATAATTATCAACTAATTTAATTTAATAAACAAATATATATTAAATATGAGAGAAAATAATCCAGGAACAAGGGTTCTTCACTTGGCTATTATGAATGTCTAATTTGTGTCTCTTGTTTTGCTAAAAATAATCCTTCTAATGATTATTAAGTCCTCTCCCAAGGTAAATTATAATATCTACAATTATCCCTTGAATGCCACTCCCACGATCAAACAAAGTACATCCATAGACTTTAAGCACCAAGAATTATAAGTCTCACAATTCGCATATCAATCTCCCGATCTAATACTTGAATCATGTCTATCATATCATGTACTAGAATTACAACAGATACAATTAAAGATTTGTGACTCCTGTAATTGTGTTAAGCGCTAAACGATAGATTAGCAAACAAAGAGAAATCACAATATAATCAAACAAATATAATAAACCAATGAATACTACCAAATTCCCAGATTAAGGGATTAGCTACTCATGATGGATAAAAACATATATATATATTAATAAAACAAACCATGAGCATAAGAGTTGCAGTACAAAGAATACAACTTGTAGAATTCGTTTGAAGTCCGGAAGAATTCCTTCACTCCTTCCTTCAATCTCCCTCTCAAAGTGTTTCTCTCCCTGTTCTCTCGAAACTACGGCTAACTAATATTCTATGATATTATTATATGTCTCTAATAATATAAAACCCTAATATATAAGAGTTTTAATGCTTTGCATGGAAACACAAGTAAAATCCAATAATGAGTTGGACTCTAATGTTGAAATCCGTAGTCTGATGTCCAGACCTGTTTCTGGGCTGCTCTAGTTGAGATATGTATGTTGGACCACCTCTGAATTGTAGATTTTTCTATTATCTTCGTGGGGGCTGTAAAATCGCCAAATTCTGACATCTAGTACTCAAGTTATGGCCCAAATAATGAAGTGTGTGAGCTGCTCATCAATTCCGAATTACCTTCTGATTTATCTCCAAATTAGAGTCATTATTCTCCAATTCTTCCAACTTTAGGAATTCTTTGTTTCCTGCAACAAAACATTAAACTCTAATTAATAAATTTCCAATGAAATACAAAATACTAGAAATATGAGAATAAAATCCTATAAAATATATATAAATATATACTCTATCAGTATTAGAATGATATTAAGCAAAATATTTATAATTTTTGTATTCACTAAAAAAGGGTCTCCAACGCGAGTGCAAGCCGTCCAATAGTAAGGACCAATGCGTTGATATGAAGGACCACAAGTTCGACTCTCATCAAATTATTAATAATAATAATAGTAATAAAAGAATCTCCAACAACAATTCTTTTATAAGTCAGTTCTCCACACAAACTTAAACAATTCTTTTATAAGTCACTTCTCCACACAAACTAAAACACACATTTCACAGCTGAAGACAAGTCAAGCCTATAAATCTAATCAAATACCATTCAAAACCAGTGTTCTAAAAGACGGGATTCGGAACTAATCGGTGGAGGCACCGAACAGGGATTAATCGGATAATTGGGGATTAATCGGAGTGATTAATCGGATCATTAATCGGGATCAATTTAATATTTTTTTTATATATATAGTTATTTTGTATACATAATATAGATTTAAGTAACTATATAATAAAATTTTAAAATAAGAGATAACAAACTTACAAGTTAACTAATTGAAGTTATTATAAAGTAATATATATATATATATATATATTCTAAATTTTGACTGATTATGTTAGGTCTCACACACTGTAGAAGGGGGTTGAATACAGTGTTTATCACAATCAAATCGAATATAAGAACTCAGAAAACAGATTTTGTTTAACACAATAAACTCTATTACAATATAAAACTGTCCTCTCTCAGTGATGAACAACTTATCACGAGAGCTGCTAGGGTTACAATAAATAATAACTTCGATTATGATAACACATATAGTGTAAACCCTATATCTGTGTTTATATACTACATAGTTACAAGATAAATTCTAATTGATATGGAATATAATTCTGCTTCCTAAAATATATCAACTAGTTATCTTTTCTTCCAAGTATTCTATTCTTCATAGAATTCCTTCTTCATGCATATCTCTTCTTGCGTTTATCTTGATCTTCTTTCCTTTCAATCAGCCGCCTTCCTTATCTGAAAGTCTCCTTAAGTCCTGATATTATCTCCTGATAAATATCTCCTGATAACTTAAGTTCTGACAACTTAAGTTCTGACAACTTAAGTTCTGATATCTTAAGTTCTGACTTCAGTATAAGTACTGATTCCAGTTAAGTACTGATTTGTCCTGTTAAGTAAGATCTGAAAACTAAACACAAATCATGACATTATCAAATATATCTAACAATCCCCCCCAACTTGTAAATTAGCATAATATACAAGTTTAAAAGATATTTGATGATGTCAAAAACATTAAGTACAAATGCATAAAAATTTGACTAGATAACTACAACTTACAGTCCTTGTAGCTTTACCATCCTCAAGGTCTGATAACAGCTTCAGTCTATATACATATTAGAATTTAAGCAGTTGTAGATCTTTGACTTGGCTTCAATTACTGATCTCTTTGATATCAGGAATTGTTCTGAGATAGTTCTTTAACAAACATCTCTCAGCATATTCAAGTTCATTAACCATCCTCCTTTTAGCATTCTTTAATTCAACTGTATCTTCACCAATTTGAAAGATAGCAGCCCTGAGATCATTTATTCTAGCTTTCCTTATATCCTGATCTAGCTGATTAAATATGCCTTGTCAGATTCAAGATTAAATTCCACAACCTTATAACCCAGAAAAGTAGTTATAATCTTAGCAGAGTTAGGCTTCATCTCGACAATATCACCTTTGTGATATCTGTACTTGGGACAATATGTGCTGTCAGACTTTACAGAGTACAACTTCTTCTGTCTTTGAATTTGAGTCTTCAAATAATTTGTAGCACTATCTGTTAATCTGTTCTTCACTTGAAGTAAGAATAGAACATGTTCCAGTTCCTCAAAATACTTCAGTGGTATAGCATTCTGCCTAATATGGTAAACCCTTCTATCTGTCATAAAATATAACAAGATGTGTTCTTTCAAAAATGTATGGTAAACCATCTGTACAGATTCAAGCTGATTCAATCTTTCAGGAGTTGCTCCAACACCTGGTTCACTTAATGAAGTTGGATCATTGGTTGTGTTTTGTATTCTTCTTTCATCAGCACTACCCAATCCAGATTTATCTCTGGCTTCTTTTCCTGTAACAACTCTTGCTTCAAAACCACTTGTTACAGTCTTCAAAGATTGAGTCTGTTTAGCTTTGGTGAATCCTGGTAGGAGTAACTTTGAAGGTTTAATATGAGCAATGTCAGAGGTTTCCTTTTCCTTATCTTCTGATATTAAGCCAACTTGAGCTAAGTCAGAGGTTGTTTGCTTCACTGTCATATCGGAACTTACTATATCTTGACTCTGAACAACATGAGCCATGTCAGAGATTATTTGAGAAATATTCCTTTTTGTCAGAGTAAGACTAGCATCTTCATCAGATATTTCTTCATCCATGAATGGCACATAAACCTTTACAGGTTCATCAACTTTTTCTTTGTCCTTGGACCTTGGATATATCTCCACTTGTGATTTGGCTTTAGTTACCTCAGGATTTGTCCTTTCTTTTATCGCAATGCCTTTAGCCTTAGGAAGTTTCTTTTCAACAATAGAAGCTTTAGATTTAGAGTTGACTTTTTCTAACTTAAGTCTAGCTTCTTCTTCCTTTAGACTCTCAAAGTTCATTCCTGGATTTTCTTTCAGAAATAATTGTCTTGAAATTTCCTCATCAAGTTCCAGATGTTCATCAGAACTTATCCTTTTACCAGTATCAGTACTTATTCTTCTCCCAGTATCAGAACTTGTTCTTTGACTTGTAGTTCCAGCTTTTCTTGATGAAAAACCTTTACCTTGACCATGACCTCCACCCATTCCAGAGTTTCCCTGGTCATCTTTTTCATCATCCTTTCCCTTCAGTGTCTTAACAGTTTTACATTTGGACTTAATTACTTTCTCCCCCTTTTTGGCATCAGCAGGTAAAAGAAAAGAGACAAGCAATTCCACTGAGGATTGGATCTCATTGAGTTGATTTTGATGAGAAGCTTGATTCTCCAAAATTTCATCAATCTGAGCCTGTTGCTTCTCCTGATTTTCTCAATGTACTCAATTCTGTCAAAGGTAGGTTTGAAAAACCTTTTCTTGTCCAGCTTGACAAGCATATCTTGCTGATTTATGGATTTTTGAATCTTGTCTACCTTGGCCTGAGTTACAGATTGTTGACCTTGAAGGTGCCTTGTACTTAGTGCAGTAACTCTGAGCTGTGTCTTGAAATCATCATTGACTAGCATCTCATCAGCTTTGGTCAAGTGCTCAGCAAGTATGGTTGAAGAAGGAACAAAATCAACTTTGTTCCATTCCTTAGTCCACTCCCTTCCTCTATGAGTTTCACTCCAAGGTACTGGTGCATCTTCTCTAACAAACTTCTTGATTAATTCAGCTTTGTTTGGAGCTTGTTGAGGTGCATGTCCTGATGGACCAGCTGCATCAGCATCTACATTGGCAGCAGCTTCACCAGTAAGTTCAGCATTAGCAGCATCAAAACTTATAGAATCAGCATCATTAGCATCCTCTAATAAAAGAATAGTATGAGAGCCTATGGAGGCTTCAACATCATCCTCTAAGTGCTGATCTCCAATTAAGTTCTGATCAACAGCCAAACCTTGATGCCCACCTAAAATCTGATTTTCATCATCCGGATTCAGAATTGGTGTAGTAGGAATATCTTCATTAAAATCAACATGTAGAATTTGTGTTGTTGGTGGAGTGATTTGAGTTGGTGGAGCTTCTAAATACAAAACCTCAGGCACAATCAAGTTATGAATATCAATCTCAGCACTTGTACCTGGGTCATCAGTATGTACTTGTTCAATTATAGGTGACACAGGAGGATTAGGCACTTTGTCTTGAGCAGTTTCTGGTTATGCTGAAGGAAGTGATTCAATAACAATTGGTTCTGTTGGGATCAAAGATTCCTGACCCCCTTCCTTAGCTGCTTCCTCATCTTCTGATTTTGACTCAACTGTGTCCCTGTGAGCTCTTTGCTTTTTCATTTTCTTCAAAGGTGGAGACACTGTAGGAGTTTTATCATCAGGATTTAGCTTTCTAAGCCTTTTGAGAGGCCTAGAACTCCCAATTACAGTGTCTTTCTGGGAAGAGATTTTATCAGCTTCTACTACAACAGGTTCAGACATGGGAACCTGTTCCTCATTGTCTGACTCATCTCTTAGAACAAGTTTCCTTCTCTTCTGTTGAGTCTGACGTACTGTCTTAGTCCTCTTGGGTTTGGAAGATGAAGGCTTCACAGGATGTGTTGAAGGTTGAGATTAAGATGACTGTGATGGTTTGAAATATTACTGATTGAGGGTTGAGTAGGTTGAGGTTGAGAAGTTTGAGGTGTTTGTATATATGTGGTATGTTCTGATGGCTATTGTGGTGGCTGGGATGTGGGTTGAACATCAGGGTAAACAGATGTGTAGGTTTGAGGATCAGCATTTACCAGTATCTGTTTTACTAACAGAGGTATTTGTAAGGGTCTAACCACTTGTTTCTTAATGTCAGCATTTAAAAAAATCATTAAAAGCCCTTTTTGCAAGCTTACAGGGTGGAATTAAATCAGTGGTAGGTTGGGGTTCATCAGCACAACAAAAAATATATATAAGCTGACAGAATCTAGCAAAGTATACTACATTCCTATCCTCTATCATCCTATCCCCTATGAAACCTAGCACAGCACTTGCAAAATCAAAGTGACTTTGATGAATAAGAGCATACCCGATTTGCTGACTCATGATTGGAATAGCATTAAAGTTAGAGCATTTATTGGCGAATGCCTTAGTGATGCAATCAAAGAAAAAGTTCCATTCTTTCCTTATATTTGCTCTTTTCAGTTGTCCAAGCTTTCCCAAACTTTTCTCATAACCCAAACTTGCCATAAGCTGCTGTAGAACGGGGTCCTCCACTGTTGAGAATGTACAACCTTCTGGTAAGTGGAGAGCTTTACGAACTACCCCAGGAGTTACTACATGTTCAACATCATTTACTTCAAATACGATGCTTGGAGTACCAGTAGCACCACCATCATCAAAAATCCCAGTCTGCCAAAACGTCAGTACTCGTTGGCTTGAAATGGTTTGAGGTTGGGTCAAAGCATACCCAATCTCACTATTTGCTAAGAAATCTTGCACAAAGTGCAAATCTGATGGAGCTTTAGCCTTGTTCAAGATTGCAGCATAGTTATTTGGTACAAACTTGGCTCCATCAACAATTAAATCTTTGGGCGCCATCAGAAATAAGTGAGAAACTTGTTTGCCTGAAAGGTGTTTGTTGAAATGTATGTATAGTGAACCGTCATAAAATGTGAGAGAATAAGAAAAGAGAGAGAGTGAAATAGAATAAAAAAAATCTTTTATCTCTTTTACTTAGATAACCCACGTTACAGCAGTTAATGAGGAGTGGAACAGACCTTTACACCTGTCAAACATGCACCAGTTAAGGCAAAAGTTAATGGGCACGGTAAATAAACAATTATGACTTTGCACGTTCAATTTTAAAAAAAAACTGTTCCCACTAAACAAATGATTATTACTGCTTTATCTCACATAAACCAATATTCTGAAAAAAAATGTGACCATTGAGGTAATGACCAAAAGTAAACCAAGTAAATAAATACTGCCACATTAGCATCATAACTTGATTATTATCAAAATTTAAAAGTCATCAGAATATGGCTTCTTAACTCGAAAAGTGAATTTTTATTCCTGTAATTCTTCACACATATACTGATATGGGTACATTAGAACTTAATCATCAGAACTTATCCTCAGAATTTATGCAACTAACACTTAAACAGTTCATCCAAAATAACATTTATCACCACAGTAATTTTCATCATTCATATGGAGTGTATGTGTGTGCATTAAGCTAAATATTAGACAAAGAGTAAAGTCTGATTCATTTCAGTACATCTTAGAAATAAGGCATAACTAAGAACTTTGCTTAAAAGTTGTCATTGTTCTGAAGTCTACTAAAGAATGAGTTCATGCATGAGTCCACCTCAACTGTTTTGTGCTCATTTTATGCATCTTTTGAAATTCCTTTTTACAGTGGCTTCTCATTGTAAGTGAGTCACAACTGCTTATCAGAATTTATGCTATTATCAGAGTATTTCTCCAGTAATCAGAGAATGTGAAAAGTCACCAAGAAAACTTTATTTTGCTTTTCTAATGCATATTACTTAATACCAGCAATGCACTTGGGTCTTCCCTTCCACACTTTTTATTCTAGATCTCAAAGGAGTACCTGATTTTTATTTCTTTTCTTTTCTATTGATAAGTGAGGCTTATCAGCACTTAGTACATCCATCAGATTTACTAACATCAGAACTTAACAGATAAGAAACACTATTCTAGTTTTTGACTTTGTAATAAGATACACAAAGTAAACTTCAACTAAGCTCAATATCAGAATTTGCTTGTGTTAAGAGATTTCCACATAAACAATTGCTTCAGACATGGGATCTTTAGTATATTAAAGACTACTAGTTCAACATCTAGCACAATTATCCTCATTGGATTGAATAGTCACAGAAACATTCATATCACTATCAGAGTTTAGAAATTCATATTAGACAACAATCAGCATTTAAGCAAATTTTCAATTTAGGCACAAATTTCACACAGATAGTACTATCTGTAAATACTAATCATAAAGTCTGATGTATCAGAACATAAACTAAGTAGATTTAGAAAAAGAACCTGAAACCATTCCAAGTTCATTTACCAATTTTGTAAAGGTTGCTTCACATATTGGTTTTGTGAAGATATCTGCTAGTTGTTGATCTGTTGGAACAAAATGCAATTCCACTGTACCTTCATCCACATGTTCCCTTATGAAGTGGTACCTAATGCTGATGTGCCTTGTCATTGAGGGTTGAACTGGATTACCTGTCATAGCAATAGCACTTTGATTATCACAGTAAATAGGGATTTTAGAATATATTAACCCATAATCCAGTAACTGATTCTTCATCCAAAGAATCTGTGCACAATAGCTTCCTGCAGCAATGTACTCTGCTTCTGCAGTTGATGTGGAAATTGACTTCTGTTTCTTGCTAAACCAAGAAACTAATCTGCCTCCAAGAAATTGGCAGCTTCCACTTGCGCTTGTCCTGTCAATTTTGCATCCTGCAAAATCTGCATCTGAGTAACCTATTAACTTAAAGTCTGATTCTCTAGGATACCATAATCCCATATCAGTTGTACCCTTAAGGTATTTGAAATTTCTTTTCACAGCTGTTAAGTGAGGTTCTCTTGGATCTGCTTGAAATCTTGCAAAAGACCGGTAGCATACATGATATCAGGTCTACTTGCAGTTAGATAGAGTACTGAACCAATCATACCTCTGTAATCAGTAATATCTACTGATGTACCAGTATCCTTATCCAATTTTGTTGCAGTGGCCATAGGAGTGGATGCACTTGAACAATCTTGCATTCCAAATTTCTTTAACAAATTTCTGGTGTACTTAGATTAACAAATAAAAGTTCCTTCTTCATTCTGCTTGACTTGA
Organism: Apium graveolens; assembly: GCF_009905375.1. Classification (NCBI taxonomy): domain Eukaryota; kingdom Viridiplantae; phylum Streptophyta; class Magnoliopsida; order Apiales; family Apiaceae; genus Apium; species Apium graveolens. Next base: position 57,602,414 of record NC_133651.1, read on the forward strand.
AAGCCCAGAAAATAGCTAAGTTCTCCCATCATACTCATTTGATATCTTGAATGCATTAGCTTGGCAAACCTTTAATAAAGTCTGTCATTTGTAGAGCCAAAAATGATATCATCAACATATATCTGCACCAAAAGTAAGTCTTTTCCATGGTTGAGATAAAACAGTGTTTTGTCAATAGTCCCTCTAATAAATCCACTTTCCAGAAGAAACTGAGCTAATGTCTCATACCATGCTCTTGGAGCTTGCTTAAGGCCATAAAGTGATTTGTCAAGTCTGTAGACATGATTAGGAAATTTTGTGTCTACAAAACCTGAAGGTTGTTCAACATAAACTTCTTCTTCCAATTCTCCATTAAGAAAAGCACTTTTTACATCCATTTGAAAGACTGCAAACTTTTTGTGAGCAGCATAAGCCAAAAATATCCTTATGGCTTCCAATCTAGCAACTTGTGCAAATATTTCATCATAATCAATTCCCTCCTGTTGAGAATATCCTTTTGCAACCAGCCTTGATTTATTCCTTGTAATTATGCCATCACTATCAGTTTTGTTTCTGAACACCCACTTTGTACTAACTACAGATATGTTCTTTGGTCTTGGCACTAGGGTCCAGACTTTATTTCTTTCAAATTCATTTAACTCATCCTACATTACTTGCACCCAATCAGCATCTTGAAGAGCTTCTTCCACTTTCTTTGGTTCAGTCTGAGAAAGAAAAAAATGATAGAGACATTCATTTGATGTAGATGTTCTAGTTCTGACACCTGCATCAGGATTTCCAATAATTAAATCAGGTGTATGTGCTTTAGTCCATTTCCTTGCAGATGGAAGGTTTTCTCTAAAACTGGATGCTCCCCCATGATCCATGCTGTCTTCATCAACCTTTTCTGATGCTCCCCCTGAAATTATGCTCTCTGAGTTGGATCCTTCAAAATTGGAGTTTCCAGAATTATCAGAACTTTGCCCATCAGAACTTGATGAATCAGAACTTGAAGAGCCAGTTGTAGGTTCTGATGCTTCTTGAGATGTGGTTGTATCTTCAGTATGCTCCCCCTGCACAGGTGCATCTTCCTTTGGCATAGTGTTAGTCCCTTAACAATATAGCAAGAATTACAGAAGGGGGGTTGAATGGAATTCTTGAACCTTTTTCTCGAAATAAAAATGTTCAACTCGAATGTAAATATAATGTTTTGATTAGCATAATGCGGAATAGAAACTTAATTGAATCAAAACATAAGTAATTAAAAACAAAAGTCTTTAAAAACTTTCTGGTGGATTTAAACAATTCCACCAGAGATATATATAATATATCGAGAGGACTCTGTGTACAAAAATGCTCACAGTTGCTTACAAACTTGAACTACTGAGAATACAGGAAATGCTAATGATTCTGCTTATAAAGATTTCTCTGTTTTTGTGTTTCTCAGCTATCTCAGTTATTTTTCTATTTGCTACACTCTTGGTTTATATAATACCAAGATTACAAAGTCAAAAAGACTGAACAAATATAAAAACTATCAGTCTTAAGCTTTGCTGCTTTTCATCCTCTATTACCCAGTTAATGGGCTTCCACAGTGTGTTTGTATACATCTCGACGGCTGTGTGTCAGCTTTCACTGTTCAACTGCTGTTTGAATTCTTCATATGATCATCCGTCAACTTTCAGAACATCCGTTGATGGTTTATTTGATCATCCGTCAACTGCTATATTAAACATCCGTTGATAGTCATTTGATCATCCGTCGATGGCTTTGTTAATCATCCGTCAGTAGCTATTTTGGCACTTGACTCTATTTCACTTATGCAGAATTACAAGACATCATTTATGTACAATTAATCAACCTATTCTGCATATCTAGTTAAAGTCAACATGACTTATATGCTACTACAGATTCTATACAAAGGTGCATACATAAATGTGCTACAAACTTATTATTACATAAGCTACTCACTCGATGGATAATAAGTTAATCATCCGTCGGGACTATAATGAGTTACCCGTCGTGACTATAATTCTTATCCGTCGAGTGCTACATAATTTCACTAAGTAAATTCTACTTAGATGTTTTGTTTATGTAATCATCAAGTACACAACATATGCACAACAATCTCCCCCAATTTATGTCTACTGGAATTGTAGCCATAAATTAAGAGATACTTGATGATAACAAAACATCCTAAACATAAATCTTTAAAGATAAGTAGATAAACTGAAAGTGCTTCAATTAAACAAAATGTACAAGGCTTGGCTCACAGTCAATTCAAGATGCTCCTCTAGCCTGAGCAGATTTTTCTAGTTCCTTGAAGGTCTGGATCTTCTTCCAAACTTTCTGTTATTTTCCTCAATTTGATTCTGGAGCTGCCTGTGGAATTCCAGTTCATCAGATTCTGAGAGATCTAGCTTTTCTTGCATTTCCAAGAGAGTCTCATTGCTAGAGATACTCAGTTGGTCTTCTAATCTGAAGAATCTTCTCACACCCTTGTCATCCATGAACTCCATCATCCAGTAGGGCCTTAGATGCACTCTTCTCCCTGTATATGGGATGATTAGTGTCTTTGGGAGTGCATCCTTAGCTTTAACACTCCTTAGCTCTTCAATCTTTTTCAATACTAGTCTTCTTGTAGTTACATTGAACCCAAAGTTTTTCTTGAAGGATGAATAGGCTTTAATCAGCACAGCTTGGCTTTCTTGAAGAATCCTGTGAAGTGGCCACTGAATCTCCCTTCCTCCTTTGTACTTGAACACCAACCTTTCAGGTAGGTTTCTGTATGCATCAATTGCCCTTACTTTATCCAGTTCATCCAAATAAAGATTTAGATCTGAAAATTCTTTGATGTCACACAAGTACAAGTAGTCTCCCATGTTGACCTTGGGTTGAGCTTTAACTACTGACTTGGATTTGAGAGGTGACAACTTCACTTTCTTGACTGCCCTTGACTTTGTCCTTTTTGGCTTTCTAAGGATTGGTAAGTTGAAGTGAGGAATTGGTATGTTATCCCACTCTATTGGCTCATCTTTTGGCACAATAGGTTCACCATGTATGTTCCTGTGGGGATCCACCACCCTTATGTCTTCAAATACCACAGAGGGCTTTGATGCTTGAGTTGTAGCTGGTGTAGATTCCTTAGGAAATTGATCTTCCAATTCCTTGTCAACAACATCCAGTTTCCTTTTTGTTCTTCTAGCCAATTCTTTCTTCTTTGGGGATTTCTTCTGTTCTTCAATTATCTGCTTTGATTCAGCAGCTTCAGATGGTTGAGAGGGAATTTGTTGAGAAGAGTTTACAGCCTGTAGCTTGGCCAAGATAGCAATCTGTTATTTCTTTTATTTAGACTTCTTTGCATCTAGAGCAGCTTGCCTCTTTTTCTGCTTTAATCTGGCTTTTTCTTCTTTCTTTCCTTGAGCAAATTGTGGATGTCCAGCTCCTACACAAATTTTATCAGAAGCTTCTTTTCATCAGGCTTGGGAGTCTCATACACAGTGTCCATAGGGTTCTTCCAAGATGATTTTGGATAATTTGCCCTTGGTTTAAGAATTGTTTCAGCCTTTGGAGACTTGATGCAGGAAGATTTTCCTTTTTCCAGATAGTTCATGCTCATCTCATTCACACTAATTGGCTTGACATGAGAGTGATGGATGGCTGACTTAACTGGCTCCTTGACTAGTTCAAACTTTTTCTGTATCTCCTCATCAATCTTATTCCAGTTGATCAAACTCAACTTTCCTTTTTCAGCAACTTTCAAATTTGTTGCTGCTGCTTTAATTAGATCTATACCATCTGCAACTGTTGGCTTGGAGACAGTAATTGAAGGTACAATTACTTTGCTGATTTGTACTTGAAGTTTCTCCCCCTCAGTTGGTCCTTTCTCCCCCTAACTTGATTCTCTCTTCCCCTTTTTGTTATCATCAAGTTGAGGAGTTAGGCCTTGTGCTTTAGCCAGTTGCATGAGAAGATTTGTCTGAGTCTGTTGATTTTGAAGAAGGATAGCCACTGAATTCTATATAACTTGAACTCTGTCTTCCAGCTTGACTAGCTTCTTTTCAGAATCTGATTCTCTCCTTAGTCTCAGTAATAGATCTTACATGGTACCATATGGCATTACTGAATCCAGCTTCTCAGAATTATGAGTTTTCAAGTCAGCTATATCTCTTTTTAGTTCATCCACACTTAGATTATGTCTTAAGTACTGGATCTTCATGAGATGTAGAGAGTCTAAGTGAGCTTGAAGAATAGCCTTGGTACCAGCATCTGAAGTTTCCTGAAGGGCCTTTTGAATAGCCATCACTTGCTTGACCAAAGATACACCAAATTGTCCTGGTGTAGATTCCTTTGTCCATGCCCATCCAGGTAAATTTAAAACAGAACTTGGGCCTTCATCTCCCCCTAAGTTCATGCTTCCATCCAGAGAAATAGAGTCATCATCATTAGAATTTACTTCAAATTCTTCAGATGGCTCACCAGCTTGAGAAGGCATCCTATTGACAGCAGCTTTATCTCTTTGAAGAGATTCTGAGGTGTGTACTAAATTTAAAGTCTGTTCTGCCTCCACATTGCCCTGAGCAGCCAACAATTGATAGGCTAACACAGGATGAGTAAAAGTGTCAGCATCCAAGAAAATGTTATCGATTTCAGCTTTGTAATGTTGTTGAAATTGTCTTCCCTTTTCAGCATCATCCACAATCATTGACTCACTAGCAATGGCTGGATCCACCCTTATTTCTCATGTACCTGCCTTTCTTTCATAATCTCTCTTTTGTTGCATCAGGGTCTCACCTTGGCTCCCCACCCTCACACCCTCACCTTCACCTACTAAGGTGGGACTCCTCTCACTCACTTTTTCCAATCCTGAATAAATGGATTGCTGAGATTCGCTCTTTTCCTCTCCTTTTTCCTGGGAGCAACCCAGCCTCTCACTCAATGCACTCTCCTCTCTCAGTCCTAAGAGTGACTGTATTACCACTAAATCTTCTGCACTAGAAATAATTGAAATTTGAAGTTGTGCAGAGACACTCGACGGATAAGTGATATCCATCGGGTGAGTGGTAAAGCTATCCGACGGATAACTGCTGTTAAGCTTATCCGTCGGGATACAGTCACCACTCGATGGATGAGCAATATCCATCGAGAGAGTAGAAATGAATGAGGTGGGAAGAGAAACTATTGTTGACTCTGTGTTGATTGAAGTAATTTGAGGCACATATATCATAATAGTATCTGAAAGAATTGGCAAGTGAGCCAACAAATCATCTAAAAGATGATGCTCACTTGCACTAGATTTTGGCTTCCCCAACAGAGTTAAAGAAGGGTAATCAGGAATTGAAGTGTTTATCATATCCACTTCCAGAGAGTTTGTTGGTGAGTATGGTGTTTCAGAGGCTTCTATTATAAGAGATTTTGGCTGTGACTCCACATTTATTGGAGCCACATCAAACTGAATTTGAGAAAGTGCAAGGACTGTGTCTTTAGCACCAGTTTGCACTGTGTGTGTGCCCTGTGCATCCCCAATGGTTTTGGATTTCTTCTTTCTTGTGTAAGTTTGGGGTGAGCTTGTGTCCCTAACCCTTTTGGCCTGTGCTCTTGGCTAAGAGCTTTGTTCAATAGCCACATCCTTTTGGGAGGATGCAGCGATAAGTGAGCTTTTGTCCTTTTTAAGCACTGCAGTTTGTTGGGAAACTGCAGTGTGGCTAGGCTGGGATTCACTCAACTCTCCAACCTTATCCTTGGGGTTTCTTTGATGTTCACCCCTTCCCTCACCTAACTGACCCTCCTTCACACTCCCTTCTCTGGCTTTGGTAGATTTTTCAACTGGTACCTTTTGAGAGATACCAGAGGGGGTTTTCTTTGACTTGGATTTAGAAATTACAGTTGTTTTGGCAGCTTTGGTAGGCAACTGTTTGGTTATTGTCACAGTTGCCATAGCTACTCCTGAACTCAAAGAAATTGAGGAGATTGGAATAGTTGAGGGTATGGATGAACTTACCTCACTTACCTGAGGTGTCTGCATTACAGGAAAGTAGAACATTGGCACATCCCTATGATGGTTGGCTCTGTTCAAATCTGCAATGATTCTTCTCTCTTGAACCCAACAAGCTAACTGGTTGTTTGGGTTCTCAAGTATAATCTTTTGACAAAGATGGTTAGCCAATATCATGAAAAATCTAGCATAATATACATTCTTGCCCCTTTTAGCTAACTCACCTAGTTTAAAACCTAACTCATACAAGATAAGGTCACTAAAATTGTAAAATTTATCTGTAACTAGCATGTATAGCATGTTAAGCATAGAAATGTTCACAGAATCAAAATTATTGATTTTTCCAGAGAAAACTTTAGTCACAACATCACACATGAAACTCCATTCCTTCCTAAGACCTAATCTTCTAATATCACTTAGCTTAGTAGTAGGAAGTGCATAATGCATGGAATTAAGCATATTGATAATATCAGTGTCATTGTGTGGTGAAGTTACATTATCATCAGGAATTTTGAAACATGCTTTTATCACATCACTATTGATACAGAACTCATTACCTTTGATAGTTAGAGTGATGGTTTTGTCAGTAGAGTTGTAGATTGCAGTGGTCCACATCTCTTCAACAACTTCACCGAAAATTGTGGGTGATTCAAGCATGGAATAACTTAACTTGCAGTTCTTCACGAAGTCCATCATCTTGTGATAGTCTTCTGATTGCTGAATACCCTTATTGACCAAAGCAGTGAAGTTGTTCTTCTCATAAATGAACCCAGTCTGAGACATAATCTTTACTACAGGTGCCATTTTTAGAGAATGAAAGCTTGAAGAGAAAGAGAATATTTGCTTGAGAGAGAATGAAATAAAAGCAGTTGAATTTGAGAATGATAAAAGAAAATAATTGGAATGAAATAAGCTTTTATACTATCTCAAAAACTACGGATGAAAATAATAAAGAAAAGTAAATTACCCAATAGAAATTGCCTAAAACAGCCGTTTTTAAAAATAAACTGTAAAAATTCCACCCATTATCCGTCGTGTAATGCTTACAAACTGTAAGTATACTCGATGGATAATGTTCAGGGAATTAACGGTTAAGATTTAGACAATTCGACGGATGAGGATAAACTGTTATCCGTCGACTTTTAAAAGATTCCAGAAAAGTAATTGATTTTTATTTGTAAATAGTATAGCGACGGATGACTCAACTCGATGGATAATGGTCATCCGTCGAGATGCAAATTTTGACTTAGCCAAAATTTCATCCATGAGTAAAAATCAGCTAAATTTCTGGCTACATTTCAACTTGCAAAATAACTCAGATAAATTCAAGAGTAATTAAGCATACCTAACTCACTTACCAACCTTGAAAAGGTGGATTCATCCAGTGGCTTGGTAAAGATATCTGCAAGTTGCTTCTCACTTAGAACAAAATATAACTCTACATTACCATTCATTACATGTTCCCTTATGAAATGGTACTTGATGTCTATGTGCTTTGTCCTTGAATGTTGCACTGGATTTTCAGTGATGGCAATTGCACTTGTGTTATCACAGAAAATAGGAATCCTCTCAACTTGCAAACTATAATCTAGCAATTGATTTTTCATCCATAAAATCTGTGCACAGCAACTGCTAGCAGCGATATATTCAGCTTCAGCTATAGAAGTAGAAACTGAATTTTGCTTTTTACTGAACCAGGACACAAGCTTGTTTCCTAGAAATTGACAAGTTCCTGTTGTGCTTTTTCTGTCAATTCTGCAACCTACATAATCTGCATCTGAATAACCAGTTAGATCAAAACCAGAATCTCTAGGATACCAAATTCCAAGTTTTGGTGTTCCCTTGAGATATCTGAAAATTCTCTTGATAGCTATCAAGTGAGATTCTCTAGGATCACCCTGAAATCTAGCACATAAACATGTAGCAAACATTATATCTGGCCTACTAGCTGTTAAGTACAGAAGTGAGCCAACCATGCCTCTATAGCTTGAAATATCCATAGACTTTTCAGTAGTGCTTATTTCAAGCTTAGTTGCAGTGGCTATGGGAGTTTTTGTAGATGTGCAATCCATTAGATCAAACTTCTTTAAAAGATCAAAAATATATTTAGTTTGACTAATGAATATTCCATCACTAACTTGTTTAACTTGTAAACCAAGAAAGTAAGTTAGTTCTCCCATCATACTCATTTCATACTTACTTTACATCAGTTTGGCAAACTTTTTACAAAGTTTCTTATCTGTAGAGCCAAAAATAATATCATCTACATAGATTTGAACAAGTATGCTAGAGCCATTAACATTTCTGAAAAATAAGTTTTATCTACAGTACCTCTTGTGAAGTGATTTTCCAAAAGAAACTTTGATAAAGTGTCATACCAGGCTCTAGGTGCTTGCTTCAGTCCATAAAGTGCTTTCAGTAGATAATAGACATACTCTGGAAAATTTGGATCTTCAAAGCCAGGAGGTTGACTAACATACACTTCTTCCTCCAAATCTCCATTAAGAAAGGCACTTTTGACATCCATTTGATAGACCTTGAAATTGGCATGGGCTGCATAGGCTAAGAAGATTCTGATGGCTTCAAGTCTTGCAACAGGAGCAAATATTTCATCAAAATCTATTCCTTCTTGCTGGCAATAGCCTTTAGCAACCAATCTGGCTTTGTTCCTTACTACTATACCATTTTCATCCATCTTGTTTCTGAATACCCATTTGGAGTCTATTGGATTCTTTCCTTTAGGCTTGGGTACCAGCTTCCATACTTTATTCCTTTCAACTTGGTTTAGCTCCTCCTGCATGGCTAAAATCCAATCAGGATCTAACAAGGCTTCTTCTACCTTCTTTGGTTCTTCCTTTGACAGAAAGATGTTGTATAGACATTCTTCCTGAGTTGCTCTCCTTGTTTGAACTCTAGAAGAAACATCACCAATAATCAGTTCAAAGGGGTGATCTTTTGTCCATTTCCTTGGTTGAGGTAGATTAGCTCTAGATGAAGAGACCTCATTGTTGTCTTGATGTGTGATTGAGTTTTGATTGCTAGAAACTCCCCCTGAGTTTGTGCATCTTTGATTTGAGAAAGGGGTACTTTCTATGGGTGATTTACCTTGACTTCCTGCTCCTTTTGATAACCCGACGGATGGCGAATTTTGAGTACCGACGGATGAGGCAGGTTTTCTTCCGACGGATAACACAAATTGCCTTTCGACGGATGAAGCATTATACAACTCGATGGATGTTGAGTTTTGTGCTTCATTGGTGGTAGATTTATCTGCATTATCCTTAGACACTGTTTCTTGATCCCTCTCATCATCACTTTCATCACAGACCATCTCAACATTATCGAATTTGAGGCTCTCATGGTAATCTCCATCTTTCAGTCCTTCAATCTTTTTATCATCAAACACAACATGTATAGATTCCACAACAATGTTGGTTCTTAGATTGTAGACTCTATATGCTTTACCAACAGCATATCCAACAAAAATTCCTTCATCTGCCTTAGCATCAAACTTCCCATTTTGATCTGTTTGATTTCTCAGAATATAGCATTTACAGCCAAAGACATGAAGAAAGTTTAGAGTTGGCTTCTTGTTCTTGAACAATTGATAAGGAGTCATGCATCTTGCTTGATTAATCAGAGAGATGTTCTGAGTGTAGCATGGAGTGTTTACAGCTTCAGCCCAAAAATATGTTGGTAATTTTGATTCTTCAAGCATTGTCCTTGCAGCTTCAATAAGTGATATGTTCTTCCTTTCCACTACTCCATTCTGTTGTGGAGTCCTTGCTGCTGAGAACTCATGTAAGATTCCATTTTCCTCACAAAATGCTCTTATGACATAGTTCTTGAACTCAGTTCCATTGTCACTCCTGATTCTTCTAACTTTAAAATCAGGATGATTGTTAACTTGCCTTATGTGATTGATGATGATTTCACTAGCCTCATCTTTAGACTTTAGGAAATATGTCCAAGAGAACTTTGAAAAATCATCTACAATTACTAGGCAAAATCTTTTCTTTGAAATTGACAATACATTGACTGGTCCAAACAGATCCATGTGAAGCAGTTACAGAGGCTATTCAATTGTTGAATCAAGTTTCTTTCTGAATGATGCTTTAATCTGCTTCCCTTTTTGGCAAGCATCACACAGTCCATCCTTTGTAAACTCCACTAGAGGAATGCCTCTTACTAGTTCTTTCTTTACTAGCTCATTCATGGACTTGAAGTTTAAATGGGATAGCTTTTTGTGCCATAGCCAACTTTCATCTTGACTTGCTTTACTGAGAAGACAAGTTACAGATTCTGCTTTAGTTGAGTTGAAGTCAGCTAGGTACACATTTCCTCTTCTCACACCAGTGAGAACCACTTTGTTGTTTTGATTATTAGTCACAACACAGGCTTTTTTGTTGAAGGTTACTGAGTTGCCTTTATCACAAAGCTGGCTGATACTCAACAGATTGTGTTTGAGACCATCCACTAAGGCAACCTCTTCAATGATGACATTATCCTTTGAAATCAAGCCATATCCCACAGTATAACCCTTGCTGTCATCTCCAAAAGTAATACTTGGGCCAGCTTTCTCCTTAAACTCTGTGAGCAGGGTAGAATCACCAGTCATGTGTCTTGAACAACCACTATCCAAGTACTAAAGATTCCTTCTGTTTCCCTGCACACATCAAAATCAAATCAAGTTGATTTTGGTACCCAAGTTTCCTTGGGTCCTGCCTTGTTAGCTTTCTTCTTCTGTTTCTTAGGTCTTAACTCATTTGACTTAGGAATTTCAGATTCTTCCTTAGTCATTTGGGTTGGCCATTTGAAACCATTTAATGCAACAGAATTATCATGCATATTATGGCTAACAGGAAATGACATGCTTGGTGCAAACATGTTATTCCAGTAAGGCATGCTAAATGGCATTTGAGGCATATTGTATGCAGCATAATATGGATTAGGTGCAAATGGCATATTAGCAAACTGTGCATTCATACTCTGTGTAGGCATAGCATTAACAGGCATGGGAGGCATGGAATTTATGTTGGGAAATTGAGACTGAACAGACATGGGAGTAGACATGGCAGATTTGCAATTAACAGACAAATGATTTACACTACCACACTTGACACAGATTTTTCTAGGAGCATATTTACCAGGTGTGTAGTTATTGTGTTTGTTAATCCCTACTTTATCATTCTTATTGTTTTTCCTTTTAGTCTCTGTTTTTACCTCAATTTTCTCAAGTCTGTCACTTAACTGTTTGACAGTCATGTGACCAACATTAGCCTTTTTCCCTTTCTTAGCTTGACTTGACTCTCCTGAAACAAAGTTCTTGGAAACAGACCCATACTTTTCATTTAGCTTGATTAATTTGGCTTTGCTAATGGGTTTGCTTACAGCCAACGGATGAGGATTTTCATCATTCGACGGATAACACTTTTTATTATCTGACGGATAGTCCTCATCATCCGTCGAGTCTACATCTGTCAACAACCCATCTACCAAAATAGGTTCTAGTTTCTCTTTATTCTTCTTCCAGGCTTCATCACAAAAAGACTCAATTCCTTGAACTTTGGTGATTTGAGCATGAACATCCCTGGATGTTTTCCATGCTTTAATCACCTCTTGTTCACGCTCGAGCTGCTTCTTCAAAATTTCTTCCTTTTTCAAGGACTCAGTTAATTCCTCCTTGGCAATCTTACACTCAATTTTTAGTTTCTCAAACTCAACAAACTGAGACTCAAGCACATTATTCCTCTCACTTTAAAACAAGTTGTTTTCTTTAATTTTAGCATTCTCTTTCGTGAGGGACTTAAGTGTAACACGCAAATGATACAATTCTGTAGACATGTCATTTATGGCATCATTACACTCAGCTTTAGATAAATGTGCAAGGTTTGTAGTGATTACCTGATTGCTTGAGGAACTTGTCTCTGTTTCATCAGACTTGGCCATTAGGGCTAGATTGACATAGCTGACATCTTCATTTTCTTCCAAACCATCTACTGCCCAGTCATTCTCTTGTGTAATAAAAGCCCTTTTCTTTTGTTTAAGTAGATCAAAGTATTTTTGCTTATAATCCACAGACTCAAACCTTTTCTTACTGGAATTTGACTTTCTACAATCATTTGCAAAATTCCCTGCCAAGCCACATTTGAAACATTTGAATTTTGACTTATCCACCATGTTTCTATTTGGCTTGGCTGCTCCAAAGTTCTTCTTGAACTTGAGCTTGGAAAATCTCCTTGAAAGAAATGCTAGGTGCTCATCAATGTCCTTCATGTCATCTTGGCTCAATGATTCTTCACCTTCTGCAGCTAGCCCCTTACCCTTATTCTCACAGACCTTTGAAGTTGATTCTACAGCTTCCATCTTCACTTCCTTCTCCTTTTCCAGATCAACAACTAGTGCAATGGATCCTCCTTTCTTCTTTCCTTTCTCTATTCTTTCATCCTGCTCTATCTCAAGCTCATAGTTCTTCAGAATGCCATACAGTCTCTCCAAAGTAAACTCCTTATAATCTTGTGAGTTTCTCAATGAGACTGTCATTGGTTTCCATTCCTTTGGAAGAGATCTGAGAAATATCAGATTGGAGTCTTTAGTCTGATAGACTCTTCCATGCAACTTAAGAGCATTTAGTAGTTTTTGGAATCTACTAAAAATGTCAGTAAGTGACTCACTTTCTTCATTGTGAAAATGCTCATATTGCTGAATCAGGAGCTGCATTTTATTTTCTCTTACTTGCTCAGTGCCATCACAAATTATCTGTATTGTGTCCCAAACTTTCTTGGCAGTTTTGCAGTTGATGATGTTATCCAACATGTCTGCATCAACACCATTGAACAGAATGTTCATGTCCTTTTTATCTTTCCTGACTTGTTCAATGTCAGGATCAGACCATTCATGCCTTGGCTTTGGAATAGATGGCTCGTTTCCTGTTACAGCTCTCATTGGAACATGATGGCCTCTTTCTATGCAGTCCATATAGGCCTCATCTTGAGAAAGCATATGAAGATGCATCTTTACCTTCCAATGATAGTAATTATCTTTATTAAGAAAAGGAATCTTGACTCCAACATCTTTCTTGTTCATCTTGCTGAATTGTTTTGATCTTTAAACTCTTTGTAGATTAAGAGCTTGCTCTGATACCAATTGTTAGTCCCTTAACAATATAGCAAGAATTACAGAAGGGGGGTTGAATGGAATTCTTGAACCTTTTTCTCAAAATAAAATTGTTCAACTCGAATATAAATATAATGTTTTGATTAGCACAATGCGGAATAGAAACTTAATTGAATCAAAACATAAGTAATTAAAAACAAAAGTCTTTAAAAACTTTCTGGTGGATTTAAACAATTCCACCAGAGATATATATAATATATCGAGAGGACTCTGTGTACAGAAATGCTCACAGCTGCTTACAAACTTGAACTACTGAGAATACAGGAAATGCTAATGATTCTGCTTACAAAGATTTCTCTATTTTTGTGTTTCTCAGCTATCTCAGTTATTTTTCTATTTGCTACACTCTTGGTTTATATAATACCAAGATTACAAAGTCAAAAAGACTGAACAAATATAAAAACTATCAGTCTTAAGCTTTGCTGCTTTTCGTCCTCTATTACCCAGTAAATGGGCTTCCACAGTGTGTTTGTATACATCTCGACGGCTGTGTGTCAGCTTTCACTGTTCAACTGCTGTTTGAATTCTTCATATGATCATCCGTCAACTTTCAGAACATCCGTTGATGGTTTAGTTGGACATCCGTCGACTGCTATATTAAACATCCGTTGATAGTCATTTGATCATCCGTCGATGGCTTTGTTAATCATCCGTCGGTAGCTATTTTGGCACTTGACTCTATTTCACTTATGTAGAATTACAAGACATCATTTATGTACAATTAATCAACTTATTCTGCATATCTAGTTAAAGTCAACATGACTTATATGCTACTACAGATTCTATACAAAGGTGCATACATAACTGTGCTACAAACTTATTATTACATAAGCTACTCACTCGATGGATAATAAGTTAATCATCTGTCGGGACTATAATGAGTTATCCGTCGGGACTATAATTCTTATCCGTCGAGTGCTACATAATTTCACTAAGTAAATTCTACTTAGATGTTTTGTTTATGTAATCATCAAGTACACAACATATGCACAACACATAGTCACCACAGTTTTAATAACATCAGAGTTTAATCCATCAGAGTTTGCAATATCAGGATTTAGACTGTCAGGATTTACAGTATCAGAATTTAAAACTTCATTCTCAAATCTCATCTGATCATGATCATTGAAATCTTCAAGTCCTGTAATCTTCTTATCATCAAAAGAGACATTGATAGATTCCATGACAACCCTTGTTTTTAAATTGTAGACTCTGAAGGCTTTTGTGGAAAGTGGATATCCAACAAAAAATCCTTCATCAGCTTTTAGATCAAATTTGGACAGCTGTTCAGGATAAGTCTTAAGAACAAAACACTTGCATCCAAATACATGAAAATACTTCAAATTTGGCTTCTTTTCTTCACCATCTCATATGGTGTCTTTCCATGCTTGTTAATGAGTGTTGCATTTTGAGTAAAACAAGCAGTCTGCACAGCTTCAGCCCAAAAATAGGTTGGTAACTTTGCGTCATCAAGCATAGTTCGTGCAGCTTCAATGAGAGTTCTATTCTTTCTTTCAACCACTCCATTTTGCTGTGGAGTTCCAGGAGCAGAGAATTCCTGCTTGATTCCTTGGTCTTTGCAGAACTCTTCCATAATCAAATTCTTGAACTCAGTGCCATTATCACTTCTTATGATTTTCACAGAGTCTTTAACCACTTCATCCAGTTGTTTGACATGATCAATCAAGATAGATGCAGTTTCACTTTTTGTGTGCAAGAAATACACCCATGTGTATCTGGTGAACTCATCCACTATGACCACAGCATATTTCTTCTTTGTAATAGACATGACATTCACTGAACCAAATAGATCAATATGTAGTAGGTGATAAGGCTCAAGAATTGAAGATTCAGTCTTGCTCTTGAATGAAGATTTTCTTTGTTTTGACTTTTGACAGGAATCACAAAGGCCATCAGGAGTAAATACTGATTTTGGCAAACCTCTCACAAGATCTTTCTTGACTAGGTAATTTATATTGTTGAAATTTAAATGAGAGAGTTTCTTGTGCCAGTTCCAGCTTTCTTCAATTGATGTTCTACTTAACAGACAAATTGTAGAACCATCAGTACTTGTTGAAAGCTTGGCTTCATAAATGTTACCATGCCTGTATCGTTTCAGAACAACTTTGCCTGTAGATTTGCTTACAACATCACAGTGTTCTTCAAAGAAATCCACATGATAACCTCTGTCACAGATTTGACTAACACTCAGCAAATTGTGTTTAAGTCCTAAGACTAGAGCTACTTTTTCAATGATGACATTCCCCAGATTGATATTGCCATATCCCAAGGTTTTTCCCATATTGCCATCTCCATAAGAAACACTTGGGCCAGCTTTCTCCATAAAGTCTTATAGAAGGGCTTTATTTCCAGTCATATGTCCTGAACATCCACTGTCCAGAACTAGGATGTTTTTCCTGTTGCCCTGCAATCACAAGACTTGCTTGGATCCTTTTGCCTTATTAAGTTTTTAACATTTGCAGCAGATTTAGCATCAGAGTTTATGTTAACATTTTTCTTATCAGCATTTACACTATCAGACTTTGCATCAGAACTTACACTAGAAGGAATAATGCTAACTTTCTTTAAAGAAGGTTTTATTTGATAATAATCATAGTACAAACTATGATATTCCTTACAAGTATAAATGGCATGCCATAAACTACCATAATGAAAATAAGGATTTTGTGGCCTATATCTAACAGACTGACTCTTAACTCGTGACTTTGAAGGTAAGGAGTTTATGTTCTTATTTTTCCTGCAAAATGAAGCCAAATGGTTAGAATTTCCACAATTATGACATTTTTTCTAGGAATATTAGGAACAGGCTTATAATCATTACTTTTATTCACACCTTCCTTTCCATTCCTATTTTCCTAGGGAGCTTTACCTTGTTTACATTCTTAACATCTTTCAGCTTATGCTTAAGCTGCTTCTTTGTCATTAAGCCTATGTTAACTTCAGTTGGCTTATCCTATTTTGGTTTTTCAGAAGTTAATTTCTCTTTAACTTCTGATTTATCAATGTCAGACTTTACAGCTACAAACTTAACAGGATTTACCTTTGGCTTTTGTTTAACAACTATAGGCTCAATTTCTATAGTTCCCTTATAATTCTTATCATCTCCATAACCTAAGCCTTCTTTCCAGTTTCCACTACTTACCAAATTCTGAGTTGTTCTGCCAGAGTTAGTCCAAGTCCTGATAATCTCTCTTTCCCTTTCTAACTCAGTTTTTAGAGATTCATTTATTTTAAGTACTTCATCCCTAACATAAAAGGCATCATCTCTATCTTTCTGAGTTTGATGAAACAAGACTAACTCTTTTTCTAAATAATCATTCCTCTTTTTATAAGCAAGATTTTCAGAAGTTAATCTTTCACATGTTAAAGTTTGATCTCTATAACTAATGAACATGGTTTTAAGATATCTTCTCAACTCAGTAATATCATCAGTATGAAAGGCATAAGTAGTTTGAGGTACCTTTAACTCAGCATTATCAGAACTGCTATCAGTATTTGCCATTAAGGCATAGTTCACCTCACTTTCAGAATATGAAGTGTCTGTCCAGCTTTTCTTCTTTGTGACAAGAGCCTTGCCTTCGTCACTCTTCACTTTCTTGCAATTAGGAGATATGTGGCCTTTCTCACCACAGTTGTAGCACTTGACATTTGAGTAATCTCCTCTGTCAGACTTTCCTCCTTTGCCTTCAGATTTTCTGAAACCCTTCTTATCAGAACTTGCACCTTTCCTGGAAAATTTTTTTCCCTTTCTGAATTTCTTGTATGCAATCCTTGTGATTCCTTTCACCATAAGAGTACACAGGTTCATCATCTCTTCATCAGCATCCATCTCAAGTAAGCTTTCAGTTTCTGAGTCATCATCACTATCTGAATTTGATGACTCAGTATCAGACTTTGTGATGAGAGCTTTTCCTTTGCCTTTTCTTGAGGAAGCTGTTTTGGGGGATTCCTCCTCAGCCTTTAGAGCAACTATCCTTAACTTTCTTCCATTCCTCTTGCTTCTTTGTTCCATCTCAAGTTCATGAGTCTTGAGCATCCCATAAATTTCATCAAGAGTTGTTTCTTCAAGATTATAGTTATCTCTTATAGTGGTAGCCTTCAAATCCCAACTTTCAGGAAGAGCTAACAGGAATTTAAAATTTGAATCTTCAAGATCATATTCCTTGTCAACTAGTGACAAATCATTTAAGAGTTTGACAAATCTGTCATATAAACCAGTCAATGACTCATCAAGTTTTGAGTCAAAGTGCTCATACTCTTGAGTGAGTATAGTCTTCATGTTCTTCTTAATTGAATCAGTTCCCTGGCATCTTGTCTCCAAGGCATCCCATATCTCATTTGCAGTCTTGCAGTTAATTACCCTATTTGACATGACATTATCAATGGCACTATGCAGCAAGTGTCGTACCTTGGCATCCTTAGCAATCGATGAGATATCTTCAGCAGTGTAATCACTCTTCTCCTTTGGAACAGACTTTGCTGGTTCACCTGCAACTACAACAGAGAGTTTGGTTGGCTTGTGTGGTCCTTCATTGATTCTGTCAAGGTATTCTGGATCTGTAGCTTCCAGAAACATAGACATCATCACCTTCCATATGGGATATTCAGATGGTTCCAGTATGGGAACTCTAATAGTCTCATATCGATTATGGATTTGAGTCTTTGGAGGTTCTTCAATTTTGGTGGGCTTGGTTGGAGTTTGTTCTTCTTCAGACATGATTGTTTTTGGATCATAAACTGTTTGTGTGTTAACAGATCTGCTCTGATACCACTTGTTAGGTCTCACACACTCTAGAAGGGGGTTGAATACAGTGTTTATCACAATTAAATCGAATATAAGAACTCAGAAAATAGATTTTATTTAACACAATAAACTCTGTTACAATATGGAACTGTCCTCTCTCAGTGATGAACAACTTATCACGAGAGCTGTTAGGGTTACAATAAATAATAACTTCAATTAAGATAACACATATAGTGTAAACCCTATGTTTGTGTTTATATACTACACAGTTACAAGATAAATTCTAATTGATATGGAATATAATTCTGCTTCCTAAAATATATCGAGTAGTTATCTTTTCTTCCAAGTATTCTATTCTTCATAGAATTCCTTTTTCATGCATATCTCTTCTTGCGTTTGTCTTGATCTTCTTTCTTTCAATCAGTCGCCTTCCTTATCTGAAAGTCTCCTTAAGTCCTGATATTATCTCCTGATAAATATCTCCTGATAACTTAAGTTCTGACAACTTAAGTTCTGATATCTTAAGTTCTGACTTCAGTATAAGTACTGATTTCCAGTTAAGTACTGATTTGTCCTGTTAAGTAAGATCTGAAAACTAAACAAAAATCATGACATTATCAAATATATCTAACAGATTAATTCCGATTTTTGACCAATTAACCGATTTTTGACCGATTTATTCAATTTCTAACTGATTTTTACAAAAAAAATAATTTAAATCGCGATCTTTTAGAACAGAGTTCAAAACACAAACACCTAAGACAAACACAAACACTATCTTCTAAATCATATATATACACACACGAACACATATTTCTACAACTACACATTCCATATCAAACTTTCTGAAATGGTAACTCTCACAATTCATTCCTCTCCTGTTGCATACATTTTATTTATCGAATTTTTGTCGAAGTGTAATTATATCGATTAAATGCTAGCCGTTTTTTTCCATTCCATTTCAAATTATTTGAATTAGAACTTTAACCCACATATTTTGAAAGTAATTGTAACACCCCTAAATCCGCGGTCGGGGATTCGGGTTGTCACGAGTTCCATTTCCCTTAATAACGCTTAATCTTAATAAACAACCAACTACTGCGTACTGTGACCCCAAAATATACACACACACACCACAATTTATAGTCTCAGAGATGAATACCAAAAATAACACAAGTCATTTTATTCCACAATTAAAAGTCATTACACTTCAAAGGGGTTTCTGAATAAATTTACAGATTATTTTCCATTATTACAATTCATAAATATACATAAGTCCGGTACATCAAAAGTTGAAAGCCTAGCCTATTGGTAGTTCCTACCTCAGCTACAACGGCATCAACACCTACAGGAAACTGCGAAACATTTCCTATCCGCTCACGAATTGGGAGTTTGGTCATGTTCATCTTATCTAGATGTTGTTGTGTGATCAAAGAATAAAGCAAGGGTGAGCAACAAGCCCACCAAAATAACATGTATAATAATTAACAATATATAAGCATTCTCATAATACTCATGAAAGTCTTGGTCAAGAAGAAATGAACCAAGTTTGATATCTTAATGCGACGAAGTTGCAAAATATTTAGTATATATACACATATATACTTTTCAAAATCTTTGAAATCCTTTGACATGTATAATATACACAGAGTTCCAGTTTATAACTGTATAAAAATATCGTTGCAGGGTGATCTCATATATCTAACCTTATCTCAATGTTTTTTTGAAAATCTTTGTCATGCATAAGATAATCATTAACTAGATATAAGTTGAAAAGATGAAGTTACAAGATACTCTAATATACTTATATCTTTTCCGAATACTACTCGAACTGCCACCGTTCAAGCTATAATTAGTTTCAAAAGTTCATCACATAGATGAGACTACAAGATAAGACTTGAATAGATTCAATCTTTGAAATATCATTCAAAAGAAATAAAGTTACGAGATATTTTATTGAGTCCCGATATATATACATCTATATATATATCTCATACTTTCCTTGAAAACCTCTGTTATGAAAAGTATAAACAGAGTTATAATACCCAATGAATTTGGAAAGAAGAAAATTTTGGCATAAACCCGATATCTTACTGATCAGGCAAAGATACCCATTAAGTAACCTTTTCTACTGTAGATGGATGAATTCCTCGCCGGTCATCACCCTGAACGCATTAGGACCTCGTGCTAGACCGTTACTCGGTCACTCACGCATGGATGGACTGTCACCCAGCCTCTTACACCTTCATAGACCGTACCCCGGCCTGTCGCTTATGCCGACTCAATTAGATGGACTTACTTCCCGAATGTTGGGCAAGTAATCAAATTGTTTTCTCAAAATAGCAACCTCGTTGCGAATATAAAATACACCATAGAGCCGGGTCCCTCGGATTTTTGAGCAAGTATTTAAGTCCCCTTCGAAAGGAAGATCTTAAATTTGAAAATGGGTTTTGGGATCCGCTCTAAATTTTAAAATCATTTTGAAGACTCAAAAATATTTTTGAAAATATTTGAAGTAAGGATGATTTAATAAAATAAATCTGTCCCGATATATTAGAAAATATCTGAATATTATCATTTAAATAATATTCCCATAAAGGATAATCTTTATAAAATAATTGAAGTAAAAGTTTTTTAAAACTCATACTTGAAATGAATAATAAATAATAAAAGATATACTTATATGAAAGTATGATCCTTATTTGAATAATCGAACATAAGTTTGATTATTATTCAAAACCATCGAATATACCTTATTCGATTAATAGTTATAGAAAACTATATATATATATATATATGTAAATATATATATATATTATACTCGGGAACATCGACTCCCGATTTAGAAAAATGTTCACCTTTGGGTCCCCTATACTAAGGGTATACGCCACTACTGCTTATCTCTAGCATAGGTATTATGCAGTTTATAAGCATTTGAATTGATAATAGAATATCAAAATTTCACAACATGCATAAATATACCATATCAACATGCTCCAATATATCGCAAGATCTGCTAATAACAGTCATGCACTTATCTCAAGATAATGCATCAATATATTTACATCACAACAGTATAACGGGTAGAAAACTTGACTGAGTGTTCTAGGGTAGACTTAAGCTTAGAGTGGGTCCAGTAACCTATGGACAACAACATAAGTTGGAATTAGACCATGGTCGCTTAAGAAACTAGTCAAAACTCACTCATACCCTAACAGTCGCTCACGGTCGCTTATACGCTTAACGATTTGCGTTGATCGCTTGCATACCCTCGGCTCCACCAATTTTAATAAATTAACCGTTATGAATTTTAAGGCGACTCTTTCACGAGTACTTTACGAACTACCTAATCCACCTTACATAATTGTTTTTTGTTTCGATTAATCATTTAAGGGTCTCAATTATGGTCTCAAAGTTACTCGAGGTTTCGGGGTTCGCTCACGAAACGCCATTACTTAAAATGGTCATTTTTCATCGCTCGTAACTCGGATTTAGGAGAACGACATATCAAAACGAAGCTCATAACATGAACTATCTAAACATGACAAAGGTCAGAAGCTTACAGTGAGTTCACGGGTCCTAAAGTTTCATGCAAAATAGTATAAGGAAAATGAGCATTACGATAGCTATGTTTACGAGATTCCCAAAATAATTACCACTCTAAATCCTCATAAGTTCACTCACAACCACCAACACAACAATATTCAACCATCATACTACTAATTCAGTCCCTAACTCCAAGTTTTACCAATTTATCTAACCAATCAAAGACCCAATATTCAAAACCAATACTCCACCAAAACTAC
Source organism: Apium graveolens (assembly GCF_009905375.1). Lineage (NCBI taxonomy): Eukaryota > Viridiplantae > Streptophyta > Magnoliopsida > Apiales > Apiaceae > Apium > Apium graveolens. The sequence goes on from NC_133651.1 coordinate 57,624,135, forward strand.
TTATAATCAAAGATCAAGGCCTTAATACTAACAATGCTTCAATAAAACTTAATGATATCATAAAATCAAAGCTAGGGTTTAAAGTTTATACCTTCCTTAGATCCTTAAACCACTTACAAGAGATTTTAATCCTTAAAAGAGCCTTGATCTATGTTTATCATGTTCAAACTTGCAAAGGAGTTCAAGAAATGAGTTACAATTAGTCCGATTTAAAGAACTATAAATATGAGGCTTTTACCTTCCTTATTTGGACGAGACTTGTGAACAAGAGTTGTAGGCCATCTCAATACCTTTCCAACGAGCTATAGAACACAATATTTGAGTGAATTGAAAGAGATATGGCAGTTTGAAGTTGCTGGTATTATTTTGGCCGAGAGCAAGAAGCTTGGAAATGGGGGGAGAGAAATAAAATGTTGCTTGGTTGATTTTTTTTGAATGAAATGAAATGCTTGGTTGAAAATTAACCTTTCAAAATATCTTTACTTTTGCTTTAATAAAGTGATGATCTCACCTTGATTACATCATCACAAGGACACTTGTTCAATCCTTATGGTTAGATAATGTCATCCTCCCCTAATCCCTTTGATTAGTGCTTAATTACTTGGCTAATGACCGCTTATCTGTAATACGGTTCGCTTAACTTTTGTTTTCGTTCGTCGTTTGAGGGATCATATCCGGGATCTTATTACTTGGGTTCCCCTAAACCTTTCTTAATATTTTATATTCCTTTTATGATCCTCTCTTATTATCCTTGAATTTAAATCCTTTTAATCATGTTATCATATACTCAATTCTTTCGGTATCTGATAGATTTTCGGAAAAAAATAAAGTGTCCGGATTCGAATTCTAACGACCTTTACATACACTCATTTACTTTATGGAATACTAATATGATCTTAGAATTTCTATAACAGTACTCCTATATAGCGTGGTCTGATAATTTTCCTTAATCAGCATCATCAGCAAAAAGTTACTATTCATCAGTGTTTCAAAAATTCCAAAAATTGGGGTTATTACAGTAATGTTCATGCCACTTTTTTTATCATTTTCCCTACAAATACCACTACGCCATATATTAGATTCTGCAACCGTTCACACTGGGGTTGCAAACAAAAGTATAATAATAGCCTTCTAAACCCATGTCTATCACAACCCCTATTTTTTGATGTTGCGGTATAGTCAAAATGTGTTACCAAATTAAATGACAAATATATAAAAATTAAAGATAATTTTTTTTAATTTGACTAGTTAATAATTATTTACATAGAAATGAGTTAATAACTGAAAAGTATATTTTATTTATTTATTAAAGTTAATAATATTAGTGGAGTAATTTATAATATATTGATAACTTGAAAGTTCTATAAAGTCACTGGTGGAGTGATTTACAATATATATTGTTGAATTTATTTAGTTTTTTATAGTTAAATGTTAAAAAAATATTTATTAAAAGAAAAAAGAATTTAATAATTTAAATTTGAAAAAAAAAGTTGGGCCGGGTGTTTATTTTTAATAAAACTTGGGCCAAGATTTGAGATGGGGCAGGGTTGAAAATTAAAAAGCGGGGGTTTGAAATTTAACAAAAGAGAAAAAGTTGAATTAAGGGGTTTATTTCTCTTTCTCTGTCTCTCTCTTTCCCTCTCTGTCTCCGTCTCTCACATTCTCTCTGTCTCTTTCTCTGTCTCGCCCTCTCTCTATTTTTTCCATTTCCGGCCAAACCATTCAACCTCGATAAAAAATGTAGCCATATTTGTGTTCTTTGGCCACGATTTCATCTATTTTAATCCTCAAATCATCTTTTCTAGTCTCATATTGAAAAATTCATGAACCCTAGTTCTTTAATCGCTTCGATTCTAAATTAATCGATGATTTTTGGATCGATTGGCGTTTGTTTTGTATTATAGATGATGTTATATGTATCATATGTTAGAAGCCCTTGATTCACTACTAGAAAAAAGACCTTAGACATCAGTTTTTAACTGATGTCTATGTAAAAAATATATGATGTCTTCGCGACTGATGTTAAATGTATTTTCTCATAGACATCGGTTAAAAACCGATGTCTATGTAATATTACACATCGTTTCTGAAAAATTTCTGATGTCTAATTCACATTGATGTTATGTAATTGTTTAATGTCAAGTTCAGAAATGTAATATTAGGACGATTAGGCATGTTTAAAACTATAACACACAATCAATATTTATAAAATAACATCGGTTAAAAATAAAAAACCGATGTCTATATCTTATTAGACATCGATCATTTTCTAAGTACCCGATGTCAATGTTGATAATAGACATCGATCATTTTCTAAGTACCCGATGTCAATGTTGATAATAGACATCGGTTGTTTTCTAAAAAACCGATGTTAGTATGATAAATAGACATCGGGTGTTTAATTTTAAATCGATGTTATTACCCTGTTTTTATGTGCTAATATTCCTTTATTAACATCGAATATTTTATTTTCCTGATGTCTTTGTGATTTTAAGACATTGCTTTTATATGTGTAAACTGATGTTATTTATGGTTTTTTAACATCGGTTCTAATAACAATGTGATGTCTGTTTCTATTATAATTAAACTGAGCATCTCTGTTTTTGCATGAACCAGAAAACTCCATATGGTAAAATCCAATCAACCAACAATTTTCCATCCAACCAACCAACAATTTTCACCCCATCAACCAACAATTAACCCAGATTCAACCAACAACAGTTTTTACCCAATCAACAACCTAAAACATCTACTAGAAAATTCAGAACATCTACATTAACCAACCAACAACAAATATATAGCGAAAATAGTTCTAACACATTGTAAAACATGCATCTTACAAATTCGATCATCAAGTACATTATGAAACCAGAATTTACAGTAGCGAGGCAAGGAAATTTACAATCTACATTTTGTCTTGAATGAAGTCGATAACATCACAGCGAACCTGGTCTAGCTCCTCTAGAGTGTAAGACTTGCGAGTCTTGGTCGCCCACTAAACATTGAGTAAACCGAAAAGGGAAATCATAAAAAAATGCATCTAAAATGCCACATTCAATCATACAAAAATGAATGTACGGACCTTAGAAGTAAAATAAATTTCCCTGTCCTCCATAATTTCCTTCATGTACCTCATGACCACATAACCACATTCAACCCCACCAGGCTGTTTCGGGGATCCCTGTTAAGATAAAAAAAACTGGCTTTACAAACTGATTAAATCAAGATTACTGTCGTACTATAAAAATTATAATATAAATTACTTACTACAAGATTCTTGATTTTAGGAGCTTTGTTACCCCTTCCTGTTTGAGAATTAACTTGTTTTATTGTCCTGCATATTATAATGACACGGTGTCAAGAGTCATATTTCGAATACAAGAAATAAATAAAAATAACCTAAAAAATAAAAGGAATAATGTTACTCTGATAAAGCTTTTTCTAAATCATCAAAATGAGTTGGATGAGGCAAAGGATTGAGAATGTAAATGTCGCCATCCCATATTACGACCAGAATCCAGTGATAACTGTATTATTATAAATTTACACAAGTCAGATATTTTTAAAAATAGCCTAAAAACCTAAAAGAAAATTAAATTAATAGATTACAATATGCATTTAAAAATACTTACTGATGATTATGTGGCAGGAAGAATATGTGATTTTGATTACCCTCTTTCAACCGACTACCAACATTTCGTTGAAAATCAGCATTCAAATTAAAGTTGGCGCCAGGATCAAAAAATCCATACAGGACCATATCATCATTCTTGCGAACCCTCTTAATTGTACTATGCAAGTGCCTATACATATGTGGGAGAAATTAAAATTACTAGCAGACCAGTTGTGCGATAATTCAAACAGAACCTATAACCACGAAAATAAATTACTTACGCCATATACGCAGATATCGCAGCTTGTCCAATCATGTCAAACTCTAACAATGCTTTTAAATTCTCATGCAATATATATTATCTTCTCAACTCCAAACACATCGGAATCATATGGAATACGGATCGATTCCCCGCTGGCTTTCATAAATGTCGTAGCATGTTTGTACAATACCTTGTATTGGCATGGCACTTTCTTGCTGACCTTGACGTGAGTGAACTCTTGTTGAATTTTATGCACCTCACCCTTGTTCTTTGACTGCGACACATCTCTTTTCTTTTTCTACAAAAAATTGAAAGAATATAAGTAGACATTTATTCACCTAATTAACCCCTATTTTTCAACTTTTATACAACTTTAGCAACCAACAAGCACATGTAAATACCACAATTTTCCGTAGGCTGATTAAATTTTGAGGCCATGCCAAGTGTGAACCAACGGCTTCACGAACATGTTCAATTTCACCAGGTATAGGCACGAGAACTAAAGCATCTGGTTGGATATGTCCATCAACCGACACACGAGCATGTCCAGGCTTCAGGGGCACTCCATGAACCGTAACATTCATTTCATCATCTTCAAAAACAGTACCAAAAGCAACCTTATTTTCGATGCTATCCACCGAAAGCTCACAAATTTGTGGACCTTATAATTATAAGGAATAAATTATATAATTACTCTACAATTTGAAGAACCGTATAATTACAATAATATTTGTGAAATATACCTTCTTTTCTGATGGAGGGGGTTGATCATAAGCAAGACAATCATCATTCACCAATATTTCTTTTGCTTTTGGTTCTCCTTCAACTGGTTGGCAACTTGCTCTCTCCGAAAAATTCGGAGACTGCTGATTAGATCCTGTAAACAATGACTTGAGCTCAGCCATTTCCCGCCTTGTTCTTACCAACTCCTCCTGTAGCACTCTATCACGGGCCAACAACTCCGCCTTGGTAATTGCAGGTTTTCTCTCTTTCGGCAGATTAAAGAACATTTTTGGGGTGACGAAACCTCCAACTCCTCGAACCCTGCCTGAATGCTTAGGAGTTCCGAGTGCCGTAGTCAACACATCATCAGTTCCAGATGGTACGAATTCACCCTTCTCCTTTTTTTCGAGTAATTCATCCTAATGCAGATATGAATACACATCAGATCTTAGGGACATATTATGAATAATGAAGGAATAAACAGATTTCTCATTATAATCTGTTTTTCTCGATTAAATGCAGTTTTTTTCATAATATTTACTTACAATTCTGGCAAATACTGCTTCTTTATCTTCATCAAGTTCCTCATCATCTAGCTTTGACTTTCGAGCCTTTTTCCAAAATATTGCCCGATCTGGTTTCTCCTCGGGCTTCAGTTTGCCTTTCTTTATCTGTTTAAGATGAGACAAAATTAAAAGGTGCTTTATTTGTTGAAGATGAGAAAAAATTATAGCTAGGTTCTTACTTCATCCTCTTGTAAACCAATGTAACCCTTCCTTGACAAACGATGATGATAGTTTTGATTACGCACTCTTTCGCTCTGCAGGGTGCGTAGTTTCTGCATCATACAACGAATAATTATATCCAAGTAAATATTCTAAATCCAAAAAGGGTACACTGGCAAAGAAAATGCATCCATACCGGCCACTTATCACCTGTCCTCTGCGCGATAAATCTCGTCCAAGCTTCTTGACCCATAAACCGATAATTTTTGGAGGCCTCTTCAGTTTCTTCTTTTTTTCAGCATATGGCATCACGTGTTTAGTTGTTAAATCAGTTTTAAACTGTCTCCACTTCTCTCCTGCAGACTTAAGCACCATAGCCTCACTTTCCGGAGCAACTTTAAATGTACCCTATGGACAATAAAATACACAAGTTTATAAGGCTTAGATAGTAGTACTAAAAATAAGTTGTGTGTGTCAACTATAATTTAATACCTTAATATCAAGCCATAATTTATATTTCAATTCCCGATCCACATTTGGCCAGCTGTCAATGTCGATAGGAATCATAGTTCTTGCCAGGTGCCCTATGTAGGACTGTAAGGTACACCTAGTATCTCCGACAGGAACTCCAAACTCATTGTATCTGATTTTAAATCTCTTGCCCTGGGCCTTCCTTACCAATACTTTTTTAAGAGAGGAAACACCTCGTGCAGCTCCCAACCTTCTTTTCGCAGAATTAGAATTAGTTGTTGTTTCTTGTTCAGACTTTTGCTTTTCAGTTTGAGGTTCACTTGGTGCTTGTCCACCCTGATCACAGTGCTCTTCAACCTCCTGATCACAATGTTCTTCGACCTCTTTAACTTTTTTAGATTTGCTTTTGTTGGTTCTCTGTTTCTTTGCCATTTTTGTCCTTCATTCTGAATAATAAAACAAGAAATAATTAGTCACTGAATAAATGAAACTCTACATGAATTAAAATACATTCAAAATTACATATGCATGAATAAAAATGCATTCAAAATTACAACTGGAAAATTTCAAAACAAATACAAAAACAAAATACAAAAAAATTATAAAAGAAAAATTACAAAAGAAAAATGCATTAGTCACTATAATTCATTTACTCAAAAAAATTACAAAGGAAGATTAAATATGCTGATTAAATTATAACAAGCAAAAAGTACAGAGAGCTAAATTAACAGGATCATTTTTTAACCCAAATTCCCTCAACATTAGGCCTAATACTATGCGCAACGTCTTCATTGGTCACATCAGAAGCAGGGATGTTAGAGCAGAAGGGAGGATGTTCCATGATCGTGTCACCCAAATCATCGTCGTTATACAACTCTTGATAGTCTCTAGTTGTGGAAGTTAACACAATGGACCAAGTAGGATCAACCAGATCTTTAATGTAAAACACCTGGTTGACTTGGTCAACAGAGACATATTTATCCTTCTTATGGCCTTGTCGATTGAAATCCACAAGTGTGAAGCCAAGATCGTCGATCTTTATGCCTTTATCATTCTCTGCCCATTTACACAAGAAGAGTGGAGCTTTGAACTCATGGTAATCCAACTCCCATACTTCCAAGATTATGCCATAAAAGGTCATATCACTCTCAATGGGGTTTAAATCTTTCGCACTGGACACCTGGATTGCCTTAGCAACCACAGAAACTTCACTGTTTTGAACAACCCGCGCATCATCTCGGTCTTTCGTAAAGTATCGGAATCCATTGACTGAGAAACCTTGATAAGTTAAAACAGAAAATGATGGTTTTCCAGCGAGCCATCGTATCGTCTCTGAAACAGCATCGGGATTTCCCTTCATTTCACTACTTACCTATACATAATATTATATAATAAAAAAAATCCATCAGTTGCAAACTACAACTAACAACTATTTAAGTAGATAATACACAAAACCTACTTTTTTTTCAAACCAATCGGCAAATAGCCGATTGTGCTCTCCCATGAGCCAATGAACACTTTTTTTCTTCCCTCAGTAAATTTCATCCAAATACTCCTTGTGCATTCTGAGAATATGCATAAATATTAGAAATAACCCACAAAAATTACATCTTCAAACAAATAGGACAAGTTAATAAAATAAACATACACGATATAGGGATACACTTCATCATTGTTTTGAAGGACATGCAGATGAGCCTCATCTCGCTCTTTTTCTTCCACGACCTTTATTATCGCGGCAGATAATGGACCAGATTGCTTGCATAACATCGAGACAGTGGCAAACATGATGATATTTCCAATATTCTAACTCAAAGAAAACAGATTTTTTCTTCCATGGACATTCCACCTTCTTCGACTTCTTCACCTCTTTTCCAAAACAAAAATCAATTCGTTCCTGACGCGCTAACACTTCTTCTCCGGAAAGGGGTAGACATGCGTTCCCCAACTCTTGTTGTCCGTTAAAGGCCACCTTCTGCCTCCTATAAGGGTGCTGCCTAGGCAAATAACGGCGATGACCTTGGAAGCACATCTTCCTACTGTGACTTAAATATTTAGCCACAGTATCGTCACCACAAATTGGACAACTCTTATAACCCTTATTCACGCAGCCTGACAAGTTTCCATATGCTGGAAAATCATTTATAGTCCACAATAAAATTGCTTTTAGAGTGAAATATGATTTACTATAGGCATCATAAACGTTTGGTTCACCTTCTTCCCAAAGTTTTTTCAGATCATCAATCAACGGTTGTAAATAAACGTCGATGTTATTTCCCGGCTCATGTGGACCAGGAACTAAAACTGACAACATCATGAACTTCCTTTTCATGCATAACCACGGAGGAAGATTGTACATTACTAACACTACTGGCCAGCATGTATATCGATTGACTAACCCATTAGTATGCGGGTTGATACCATCCGCTGATAAAGCCAACCTAATATTCCTAGATTCACTACCAAAGGCAGGCCACCGGTGATCGATATTCCTCCAAGAAGGAGAGTCGGCCGGATGTCACATCTTGTCATCATTTATTCACTGATTTGCATGCCAAGTCATGAGTTCACCAGTAGAGGGAGATTTAAATAACCGTTTAAATCTTGGAATTATAGGAAAATACCACATGACCTTGGCTGGAACATTGACCCTAAGTTGGCCATTCTTCCGTACTTTCAAACGTGACAGCTTGCAATGAGGACACTGAGAAGCATCAGAATGTATGCCCCTATACAGTATACAATCATTGGGACACGAATGAATTTTTATATACACTAGACCTAAATCGGATAAAGTTTTCTTCGCTTCATATGCGTTAGGAGGCAACACATTATCTTTGGGAAGGATCGAGCCAACTGAAGAGAGCAGCTCAGTAAAGGCAGTGTCGCTAATACCAAACCTAGCTTTCCAGTTATGCAATTTTAACATTGACTCTAACTTTGTGCACTCGCTGCCCTCAAACAACGGTGGTTCCGCATCAACAACAAACCTCTGAAAATCATATGAATCCTTATCGTAATTACCCGAATTAAAAGCCGCTTCACAAACTTCAACAGTTTCTGATGCAACAAAGTGCTCTATAGGTTGGTCTGAAGCAGGACGTGTACTACCTATAGAAGACCTAGTACTCCTAGTAGATTTTTCTTCATGCCAAATCCAATCAACATACCCCAAACTAAAACCATGATCGTAGATATGTCCCCTTATGATTTTGGTTGAGAATTTTTTAAAATTCACACATCGACCACATGGACAAGGAATTCTTTTAGGATCTTTACAATTTTCTTCAGCGAAAATCAAGAATTCTTCGACGCCAATTTCAAATTCTAAAGAATCCCTATCTTTCGATATCCACGACTTATCCATAAATGAAAATGTATGACCAGCAATCTAGCAACCTAACCACCTGATGGTCATTTCAACATCAAAGCGTGAATTAATCAATACAAGTGCACATATCAAGTGCACATAAACAAAACCAAGAAAGTCAATATTGTTTAACTAGCATAATCAATACAAGTGCACATATTCAAGCGCGAATTAATAACAAACATGCCCTTAAAAAATTGAAAGATTATACACAAATGACAACTAGTACATTCATGGCATCTCATCTATTAAAAGAGAACGATACACTAAATCTGATACATAAACAACAATCCAAATCAAATAATGTATACATAAATAATGACAGATCGGTTACTGGTGAATCCCTTCCTACATAATGTATACAAAAAAAAGGAAAAAAGCAAACGAATAAGAATTTCTAACCTCCTTCTTGAAGTAAAATGTGCAGGCACTGTCAAATTCTGAGACTTGATGAGATAATCTGCAAATGGACAAAATCGAATTTAAAAACATACTATTACTTAAAACTTTAAACGGACAAAAATTGGAAGATATCAACCAGAAAAGAAAAATACATGCAAATATCAAACCTAATTGATATATTTAGGCAAACCTAAATATATATACACAAGAACACAAACCTAATTTATGTTAAAATAATGCAGATTTATGTAAATATATATACATGCATATTTAAAACAACTCAAGAAAAAATATAAAATTAGAGTACAAACCTTATTTGGCCCAATGAATCTCAAAACCTGTTCAAAAAGGAAAAAACCCATTAAAATTTATGAACAAACCCTAATTGAACAAATGTAACCTAATCGAACATACAAACCTAAATGAACAAACATACCTGTTCAGAAATTCGGGTTTCTCGTAGATGGATTTTGATTAACTGATGGTGTTCTTCAATTTGGGGTTTAATTAAAACCTATGTACTTATTATAAACTGATATGGTGTGTGTGTGAGATAGAGAGAGATGGAAGAGAGAGAGGGAGAGAAGCAGAGAGATGGAAGAGAGAGGGAGAGAGAACTAGAGTGTAACACCCCCAGATCCGGGGTCAGGGATCCGGGTCGTCACGGTCTTTCTTTCCACAATATCACTTCACTTAATTAATAAATAACCTTATGCTGTGACCCCACACTAACACACACCACAACCTATTATAGTCTCAGAGATGAAATTGAAATAAGTACAAGTCCTTGAATCCACAATTAAAAGTTATTACAACCCAAAATGATTACTTGATAAATTTACAGTTAATTGCCATTATCTGCCACAAGTTATAATTATACATAATTAATTCTCAAAAGTAGAATGCCTGATCTACCAATAGATCTACCTCTGCAGCTATAGCAGCTACAACATCAACGGGAAGACGCATGACGCTTCCCACGCGCTTGCGCTGGGTCTGCTGGAGTCTGGCCATCTTTCCTAACTGTTGTTGTGTGATGAAGAAATAAAGCAAGACTGAGCCTTACAGCTCGCAAGATAATATATAGTGATAACAATAATACAAGTATCTAAATGGATACTTACTAGAATTCTTTATCATGAGTAAGGTAATTACTTACTGGATATAAGTTTTAAAAGAAGATGAAGTTACCAATTACTTCACTATACTTATACCATTTTTAGAAATCTACTTGAACTACTACTGTTCAAAGTATAATAAGATTCACGAGGTCATCCCATAGATGAGACCACAAATAAAACTTGAAAATATTTGACCTTTGAAATATTTTGAAAAGAAATGAAGTTACGAGATACTTCATTCAATGGATACACCAATAAAACTGTTTGACCCTGTCAATGCTTCGGCAACCACCCATTAGTAGCCTTTCGATCGAAATGCTACGGGTAGTGTTGCAGAATTATCCAAATGGATGATGAACTCATTACGGGAGTTTACCGCGCCAGGAAGACCACTTACGATGATCAGTCGTAGTAGTACAACCCCACCATTTTCTACATGTAGAGGAGAACCTGTCGGATTTACTTGTCAACCGAACACTGAACTCCTAAGGAATGGACCGCCTTAGTGGAACTTCCAGGCCATTTGGGCCAATATAATAATATGGCTGGGCCGGCGCTACTCGGCCACTTAGGCCACTCCTAGTTCAGATGAAATCCATGACTCTGAAACGTAAAGCTCGTCCCCCACTTTCCCCAAGTAGAAACTTGTTGATACGGCTCCACCAAGAAGTCGTATCTAGTTGGAAAGGAAAACTCACCGATATTTCCCAGGCGATGCCTGTTAATGGATTAACTTGTTCCAAGAATTTTACTTCCCGAATATTGGGTAAGTAATCAAAAACTCTTTTATCAAGACAGCAACCTTGTTGCGAATATAAAACACACCACAGAGCCGGATCCCTCAGGTTTTGAGCGAGTATTTAAATCCCCTTCGAAAGGAGGATCTTAAATATAAAAATGAGTTTTGGGATCCGCTCTAACTTTTAAAAATCATTTTAAAGACTCGAAAACACTTTAAAGAGTGTTTGGAATAATGCTGATTTAATAAAGTAAATCAGTCTCAATAAAAAGAAATATCTGGATATTATTATTTAAATAATATTTCCATAAAGAATAATCTTTATAAAAATAATTGAAGTAGAAGTTTTAAAACTCTTACTTGAATGAACATTAAATAATCAAGGATATACTTATACAAAAATACTATCTTTATTTGAATAATTGAAAGTAAGTTTGACTATCGAAACATTATTCTTTAATAAATTAAAGAATATTATTAAATAATAAGTGGAGTCATAATACCTCGAATGAATATTATAATTAATATTCATTAAATAAAATAACGGAGTCATACATCCTCAAATGAATATTCAAGTAATATTCAATAAATAATATAAAGGAGTCATAAGTCCTCGAATGAATATTCAAGATAATATTCATTAATAAAATAAAGTTATCGAATAAACCTTATTCGATTAATAGTTTGGAAAACTATAACCATATATATATATATATACAATCTACTCGGGATCCTCGACTCCCGGTTTTAGAAAATGTTTTCACCTTTGGGTCCCTATACTAAGGGATATGCAAATTACCGTTATTCTCTAGCATAGGTATTATCAACTGAACCAACAGATATATATGGCAAGAATACGAAACAGACATGCATATATACCATATCACATGCTCCAATATATTGCAAGAATTTGCTAATTAACCAACATGCATTTATCACAAGACGATGCATATACATATATACATCACAACAACAGTATAGCGGGTAAAAAACTTGCCTGAGCGACTGGGGGTGATAAAAGGCTCGGGACGAGTCTGGTAACCTATAAACAACAAGTAAGTTGGAATTAAACCAAAGTCACTTTTAAATCTATACTTTAACCAACTTAGACTCTAACGCTCGTTTTTCGCTCACTGATTCTCTTAAGTCACTCGAGTACCCTCGGCTCCACCATTTTTAATAAATTAACCATTACGAGTTTTAAGGCGATTCCTTCGCGAGTGTCTTACCAACTGCCTAACACTCTTACCATAATTGTTTCATGCATTAATTAACCCTTTTTGGTCTTTAACCTATGTTTCAAAGTAAGGCGAGGGGAAAAGTTTCGTTCGTGAAACGCCGTTACTTGAAACGGTCATTTCTCCTAAACCGTATATCGGAATCAAATGAACTACATATCAAAACGAAGCTCGTAACATGAACTATCTAAACATGGAAATGGTAAAAATCTAGCAGGGGGTTCTCGGGTCCTAATATTATGAATAAAAGCAGTCTAAAGTAAATCGGACATTACGACGGCTATGCTTACGCGATTTCCCAAATTCAAACCAATTCAAACAACCATAATTTCAACTCCAATTCACAACCCAATCAAACCTCCATCTAAACTACATTACAACAGCCCTAAATCAACTCATTGTAATCAATTTACTTAACCCCAAAACTTGTATTTAAACTATACTACATTCTTTAACCAACTCTTAAGATTTCAACAAATCAACAACCACCATTCCAACCCAAACTCTTAAACAAACAAGTTTCAAGCTACTCTTTACCCTCACAACCATAATCAACCTAATATACAAATTAAAGCTAGGGTTTGGAGATGATATACCTTCCTTGAAGTGGTGGGAGTAGCTATGAAGCCTTAAGAAGCCTTGAGGAGTCTTAGGAATGCTTGGATCTTAAAGGAAAACAAGAAAAATACAAGTTAAAAACTTTGAAATCACTATTCATTATCTTCTTCATTGATTTATTGAAGAAGATTGAGAAAGAATTGAAGGCTTAAACTCATGATATAGCCATAACTATGCATAAGGATGATTAGGGAATTATCTTACCAATTTAGGAGGCTTGGATCTTGGATTTTGAAAATTCTTGCATTTGAAATAGTAAAAAGCCGAGAGCAAGCTTTTGTTGAAGAGAAATAAATGATTTTGTGTTTGATGAAAATGATTTGCTTGGCTTGGTTGATTTGGTTTTGTTTTTGATTTAGTTAATTACCTTTTTAGCCTTGGACTTTGTGTGGTTCTCATTCAACCACACCTCCTTCCTTCCCATGTCATGCTTATGTCATGCTATGATGTCATCTTCCCTTCTTTGTCCTCTTCTCATTGGTTGGGTGACATCATCTCCACTAATCTCATTGATTAACTTCCTAATTGTTTGCCTAATGACCGCTGATCTGTTATATAGTTCGCTTAACTTTCGTTTTCGTTTATCGTTTGAGGGATCATACCCGGGATCTTATTACTTAGGTTCCCTTAACCTTTATCAATATATCATATTCCTTTTATGATCCTCTCTTATAATCCTTTAATTTAAATCCTTTTTATCCTGTTACCTTATACTCAAATCTTTCCGTATCTAGTGGATTTCCGGGAAAAATCAAAGTGTTCGGAATTGGATTCTGGCGATCTTTACATACACTTATATACCATATAGAGTACTAATAAAATCTCAGAATATCCATAACAGAACCCCTACATAGTGTGGCATGAAAAGTTTCTCATTCAGCAAAAACACTATTCACAAGGGTTACAAAAAGTTGAAAATTTTGGGGGTTATTACAGTCTCCCCTCCTTAAAAGGATTCCGTCCCGGAATCAAATAGAAAATAAATGGGGGTACTTCTCTAGCATTGCGCTCTCTAATTCCCAAGTTGATTCTTCCACATTATGATTCTGCCATAGCACTCTTACTAGCTTGATCACTTTGTTCCGAAGCACCTGCTCCTTCTTATCTATAATCCTTACTGGCTTCTCCACGTAAGTCAGATCTGGTTGCATATCCACCTGCTCGTACTCCACTATGTGTCTGGCATCCCGATGATACTTCCTTAGCATTGACACATGGAACACATTATGAACTTGTTGCAAGTTAGGGGGTAAGGCTAGCTCGTAAGCTAACTTTCCAATCCGTCTTAATATCTCAAAAGGTCCAATGTATCTTGGGCTTAGTTTTCCTTTCTTTCCGAACCTCATTAATCCCTTCCAAGGGGATACTTTCAGCAGTACTAAGTCCCCTACTTCATATTCCTTGTCCTTTCGGGCTAGGTCTGCATATTTCTTCTGTCTGACTTGGGCTGCTACAAGTCGCCCTCTGATAAGATCCACTATATCTTTGGTCCTTTGGACCACTTCGGGTCCGAGCATCTTCCGCTCCCCCACTTCATCCCAGTATAAGGGAGATCGACACCTTCTTCCGTACAGGGCCTCATAAGGCGGCATTCCGATGCTAGCATGAAAGCTTTTGTTATAAGAAAACTCGATCAACAGCAAGTGGTCATCCCAACTTCCTTTAAGGTCTATTGCACAGACTCTCAACATATCCTCTAGTGTCTGGATGGTCCTTTCACTCTGCCCATCCGTCTGGGGATGGTACGCGGTACTCATATTTAACTTGGTCCCCGCACATTCTTGAAAGCTCCTCCAAAATCTGGAGTTGAACCTGGGGTCTCGGTCTGAGACAATGGACGCTGGGACTCCATGTCGCGTCACTATTTCCTTAAGGTAAATGTCCACCAGTCTATCGACTGTATATCTCTCATTGATAGGAATGAAATGAGCTGACTTTGTCAGTCGGTCTATAATTACCCATATGGCGTCATGATTGGCTTTCGTCTTTGGCAAGCCTACAACAAAATCCATCGCTATCTGTTCCCATTTCCATTCGGGAATCTCCAGGGGTCGTAAAAGTCCACTGGGTCTCTGGTGCTCTGCCTTTACTCTTTGGCAAGTCAAACATTTGTTTACCCATTCTGCTACGTCCCTCTTCATGTTGGGCCATCAGTAATATTCCTTCAAATCCCTATACATCTTGGTACTTCCCGGGTGAATGGAATACCTTGAACTATGGCTTTCATCCAAAATCTCATCTTTAAGCTCTTGAACGTTTGGAACCCAAATCCGGTAAGAGTACCTCATTATCCCTTTATCATCTTTCTCAGTATGGATCTCTTCTCCGGTCATTGACTCTCTGCCCTCCTTCATCATTCTTCCTTGGCATAATCTAATCTTTTCCAATAACTCTGGCTGCATTGAGATCTCAAAAAGCTTTTCAGTTCAGGTTACCTTTACTTCTATTTCCATTCTCTCAAAATCCCTTATCAATTCTTCCGAAGTCGTTATCATTCTGAGTCTTTCCTTTCTACTAAGGGTGTCAGCCACCACATTGGCTTTCCCCGGATGATAGAGAATCTCACAGTCATAGTCCTTGATTAGTTCTAACCATCTCCTCTGGCGCATGTTGAGCTCTTTCTGCGTAAATATGTACTTGAGGCTCTTATGGTCTGTGAAAATCTCGAACTTCTCTCCATACAAGTAGTGCCTCCAAATTTTTAAGGCAAATACTATTGCCGCGAGCTCAAGGTCATGAGTAGGATATCTAATCTCGTATTCCTTCAGTTGTCTTGACGCATACGCAATCACTTTACCGTGCTGCATAAGCACACACCCTAATCCTTTGTGCGACGCGTCACTATATATCACAAAATCTCCTTTTCCGTCCGGCAATGCCAACACCGGGGCCGTTACCAACCTTTTCTTTAATTCTCGAAAACTATTCTCGCATTTCTCCGTCCATTCAAACTTCTCTGTCTTACGAGTAAGTCGTGTCAAAGGGGCTGCGATCTTTGCAAAGTCCTGTACAAATCTACGATAGTAGCCAGCCATTCCTATGAAACTCCTTACCTCTGTGGGTGTGGTTGGCCTTTCCCAATTTGAGACCGCCTCTATCTTGGAGGGGTCGACCAATACTCCTTCTTTATTGATCACATGTCCTAAAAACTGTACTTCATTCCGCCAGAATTCAAACTTCGAGAATTTGGCAAATAACTGTTCCTCTCTGAGTATTCCTAGAGCTATCCTCAAATGCTCTGCATGTTCTGCCTCAGTCTTGGAGTAGATCAAAATATCATCGATAAAAACTATCACACACCTGTCCAAGTACTTCTTAAATACTCTATTCATTAAATCCATGAAAGCCGCTGGGGCGTTGGTTAATCCAAAAGACATTACCAAGAACTCATAATGCCCATACCTGGTACGGAACGCTGTCTTGGAAATATCTTCGGGTTTAATCTTTAGTTGGTGATATCTAGTTCTCAGGTCGATTTTGGAAAAATAAACAGCATCCTTTAGCTGGTCAAACAGATCGTCTATTCTAGGTAATGGGTACCTATTCTTTATGGTTAGCTTGTTCAACTCTCGATAGTCGATGCACAGCCTCATGCTCCCATCTTTCATCTTAACAAATAAAACTGGTGCTCCCCATGGAGACACACTGGGTCTTATCATACCCTTATCCAAGAGTTCCTGCAATTAGATAGCTAATTCCTTCATTTCTAACGGGGCTAACCGGTAAGGTGCTTTTGAAACTGGCGCCGTCCCTGGGGCCAATTCAATAGCAAATTCAATCACTCTATCGGGTGGTAATCCCGGAAGGTCTTGTGGGAATACGTCTTCAAATTCATTGACTACCGGAATATCTTATAAGTTGGGCACCTCCTTCTGCGTGTCCACCACATAGGCTAGGTAAGCCTCATTTCCTTTTCGTAGCATCCTTCTGGCCTGGGCCATAGTCAAAAATTTCTGCGTCTGTCTCTTTTCTCTAAATATAACTTCTTTCTTTCCTGGGATATTTAACTTAACTTTCTTCCCTTTATAGTCTATCTGAGCATCATTGCTAGATAGCCAGTCCATTCCCAAAATTACATCAAACTCCCCTAATTTAAAAGGAATCAGATCAACACTAAAAGATTGCTCCCCTATGCCTATCTCACAGGCGGGGTGAATCTGGTTAACAGGAATAATTTCATGATTGGCTATTTCTACTTGTAAGGGTTCTATCAAGGGTTCAGCTTTAAGTCTTAATTTACGCGCAAAGTCCCTTGATATAAAAGATTTAGTTGCTCCCGAATTAAATAAAACATTTGCACTGACTGAATTTAGAGAAAGGGTACCTGCTATCACATCTGAATCTTTCATAGCATCCTGGACTGTCATGTTGAAAGTCCTTGCAGTAGGTGGCTTATTGGAGGCAGCCCTGCTGGCTTCTGAAGCTGCTGGTTTGTTCATTGGGCATTCCCTCTTCCAATGACCCGGGCGTCCACACTGATGACAAGTGGTGGTTGAAATGACGGCAGGGGCTGACGAAGGGCATTTGTGAGAATAGTGGCCCACTTGCCCACACTTAAAGCAGGTTACTGGCTTTCCCTTACATTCCCCAGAATGCATTCTTCCACAAGTGTTACAGGTTGGCAATGGGGGTCGAGACTGGTTGGAATAGGACATTCTTGACTTCTGGCCGCTCTGGCTCACACTCGCGCTCATTGGCCGCTTAAACCCAGTGTTCTTTCCCGGTAGGGACACTGCTCCTCGATTAAATCTAGTTGGGAAGCTCCTTCCTGCGGAAACTCCACCCATGCTCATACTTTTCCTCTTTATTCCCTTCTTCTCCCTTTCCTTCTGCATCTGTTCACTTCCGGCTTCTACAATCATTGCCTTTTGCACCAGAGTGGCATAATCCGTAAGCTCAAGGATTGCCACCCTATTCTGAATCCACGGTTTCAGTCCCTGCTGAAACCTCCTAGCTTTCTTTTCCTCGGTGCTCACAAATTCCGGCACAAACCTTGATAACTCAGTAAATTTCACTTCGTACTCTGCTACAGATAAATTATTCTACTTTAGCTCCAAGAACTTGAGCTCCATCTGGTTTTCCATAAACTTCGGAAAATACTTTCCCAGAAATAATTGACTGAACCTCTCCTAGGTTATGATAGCATCTGTCTCCATGTTTTTCTTGGCCTCCCACCAGTAGTTAGCCTCTCCTTTCAGAAGGTAGGTAGCAAATACAGTCTTCTGTGGCTCATCGATACTCAGAATCTCAAAGCATTTCTCCATTTCCTTTAACCATGCCCTTGCCTCAACAGGGTCGGCTGATCCGTGGAACTCAGGGGGCTTAAGGGACTTAAAAGCCCTGAAAGAGTTTGCCACAACATTGTTATTTCCTTGAGGGGGTGGGTTGGGTTGACGTTCCAAGTTCTGCCTTAGGAGTTGCATGAACTGGCCCATGGGATCCATGCATGGGTTTGGTACTGGTTGCTCAACCTCAGTTTCTCCTTCTTCAGCCTCTATCTCAAATCCCTCAACATCATATGTTTCCTCTTCATCTTCATACAGGGAGTCATCCTGTTCCACATAATCCTCATCTTCCTCTTCACTGTGTTCCTGGTTTCTATTGTCCTGATTATGGCTTCCCTGGTCCTCAGATCCAGGGTTCGCCCTAGTTCCAATCTTTCTTGGCGGCATGATTCTGATAATAAAAAAAATTATTGGGAATTTCAACGTTAGGTCACAATCATATACAACATTGTGACTTGCACAGCTCTTATAATGGGAGAACGTATATCGCAATTCTATTATTTTATGACAGTTCTAATAAGAAGTGCAGTAATAATAATGATAAGAACAGTGATCTCGTCACTAAGGAACTGAACCGAAAGGAAACAAATATATACATAATGCGAGAAATACATAGTTTGATCTGGTCAAAAGTACAACAGTGCTACAGCCATCTGTCCCAAAAGTGATACACAAGAGTCTATCTGTCTAGTCAGAAAAAGGGATGCTATATACAAGTCAACTATCCCGGAAAATTGGCTCTTACTAAGGCCTCAACTAACTAGACAACTAGACTATTCCATCATCAATCCTGAATCACACACCGGAGCGGGTCAGCTCCCATACCCTTTCCATCGCACGACGGAAGATATAGTCGGCCTGCCGCCTGGAGATCCTACCATGCCTGTCCCCCTGGAGTGATCTGAGCCTCGCTCGGGACGTGAGCTCTATCCCCGTAAGCTCCCTCCTCAAGGATCGGGGTATAGATGCCCTAGTCTCATAAGCTCGGGTACGCCTACCCGCCCTCTCCGCATCCAACTCCCTCCTGGCCTCATCCAGTCGGGCCTCAGCAACAGCCACTCGGGTCCTCAGTACATCCTGAACATAGCCGTGGGCTAATGAAGACTGCCTGTGGGCAGGGTCAAGAGGTGGTGAATCCGGAGCCGCTGGGGGTGCCTCCTCAGTCTACCTAGGCTCGGAAGTATGGGTCTCTGAGCTGTCATCATAAGGGATCCAAGATAGTGGTGGAGGGGTAGGAGCTCTGACCACCGGAAGTGTGGGTAAAGGGGTACCAGCATACACTACCATAGGTCCGACACGCTCCTCAGCTACTGGGACCTCATCCGGGTCCTCTGCATCTGGAATAGCAATGACCTCTGTCTCTGACTCCTCTGAGGGGTCCTCCTCATCTAAAATAGCAATGACCTCTTTCTCTGACTCCTCTGAGGGGTCCTCCTCATCCTCCTCCATCTCAGGCTCCTCCTGATCCTCAACATCTAGCAGTGCCTCATCATGCTCACGCTCGAACATCTCAGGGTCCTCTATCTCAGGCGCCTACACAATAAACGAGCTAAGTTACTATCATGATACTTATAAGGGTTCCCGTCAGGGTTTTAACTGTCAGCATTACTTTAAGTAGTCCGACCATGAACTTGGCAAGAGTTCTTATTATCTTTGTGAGTTTATTATTATATCATCGCATCATCTCTGAGGTTTATAACGCTTAGCTCTGATACCATTTCTGTAACACCCCCAGATCCGGGGTCAGGGATCCGGGTCGTCACGGTCTTTCTTTCCACAATATCACTTCACTTAATTAATAAATAACCTTATGCTGTGACCCCACACTAACACACACCACAACC
Source organism: Apium graveolens (assembly GCF_009905375.1). Classification (NCBI taxonomy): domain Eukaryota; kingdom Viridiplantae; phylum Streptophyta; class Magnoliopsida; order Apiales; family Apiaceae; genus Apium; species Apium graveolens. The sequence goes on from NC_133651.1 coordinate 57,644,546, forward strand.
TGTTATAGTCTCAGAGATGAAATTGAAATAAGTACAAGTCCTTGAATCCACAATTAAAAGTTATTACAACCCAAAATGATTACTTGATAAATTTACAGTTAATTGCCATTATCTGCCACAAGTTATAATTATACATAATTAATTCTCAAAAGTAGAATGCCTGATCTACCAATAGATCTACCTCTACAGCTATAGCAGCTACAACATCAACGGGAAGACGCAGGACGCTTCCCACACGCTTGCGCTGGGTCTGCTGGAGTCTGGCCATCTTTCCTAACTGTTGTTGTGTGATGAAGAAATAAAGCAAGAGTGAGCCTTACAGCTCGCAAGATAATATATAGTGATAACAATAATACAAATATCTAAATGGATACTTACTAGAATTCTTTATCATGAGTAAGGTAATTACTTACTGGATATAAGTTTTAAAAGAAGATGAAGTTACCAATTACTTCACTATACTTATACCATTTTTAGAAATCTACTTGAACTACTACTGTTCAAA